>NC_137775.1:106150600-106403659 GCF_963455305.1 Plecotus auritus
CGGGCTCGGCCCTCCGGCTGCATTTCTAATTCTTTCCTTGAGCGAGTTGAGCCTAAAAAAGCCCATCATCCAACTCACAAAGCAGAGCCCCGTGGGGGCGCCCTGGCCAGTCCCCTCCATCCCCGCCCTGCGCAGTCACAGGAGCCCTGGCTGGTCCTCTCTACCCTTCCACCCATCCTGTGGGCAGCGGGCAGCGCCAGCCAGTCCCAGTGCCCTGCCTCCTGGCTGCCTGGTGCTCAGGGTCTGCGCAGCAAGCCTGTGGACTCTGAGTCCTGTAGGTACTGAACCCGCTCCATTCCTGTCCCGGGTGTTTGTTTCTCTCTGGGCCTGGCCCAGGCGACGGTCTGTGGTTTGGAGGAACCATCCTGGCCTTGCCCTTGGCTCCGACCCCAGCCGGGCGTCAAGGTGAGGGGATCGCGGCACAAATAGACACGTTTTCCTCTTTTCGTGAAACTTCTGCGGATCATGCCTCAGCTGCCAGGCGGTGGCTCCATGCTGTTCTCGCCGGGGATCTCTCTGTGGGTGACCCACAGCTCCATTGTCTCCTGAGTCCTTCAGGAGCACAGGAGCCGTCCTTGCTGTCTGCGCTGGCCCTTTGCAGAGACTGGCCCCTCCTCAGGGCTGTGCGGGGAGGAGTGGCAGGTGCGGGTAAGAGGAGTGGCAGGTGCGGGGAGGAGGAGTGGTGCCAGGTGTGGGGAGGGGAGGAGGAGTGGCAGCAGGTGTGGGGAGGAGGAGTGGGGGCAGGTGTGGGGAGGAGGAGTGGCAGGTACAGGGAGGAGGAGTGGCGGCAGGTGTGGGGAGGAGGAGTGGCAGCAGGTGCGGGGCAGTGCTCCTCAGTCCTCTTTAAACACTCTCTCTTAGCCCTTCAGCGCGCTTCCTGCTTCCTGAGAGAACCAAACCAGCTCTGGGCTCCCCCTCTGCAGCCCTAGGCTGCTGTTCTTGAAAGTGGCTGTGAATTGTGCATTTTGTTCATGCTCCTATTTACTCCCTTGTTTAAAGTAGCCCCTTTATCTGACTCACTCATTAACTGCTCAGTCTCTGCATTGGCTACCTGCTAGTGGGGGCACCCTCGCTCTGTTCTCATTTGCTTTTGTTTAGGGGCTTAATCACAAGGAACAACAGCCTGTAATTATTGGAATCGGGAGTCTAGGTCAGTGGTCAGCAAACTCATTAGTCAACAGAGCGGCAAACCGTGGCTGGCGAGCCACATGTGGCTTGTGAGCCGCAGTTTGCCAACCACTGGTTTAGAATTATCTCTGATTGACATTTTGTGCCTGTGGGAACAAGAAGTGTTTGCGTTTTAAAAACATTATATGTTGTTTTGAAACTTTAAATTAGTGTCTTTTACTGCCTTTTAGTCAGAGAACGTGACTGGTCAATTTTTACTCTTCAGAAACATTGAGGTTTTCTTTGTGGCTTAGTTTATGCCCTATTTTTGCTACGTTTCAATAGGTACTTCAAACAGCTATGGTATCCACTCTGCAGAGTTGAGGTTTTCATGTACAGTTTATAGACATAATTACATAGAAATACATATTTTTATTATATGACTCAAAACCAAAATATCCTTAGTTATACTTTGACTTACTGACATTTCTCAGACAAAAACAGTCTCCGTGCATTTCCTTCCGTTGCTGACATCTGCTTTGTACGCCCGCATCCTGACGCCAGCCCCGAAGGCCGTGCCCATGCCCTCCTGGCAGCTGCCAGCGTTTCCACGCGGGGCCTCTTGTCAGGGCTCCCCTTTCTGCAGCGGCTCTGCCCTGGGCCCCGGGGACACGTGGTCCTGTGCCCAGTCGTAGGCCTCTGTGGACTGTGACTGGGTCGACTTGATCATCACAGCGTTTGTGACTCTGTATCTTACTTTCAGTTCGATCTGCAGCAGAGTCTAGCTTTCCAGGGCTTCTCAGGTCGCGGGTCTATGTCATTGTCAATGGAAGGAGCCGCATCTTCTGTCCAGCACGTGATGGAGAACAGAGTGTGGAGTGCGACAAGGAGCTTGTTCAGGGTCCGCCTTCTCCACGCTCCCCCGACCCTCCTGGGCGGCCTCCCGGCACCTGCTGGCCCTTCATCAGCCAGTGTCTGTGGAGTGAAGGAAGGAAGGAGCGTGAACAGCCCCTCACATGGCTGAGTGAGGAGAGGAGCAACCACACCCGCAGAGTCCTGCTGACGCCTCCCTCCCGCAGGCACGCCCAGGTGCCTGAGCTCAGCAGGTCTGTAAGCCTCCACCGCCCCAGTGCAGAGGCCTCGGTTCTCAGGCAAGACAGCTGCGGGCTGGGAGGCCAAGCCCCAAACCAGGGGCCCAGGGCGCAGAGTTGGCTTGGAGCACAGTCTTCGGGCGCCATGTGGAGACTTGGCAACGCGCTGATTATTCTGGAGGGAGTGGAGCTGGGAGCAGAGGGGACGCCGAGGACCTGGGACCCCGAGGGCCCTTTGCTAAGGCCCCTGAGAGCAGGATGTGATGAGGCAGTTACACCAAGGAGGGTGAAGCCACGCGTCGGGTTTTGTGTGACTATTGATAGGGCCCCCGTGACCAGTGACCAGGTTGGGGTGAGTGAGAAAAGGGCTGAGATACGCTCCATGGCCTCTGCCAAGAAGTTGTGTATAATTGGGGGGAGCTTAAAGCATCTCATGTTACTGGGAGCCTGAAGGTCAGTGCCCAGGGTGGGAAAGGGAGTTGTGGAGGCCCAGGTGTGAACCGGTTTTAATCCTGAAGGAGAAGGTGGATACGTACAAAGTTTTGACCTACTTCACGCCAGAGGAGGGGGCAGGAGTCGGTGTGCAAGCTGATAGCTACAATGTTGCTCAGCCCAGTGATGGACACTCTCATCGTGGGATACAGTGTTACAAACAAGTCGGTGGAGAACTCAGGAAGATGAATAAGACAATTTAAAGGCACATTTAGGGACCGGCTCTGTCTGCATTGATTAGCAATTAGTGAGAAAAATTGACACAGTACCAGAGGAGTAAATTGACTTCAGTTAAATTAGACGCTAACAACACAGGACATGAGATTCCATCCATTAAAAAACGGTCAGGGAACCTATAGCCATGGTTTGAGGTGCAGAGATCTGTAAAGCTCTGGACAATTTAGGTGCCTATTAAGAGCGAGCCAATGGAACGTAAAAAGTCATTAGAAATAAAAGCAGAGCGTTTTATCAATGGAGGCATGAAACACAAATATGAAATTGTGCTGAGGCCCAGTTCTGTGAGGCACATACGGTTGCACACCCAACACCAGTGATCTGCTCTGGACTTGGACGTTCCACGTGAGCACACTGCCAAGCCTGCTCTCCGTCACGTTAGGTTGGACCCCGTGAGTCACACATCCACCTGGACCCAATGCACTCACTCCACCTCACAGTGAAGACCCCATGCGAGTAACAAACTGTCACGTTCGCATGAAAAATCCTTGAAACATTTCCTGCTCACTAAACATGGATACAGATATTAGCAAATGGGTCCTTTGTTTGCAGTAAGACAGCTCACTCAGCACCTACAAAACAGACACACACAGATACACACAGATAGACACACAGTCACACACACATAGACACAGACACATATACACATGAACACACACAAATATGCATGCACACAGACACACACATACATATAGACACACAGACACAGATACAGACATACACATATACATAGACACACACATATACATAGATACACACATAGACACATGGACACACATAGAGACACACATAGACACACACACAGACACACACATACACACATACAGATAGATACACATGCACAGACACACAGATACACACATAGACACATACATACACAAAGACACACACAGATACACACAAATACATACACAGATACACACATAAACATGGACACACAGAAACACACACAAACACACACATATACACACAGACACACAAATAGACACACAGACACATGGACATACAGATAGACACACAGACACACATACATACACATGGACACACATGTAGACACACAGACACACACAGATAGACACTCAGACACACACACACATGGACACAACAGACACACATACACATGGACACACATAAGCACACAGATAGACACACAGAGACACACACACAGGTAGACACACAGACACATATACACATGGACACACACAGACACACGTACACATGGTCACACATAGGCACACAGACATACACACACACAAATACTCATACACACAGAGACACACAGACATACACACACAGACACAAACATACAGACACACAAATACACAGACACACACACATACACACAGAGACACATATAGATGCACAGGTGTGGGGTCTCACCCTGTGGTCACGGCCAAATCTCTCCTGAACGCGAATGAAGAGTCTTCATGGCAAAGCTCTGCTCTTGGGGAGGGCTGAAACCCCGCACCCTCGGCGTGTGGTAGGTGTCGTGGTCCCTGGGGAGGTGGTGGTGAGCAGGTGGCAGGTTGGCTGCAACCAGGTGCGCATTGCCCAGCCCATGACTCCAGTCCTGAGTCCAGATTCCAGACCAGGAAGCAACCCAGTTTGGGGGACACTGAGAGTTGGCACCCCCGTTTTACCAGGCCGGGTCTCCTGACTGTGAAACGGGGTTGAGGTGCCTTCTGCTGAGGCTGCTGTGGGCGTCTGGATGGGTCACACCCAGGCTGGGGCTCTGGGCACCTCTTGGGAAGACAAGCTAGAGGGGGCAGCCCCAGGAGAGTTGGACGGGTTCCCTGCAGCCTAGCCAAGACCTTGGGCCCTGACCGTCCCGGGGGCTGGTGCATCTTCGGAGGAGACCCACAGCGCCCACGCCGGACTCTCTGGACAGGCCCTGGGGTGCTGGGGTACGAAGGCGCCAGCCTCACGGACCCAACCATCCACACGGCTCTGGGGCCCAGACTGCCCAGGGCTGGACGGGGAGTCCACCCACGCCTTCTCGGGGGGACCGGCTGCCCCTGCTCCCCGAAGTCTTGCCTCCCGTTCCTGCATTCTCACCTTTCCCAAGTCCATCCTGTGCAGGGAGCTTCTGCATCAAACACCTCATCTTCTGAAATTAGCATAAAACTTTGTCACATTTGGTATTCTTTAAGAACAAGTGAAAATCAAATTATTACTTAAAAGCCAAATACTAACCCGGCAGAGAAAGGATGGGACTAAATGAAAGGAAATCAGGAACACGTGCCCTCCCCCTGGGGCCCCTCCCCCTGGGGCCCCTCCCCCTGGGGCCCCTCCCCCTGAGCCCCCCTCCCCCTGGGTCCCCTCTCTCTGGGCCCTTGCCCCCTGGGCCCCCTCCCTCTGGGCTCCTTCCCCCTGGCCCCCCTCCCTTTGGGCCCCCTCCCCCTGTGTCCCTTCCCCCTGGGCCCCCTCCCCTTGGGCCCCCTCCCCCTGGCTCCCCTCCCTGGGCCCCATGCTGACATCATGAGTGTGTCCTGGGCATCAGATTTCCTGTTCAGCAGTGGTACTTCTGGGAGATGATGCAAATGACACGTTTTGAAACCCAGTATTTGCTGACATGAAGACCAAGTGCATTTAGTGTGCAAGCCCTCAGTGTGGCTGTGCAAATGTCAGGAACACTCACTCGTTATTCTGCAACCGCTGCAGCCTTTGGCGCCATGCTGGAGAGGCACCGCGTGAGGCTGTGTCATTGACAGAGATACACATCCAGTTCCTTCTGCCCAAACAACATCTGTGGTTGTTTTTATAGAATTAAAAAAATTTTATTTCCTTAAAAGTTTTATTTCCACAGCATGCACTACTCACTTCCCCTGAGCCATCAGTTCTGTTCCAGCCGTGCTCTGTCCTCATGGGGTTTAGGTTTCCCGAGACACGTGTCCAGCCCTAGAAAAAGTGCCATTTAACAGGTTGCTAATGTGAAATCCTGGCGGCTGAGCTCACTCTACAGGAACCCAGAATTTCGTGGATGAATTAAGCTCATTTATTCAGTCAACACATATTTTTTCACTACCTACGGGGAGTTGGGCTCTGTTGTAAACTCTGGGGTTAGAGCCACAAATGGAAAATACAGAAAAATGTGATCCCTTCTCTCAGGCAGCCTACATGCTAATGGAGGGCTGTCTAGCAATAGAAAGTGCACATGTATGGAAGGAAGGTCCTGTCAGCTCATCATAGATGCTAAAGAATTAGAGGCTCTAATAAGCCATTACTGGGACACCCTTCACATCGGGTGGCTGGGGAGGCACCTTCGAGCTGAGATGTGAATGACAAGGGAACCAGCATATGGTTGGCGTTTCTAGCAATAAGTCTGTGTACTTTTCCCAAAGATCCGGGTGGGTGGGAGTCGGAGCAGCTGGCCTGTCGACGGGGGGTGCACTGGGAACAAAGATGAGCTTGGCTGTGGGTGTGTTTTCAGGTCAACCTGAAGGCTGTGCTGACGCTCAGGCACAGGGCAGGGGGTATCCGGTCAGCGACTCCCTCGCGGACCCACAGGTCTGTGGCCTAGCAACCCAGTGGCCAGTAGCGCTGCAGTGATGGAGCTGTGTGCGCCCCACCTCCGTCCCTGTGCTGCTCCCACGGCCCAGCAGGCCCAGCAGAGCCTGGCGGCTGACGGACCCCCTCGTGGGTGGTGGCTCAGAGCACTCTTTTTTTTTTTTTCTTTTCAGGAGCTGGAAGCTGAGAGCCGAGGACAAGAGGAGGCCTGGTCTACAGGGCGACCGCATGCTGGCCACGGCCCTGGAGCACTCCCTGCTGTCCCTGGAGGCCCTGCCCCAGGCTGTGGCCCTGGACCTGCTCCCGAGGATGCAGCAGGGCAGGCGGGCAGCCCAGGTGACATCACAGCTCTGGGGTCTGGGCTAGGTATCACCTGGGGGATAGGGAGGGGGCATTCTTTTTCTTCGAGATTTAAAAACGTATTGGGTGATATTAGTTAATGGGATCAATAGGTTTCAAGAGTATGTTTCCATGGTACGTGGCCTGTACATGTGTGCCCACCACCCAGTCAGTTAGGGCTGCAGGTTCGCAAGGAGCACCTTCTAGTCCTCAGCCGCGTCTCCTGGTTTCTCATGTGTCCGTCTAGGCGGTGGGCGGTGTTTGAGGGGAGGTGTGATGCACAGAGGGTCCCTGTGGTCCCCAAGTCCAGCAGTGGCTGCCTGCCCCCCCTCGATGCCGAGCCTGATGAATGGGGTCCCCAGGGTGTCCTCCGTGGGACAGGCCATAGCCCTAGGAAGCCCCCATCGATCACTCAGCAGGACGCCGGGGCAGCCGGAGTGTCGGGTCCACCGTGGGGAAGGGGCGGGACGGCAGCAGACGCTCCCCTGCAGGAAGGACACGGGAACTGAATTTGGCCGGGATTGGGTGGCCAGGGGACCTCCTGCCCAGCTCCCAGGCCTGTCCCGGGGAGACCCTGCGGTCCCCGTCTGAAACCACTCCTCCCGCACCCTGCCCTCCACGGGCACCATGTAGGTGCTGGGTCTGGGCACCGCGCTGGCCCCGGGTAGAAGCTCACTTTGTGTCAATGGGAACCTGCTCTAGACCCCTTTCAGGGGGCGGAGGAAGGGGTGGGAGACACTCCCGGGAGCTGCAGGGTATTCCAAGCCGCCCCAGCGCCTTGGAGGCCTGGGACAGGCATCACGGGGAGGAAGATCTGTTGTGGAGGCTGCAGGATGGGAGACAACTTGGCATCACTCTGTGGTCAGAGAGAGGCCTCAGGGGCCAGACACCAGCAGCCCCTGCAAAGCATCAGGATCCTCAGAGCCCAGCCCATGAAGAAAAGGCCCTGATCCTGCCCTCAACCAACTGCAGCCAGGAGACTCGGCCACAGAGTCAGTGCCCACCTCGCCACAGATCGTACAGCTTCAGTGCCCACGTCAGCGCCCACCTCGCCACAGATCGTACAGCTTCAGTGCCCACGTCAGCGCCCACCTCGCCACAGATCGTGTGGCCTCAGCACCCATGTCAGCAGACCGGCAGAGCAAGGGCTGTGCGTTGTTTGGGGTAAACAATATTCACTTCATTCTCTGTTGCTCTTTTATACAAAATGTCAGCATCCAGTCAGACTTTGGGGAAGGTGAAGGGAAAAGAAAGAAGATGTGTCTCATGGTCGAGAGAGGAGGCAACAGAAGAAAACCCAGGTGTGACTCTTATTGCGACAGCGGGAAGGGCCATGTTAATACAATGAAGACCAATGGGCTGCAGGACTGAGGGAGCAGTGAGGACCTGCGTGAGCGAGTGGACGCTGCACAGAGCGGAGGCAGCGCAGGAGCCGGCGGGAGTGCTGGACACGGGCAATGGGATCAGAAATAGCTCCTGAGGGCTCAGTGATGAGTTGGCCCTCCTGTCAGTGACCACATCTTACAGAACAAGATACTGAGGGCGGAGACGAGAGATGGCGTGGAATGTTCAATGCGAACCCTCCACTGGGGCTGAGCTGACTTCGGAACCTGGAGACTCCTGTCCAGCTTGTTCATGTTTATTTTTAAGCCCAAAGCAAGATCGCCGCATCCCCTCCTCCAAGCTCAGCTGAGCATGGTTTGTGTTGTTTTCCAGCCCAGACAGTCCCTGTGGCACAGCTCGAAGCACACGCCAGGGGCCGCGCCCGGCTCTGCTGCCTGCCTGCGGGACCTCATGCCTCCGCACCCGAAGTGGGGAGCGTGTGTCCACACCGCAGGGTGGTTTCAGGATCAACAAGGATGCGAACAGGCAGAGCTGAAGCCCAGCCTGGCCCGGCAGCGTAAGCCTGGCCTCGCTGTGACCTCGCCAACCCGAGGTGCAGACAGATGGACACAGCTCTCTGCTCCGACCATTCCCTTTGCTCCCTGGCTGGGTCCGGGGCTGCAGGTGCAGCTTCCAGCGAGGACACATGTAAATCAGGGCGAGTGTGGTGAGGGGGGAGGTGGTGCAGGGGGCGGGAGAAACAGCCGTTCCCCCCTCGTGGCGTCTCCTCAGAGCAACCCCAGGCTGCGTGATGCAGTATCCCGTGCAGAAGGCCACAGTCTAATACCCGCCACATCTGACGGTCAAATTTCTCAAAATTCATCGGTCCTGTGGCCTAGAACTCAATCCCTTCCCACCGCAGGCGTCGGGGACTCTCCGAGCTGTCTGGGGACTGACCTTCCCTCTGGGAGAGCTCTGTGTCTCGGCTGCAGAGGGCACGGCCGCCTTGCAGAGCGGGACCAGCATGAGGCTCTGAAGCGGGCGTTCCTTTTGTCCTGATGACGGCGCTGTCAGCAAGAGTGACACCTCCAGTCCTCACCCCTGCACGTGGGCGGGCACCTAGAGCCTCAACACCATTAAGCACTGACAACCTTGTCACTGTGTTGAAAGGGAGAGAATAAGTGGGTGGAGAGGGAGAAAGTCAGAGAGAGACAGAGAGACAGGGGCAGAGACAGACACACACACACACACACAGAGAGAGAGAGAGAGAGAGAGAGAGAGAGAGAGAGTTGCCCCATGGCCCGAGAACAGGACACCATGGTGAAGTAACCCTGACTCTCCAGTAATGAGCCGGAGGCAGGGATTTCTGAGTTCTCCACCAGCTCCCAACTCTCACTGTTGTCCAGGGCCATCCTGGGGCCAGCTCATTAGGACGCCTGTGAACAGGCCCACTCCGTGTGCTCTGTCATGCCAGCCACAAACACCTCTTGATCGGCGTGCTTGTCAGCACTGCCTCCAGGCTATGAAGCAAATTGGAGAAAAAGTTTGCTGTGTGGTCAAAAGATGGCCCAGTCTGGGTTCCTAATTTGTTCTGGATCCTTGACACTAGAGAGTATCTGATGAGCATGAAGGACCAGTGTATAGACAAACGTCTCATCCACTCAGTGTTTGCTGGCACTGGCCTTCCGGCCTCCAGGCCTTCCTGGCATTTTCTGTCCGTAATTGTGCAACCTGGGGCTGGGCGGTGACATGCAGGAGAGGAGGGAGGCCTGACCTGCAGCTCTGGGACCCTGGCCCAGGGGAATCTGGGAGCAAGGGGATGCTGACATCCTCCCGGGAAGCCATGAACCGAGGAGGAGGCATGGTGGCCCCAGGGAAAGGCTGTGCTGCTCAGGCGTGGACGCTACATTGTGTGTGGTTATCAGCCAGGCGCTGGCACTTCCCTGGTAGAATGTGCTATTGAAGGCGCAGGACACGAGCGTGATGTGATACCCAGTCTGACCACTTCCTAACCGCTGGGCTGGTTAGAATGAAAATGAAGACGGAGCAGCACAAGCAGCTGAGGTGGAGCCTGGAGCCTGCTGCTGGGGGCGTGTGAATGCGCAGCCATGCTGGGAGCCGTGGGAGGATAGAAACACAGTCCCACGGACAGGCCCCCCGGCCGCCCATAGCAGTGCATTCAGATGGGCCTCAAAGTGGCAACAACCCCACGTCCGGCAGTTAGTGAACGAATAAGCACAAGGTGCTGCATCTCTCCCGGTTAGTGTTCAGCTGCGAGAGAGAATGTGGCTGACACGCAGCGGGGTGCACCCCGAAAACGATGCTGCGTGAGAGAAGCCACATAGGCTCCCGTGGTGTGTCCCATCTGTGGTGGGTCCTGTCCGCAAAGCGCCTGGAGCCGGCAGAGCCTCAGGGATGGAAGGAGAGGAAGGAGAGGGCGATCTCCAGGGCTGGGAGTGGGAGGAGTTGGGGTGCAGGTTTTCGTTTGGGGTGATTAAGATGTTATCCGACCGGGTGACGGTAGAATATGTGTGGCATTTGCCCAGCTCTGTGGCTACACTCAAAACAGCTGAGTTGGGTGAATTCCTGGTGTGTGAATCACCTCAATAAAGCTGTTATCAATGACCAATGTCACGACCTACGTGGACAGGAATTTGGTCCCTGATCATGCGCTGTGGGCACATCCGGGGCCTGGTGCTGTTTAGTACCTTGAGAATCCCAGCCCAGGGCCATTCTGGTGGGTGGCTGACGCCTGAGACTCAACCACTGCTGTTTTCTCTCCCGCCCCTGCAGGGTGAGGGCCCTCCAGCCGACAGCGTGCTGACCTACGTGCCCCAAACATCTGCTCTGACCTACGCCCCTGCCTCCCGGACCAGGCACCCCATGGGCCGCCCTCTGCAGACCCTCAGCTGGCTCCAGCCGGGTGAACTCAACCCCGAGGGGGGCGGCGGGGTCCAGAAGCGGACTCTGCTCAGGCAGCTGATCGCCTACTTGGCCATGATACCCCCCTTGCCCACCGAGGCGGGCCCGCTCACGCCTTATGACCTTCTGCGTGTGCCTTGGAGGAAACACGGAAAACGGTTTTCGCCTCCAGAAGACCCCACCGAGCCCCTGGGCACCGGCGATGGTGAGTCAACCTCACCCCCTCTCGGGGTGTTTGTTGTCAACTCCGTCTTTCCAGCACCTGCCTCCGCGCATCTGGGGTGGGCGGACGCCAGGCACCTGTGAGGAGGGCGCCTTCGGGTGCGCTTCCTGTGTGTCTGGCAGCGGGAAGGTGGCCACACCCACGCCAGATGGACCCAGAGGCTGGCACGGGAGGGAGAGGAAGACGCTGTCCCTGCTCACACCCCTCCTTGCAGTTTCACGGTTTCGTGACGTTACTGAAGATGACGCCCCACATGCTGCACGGGCTCTGGAAGGTCGGCTCGGATGCGTTTACTCTGTCACACACCCCATCACTGCTGTGGTCACACGCACCCAGGTCACATGTTTATGCGTATTTGTCCCCAAAGCCCCCAGGGTGAGACAGCGCCGCTCACAGCGCGATGCTGGCGCCGTGCAGCCTTCCCTGTGGCCGGCCGCAGCATTGGGCTCGCGATGGCATGTGAGTTATGTCCTGTGTGACTGCCCGAGGGAGGTGGGACCATGCCTGCTCCTCCATAAGACACACAGAAGGCCTTCCCTGAGGCCATCACACACTCAGTGAGATGCTGATAAAGCAGGCCTTCTCCTCTGAAGATTCCAAACCATAGACGCCAGCAGGGGACAGGCGGTGATGACACCTGCTGAGGGTCGTGGGAGCGCACTGCTTGTGTAGGTGTGCACTCACTCTGTTCAGGGAAGCCCCTCACCCCATGTAGCTGCTATGGCACCTTTTAAGTCAGGGGTGGGGGAGCCTCTCCTGCCCAGGCCTTTTGGGTATTTATAACCTCATTCGTGGGTCATACAAGATTATCATCCTAGCAATTAGCTGCTCCATTTGGTCAAACATTTAATTAGCTCACCCAGTGCTTGTCAGGGCCAGGCCCACTGGTTTCTGGGGCCAGACTCTCCCCACCTGTTTACATGAAAGAGATGCCAGGCTGTGGGGAGAGGGTGGAGCGGCTGCTGCTTTCTCCTGTGCCTGTCGCCGAGTGAAAGGTGTGTGCTGTGCCCCTGGCTGAACCGTTGCAGACACACTCTCTCTGTGGGGTTGGCATTTCCACGGGGCAGTGCCCGGGGAGCTCCATTCCCACCAGCATTTCCCCTTTGGGGCTGGTGTTCTCTGCTAGCTGCTGCCTTCTCTGCTCCCATGGCCGTCCTCTGCCTATTGCTCCCCCTCCCTCCCTTCCTTCTTAAACTCAGTATTTATTCACCTTCCCAGCTCGGCACCTGCCATGCATACCCTGGGAAGGTCCCCTCCTCCTGTTGGCCTCTGTCCATGGTGTTGACTCCCGCTCCCTTCCCCTCGGCTTCTGTACATGCGATGATGCTGGGCGTCCTGTCTTTAGTGCCCTCCCCTCCTGTGGCATCTCCCACAACTTAAAAAGCTCGCAGTGGACGACCTCGGTCCTCCCTACTGGAAGAGGTAAATACCAACAGCACTCACTCTGCCGAGCGCCCCTGGTGCCGGGCAAAGGGGACTGCTCCACGCGTCTGCTAGAGCTGCACCGTCCAGAACCCCTCCCCACGTGTCATCTCCCACCCTCTTCACAGCCTCTTCGCAGATGCTCTCCACTGTCCCCTGCCCCTCTGAACTGGGCTGTGTTGCAAAGTTGGTTATAGTTTCATATGTAGCATCTTCCCAGCTGCCCCGTGTGCTTAGAGGAGTCACGTAAATGTCCACTATGAAACAGAGAGTGGGCCATGAGCCCGCACACCCAGCCCTGGCCTCTCTTGCTGCTTCCCCCTCTGCCTCCCCCTCCCCGTCACCAAGCGACTTCACCTGTGGACTTGCAGCATTGCCTTGCCCAGAGGTGCGAACTTGCTGGAGCCTGACCAGCCGTCCCTCTGGAGTAAAATCGCAGCAGTGTTTGCACAGCATTGAATAGCGGCAGCACTCGGATTTCTCTGTTGTCATAACTTTCTTCACAGTTGGTTCTTTTTTGAGTCAAGTTACAAAGAAGGTCCACTGAGTTGGTTGCTACATCTTTTATTTTTATTGTTTTAAATTGTTATTTGTTAATTTGGGAGAGGAAGAGGTAGAGAGAGAAGGAAAGGGAGAGGGGAGGGTGAGGGAGAGAGAGAGAAAGAGAGAGAGAGAGAGAGAGAGAGAGGTCTATTTGTCGTCCCACTTATTGACGCATCATTGGTTGACTCTTGTACAGTATGTGCCCTGAGCGGGGATCAAACCCACAACCTTAGTGTATGCCGACGCGCTAACCCACTGAGCGACCGGCCAGGGTGGCCCCTCTTGATCTACAGGTTTCTCCTCCCTCTTTTCTCTTTCCTTGCAATTTATTATTTAATTTATTTATTGTGAAAACTGGCTCGCTAGCTCACTTGTCTCGCAGAGTTCTCCCCTTCTGGATTTTACTGGCTGCCTCCCAAGGATAGCGTGCAGCTCCATATCCCGTGGCCGTCCAGGCAGAGACTTGGCCCTTCGTGTTCAGCAAGAGGCGGTGCCAGCGGTGCCCATTTCACATGTCAGCAGCACGGCCACTCCACCCCGAGCAGCTTTCACCTTGGCTGTCGGAGTGCTCGATCTTCCCACCCCAGCCACCCCCCAGGCTGCGCTGCCCTTCCTCCCAGGACGTGCCGCACAGGACGACCCACAGTGATGTCTGGTTGGTGCCCGTCTCCTGTGGCCCTACGGGCTAGGGAGCTGGTGACGTGCCTCTCGCACCATTTGCATCCCAGGGGCCGGCAGGTGCCAGACTCTTCCACTTAGAGGGTCGCGTTTGCTTTTCATATCAACCTCAAAAGATGGTGCTATTTCCAGCCTCATTTTCCTGACAAGGAAGCAGCAGCTTGAGGGTGGGCGGTGGCTGGCCCAACGTTGGATCCCGTGAGACCGAGTGGGAGTTCTTAAGAGCCAGCTGTCCAAAAGGCAGATGTGAACACAATATACTTGTTACTCTGGCTAATTGGTCCATTAATGTTTTAAGTGGCCATTTAGCTCCAAATTCTAGCTTTCTCTGACTGCATTGTGCACAGTTCTATGTTGAGCCTGTAGGGGGCGCAGAGGCACAGATGAGCTCACTGAGATCCTGGAGGGAGGGGTGTGGGCCAGGGGAGGGATAGACTGTGGCCTTCTGTGTTAATGAAAACGGACCAGAACTTCTCCCTAAGTTTGTGGTCTAGGGCCTTACAGCCTCCCTTCCCTTCCCCTCCCGCCCCTCCCCCGCAAAAGTCCACAGTCACGCCCAGGGCTGAATTCCCATGAAGGCACAGGGCGCCCAGCCTCTCCACAAAACTATGTCCCTTCAAATAACCTGACGGAGGCCAGGAAAGCCAGAGGGGAGGGCAGGTATGACCTGACTTCTCAGCGTGGTGAGGCCCTGGAGAGCCCGCATCCCAGATGCCCAGAGGGCTGCCTGCCAGAGCAGGGAGGGCGGAGCCTGTGAAAATGGCCATGTGGCTCATGACCCTGGCCTTCCGCAGCTCCAGGTGGAGCTCCAGGAAAACCCAGCCCACGTGCTTCCAACGTGATGGACGCATCAGGTCTGGCTCACTGCGTGTGGCCAATGTTCATGAGGGAAAAGAGACGGTCTTCGTCCTTTATTCATGGTTTACACCTGTCCCCTTTCAAGGCCTTTGGGCAGGGGTAGGGAACATGCAGCCACGGGCCGAATGAGGCCTGAGAAATCATTGGGTCTGGCCCTGCCAAGGCATTGGGGTGAGTTAATTAAATGTTTGACCAAATAGAGCAGGCTCATTTTTAAGTTAATAATTTTATATGCCTGAGAACGATGCTATAAATATCCAAGTGGCCCTGGGCAGGAAAAAGGTTCCCACCCCTGCTTTAAAGCAACGTAAAACTCAAAGATCTGCATGAGGCAGGCAGCGGGAAGGACAAAGGTCACAGTGAGTGCGGCGTGGCAGTGCTGCACGTAGACATTGTGGGGTCCAGCTCCCCAGCTCCAGACCTGGTGTCCCAGGTCATCCCCAGGGGGAGTGCTCCCTGCTAAAGGTTAGCCTGTCATTTTGTGACCCAGTCACTACGGGAAATAGGATTTATTAACAATTATTTGTTCCTTATTACCAGTCATATATGTAATAAATGGTTGCCACGCAGAACCTGAACAGTACATACAAAGACACACACAATTGCCAAGACCTGTGCTATCCGTGTGGCTGTCCTGCGCCTTGGGCTCTCTGTGCGACCGTGCCTTGCGTGAAGCAGGGCCACTGGGGACAGTGGCAGCTCTGCACCCTCCCTCTCCTGTCCCGTCAGTGCCTCACGCACCAGTCCTCCCCAACTAGGGAGCATCATGCAGGCCCAGCCTGTGACCCCGGCTACTCTTAGGTAATGAAAAGTGCCATGTCCACTTTTTGTATTTAAATTTTTAAATGTTGTGGTAAAATACACTTGGTTTGATCATAAATTGAGTTCCTAGCGGCAGATGTATGTAAACCATGCACATGGGCCATCTACCTTCTAGAACTTTCCTACTCACAGGAAGTCCGGCAGCTGGCACTGTGCTGAACCTGTTTCTCTAAGTCCAATCCCAGTGCTCTCTTGGTTCAGCCCATTCCCTTAATGGAGACAGATTTCAATCCCACGCACAGTAGCCCACCTGGACAGTTTTATATTCCATTTTGGCATTTGCCACCAGCACGTGCCCAGCTACTCCCCTGTCATTGTTGGTGACCATGCTGAGCATGCACTCACGTTAATGTGAATCTCAAGGAAACATTCTTTAGAAAGCAGTTGAGTGCCAAGCCTGCCACCAACCGAGTTACATAATTAACACCAACACTAACTGGGCAGTGTTTGTGTAATGAGGGAGAGGTGGACTAGGTGCAGGTTCCGCGAAAACAAAGTTGACAGCCCGCCTGGGCAGGGCTCCTGGCAGCAAGTGGCAGCTCAGCTCAGCGCCTCATTTAGCCAGTGAGCAGTGCACATCACTCAGCTGTCAGACCACGGCCCCTGGTTGGATGGAGAAACACATTTTACTGTTCTCGTGTTGTTCCCAGTGAAAACAGACAGGAAGCTGACATAGGATTAGGCCTGTGGCTCCCAGGTGGAGGACCAAATGAGGACAGAATAAAATAATAAACTCCTTCTGAATATATCTGAGTCATTGCAAACATCTGAGAGTTGGTTTCCAGAAATTAAATGAACTATATGCTCTCTAAACAAAAGGAACACAGTAAATTCCTCATGATGATGGTGATGGTGATAATGGTGATAGAGGGTGTGATGATGAAGATGATAATGACGATGATGGTGGTGATGATTGTGTTGATGGTGATGGTGGTGGTGATGATGATGATTATGATGATGGTGGTGATGATTGTGTTTATGATGATGGTGGTGATGATGGCAGTAATGATGGTGGTGATGATGGTGATAGAGATAGTGGTGATGAAGATAATAATGATAGTAGTGATAATTGTGTTGATAATGATGGTGATGATTGTGTTGATGATGATGATGGTGATGATGGTTGTGATGATGATGATGATGGTTGTGATGATGGTTGTGATGATGGTGATGATGGTTGTGATGATGGTGATGATGGTGATGATGGTAGTGATAATTGTGTTGATAATGGTGGTGATGATTGTGTTGATGATGATGATGATGGTGATGATGGTGGTGATGATGGTAATGATGATGGTGATGATGATGGTGGTGATGATGATGGTGGTGATTAGCTTAGCTCTTTTTTAATATATATATTTTTATTATTGATTTCAGAGAGGAAGGGAGAGGGAGAGAGAGAAACATCAATGATGAGAGAGAATCATCGATTGGCTGCCTCCTGCACACCCCACACTGGGGACCGAGCCTGTAACCTGGGCACATGCCTGACCGGGCATCAAACCGTAACCTCCTCGTTCATAGGTCCAATGCTCAACCACTGAGCAACACTGGTTGGGCAGCTCTTTTTTTTATAATGTGAAAGTAACTTTCACTCTTAAATTTGAAGACATGTTCACTGGGTATAGACCTCTGGGTTAAACATTATTCCTTTGAACACTTCAAATATGTCATTCATATGCATGTTATCAAATATGTAATTGCATGTATTATATCAAACAGGTCATTCTTGAGAGATATTGACATGTCTGTGACCTCTACTTTTCTTAAGAAGTCAGCGCCCACTCAACCATTTTGCTCTGCATATAATCTCTGCTGCTAAGACTGTCCTCACCGCCCTGGCTGGTTTGGCTTGGTGGCTAGAGCGTCAGCCTATGAACTGAAAAGTCCCAGGTTCGATTCCGGTCAAGGGCACATGCCCAGGTTGTGGGCTCCATCCCCAGTAGGGGGCTTGCAGGAGGCAGCTGATCAATGATTCTCTCTCATCATGGATGTTTCTATCTCTCTCTCCCTCTCCCTTCCTCTCTGAAATTAATAAAAATATATTTTTAAAAAAGACTGTCCTCACCTTTGTTGTCAGCATTTTGACTGAAAGTGCCATTGTGCACCGTTCTCCTATTTATTCTTGCAGCTTCCTGATACCTTGAGTCTCTAAGCTCCTGTTCCTCACCCGTTGTGGATACTTGGGGAGCTTTCTTTTTTGGCCCCTTTCGCTCCTTCCAGCTTGGGTTCCAGCTGCAGTGTCATGTCTGGCACTACCTGCAGGCACTGGTTTCCATTCCATCTTTCCCGCCTCTTCGCTCTGTCCTCCAGTCACAGTACCACCTGCCTTCAGGCTCACGAGCCCTTTCTTGTCCCCCAGCCACACGCACCAGCCTGTGCGGGGAGGCTTCCCATTTCAGGCTGTTCCTGTCACCCCCAGAATTGCCTGTTTCTCACTGGGTTTGCTGGGTGCTGCTGCTCTGCCTGTGTTTCTAGCAGCTTCCTGCTGTCCTTTTCCCTCTCTGATGTTGACTCCTTTTGTCTTGACTGCATGTCCCGCTTTTCTGGTTCTCATATGTCTGTTGCTTTGTTGCTCCCTGGACACCGTGTGTGTGGGACTTGAGACTGTGTCACCTCCACCTGAACGGAGTTGAGTGATTGCGTTTTGCCTGGAAGCAGTGGGATTCTTGGAGGGCCCTTTGATTTGCATCCCGTTGGCGCTTAATTTTTCAAGGCGATGAAGCTGCTCAGGCTCCTCCCCTGGCACGTAATTCCAGCTGTTTCATCCGAGGCCCTGCTTCCATCCTCCTCCTTGGGCCATGAATTTGGTCATAGGTGTTTCATGGGTCCCACATCCATTTTCACTGTTTAAAGACTCTGAGCCTTGTTGTAACCAGAGAGTCACGTGGGATTCAGATTCAACAAACAACACATGTTTATGCGCACCAGCTGTGCCTGTCGTCAGCGGGAGGAGTGCTGGAGGAGGCTCTGAACACGTGGTCACTCTATTTGCCTGTGTGTGCCCTCTAGGAGCATGGACTCAGAATTTCCTGGAGGACCCAAGAGAGCACCAGGCCTCTGTGGAGACTCTGAGCACCCCGGACCTGGACAAGGTGGCCGGTGTGATTGCCGATGCCACGGACGCAGAGGGTGCGTGGGAAGGCCCTGGAGGAGCTGGAGGAGAGCCCGGGGCGCCGGGGGACAGCTCGGAGGCAGTGCTCGGGGACTGCACCCATGGCGGGGTGGGAGCGCGAGGTGAGCGCCCATGCCTGGCACTCACACTGGTGGACGGGAAGGCCCAGGCCACAAAGCGGTGGGCACCTAGAGCGAGCGCAGAGCAGCTGTGCTGGAAGGCAGCCTGCCCGCTGGGGAGAGACAGGTTCCTCTGCTGAGGTGCAGAGTCAGAAGCAGCCTGATGGCTAGGAAGTGCTTTTGTTTGGATTGTGTGTTAGTGAACAAGTCAAATGTTCGATAATAAAGTGAAAGGGGTTCATTAGAATGTCTGCCTGAGGCTCACCCTTCCAGGCTGCTCCAAGGAGAGAGCAGAGGCCCCCCGGTACACCCAACACACACATGCACACATACAATCACAACCACACACATGCACTTACACACAGAGACTCACACATGTGCATATACTCAGGCACACTCACATATGTGCATATACTCATATGCACACTCACACATGCACATACAGTCACACACACACACACACACACACACACACAGCATCTGGACCTGTGAGTGGGCTCAGACTCCCCTGACAACTGGCCTTCTCTGTGCCTGGTTGCTTCTCAGAATCGTTGGAGCCACACTGAAGCGTGCAGCTCAGTCATGCACATAGTAGGCACACAAAGAATGTGCCAGAAGCACGGGTGGAGGGTGAACGTGTCTGGGGGTTGGGACAGAGGCTGGTGTGGAGTGGACACACCGCTCGATGGTAGCGAGGGCATATGAAAAGATACTGGAACTCCCCTGGGACAAGGCATCGCGAGGCAGTGGGCACTCAAAGATTGACACCCACTCTGAGGGCTGGGGGGTCCAGGGGGGTTGTTGAGGCGTCAGGAGGGGTGCGCTGGGGGCATTGCAGGCAGGATGCTTGTTTAGAGAAGTGATGGCCACAGAGAATATCGCGTCTGCACGTTCAGAAGATACCTTCTCAAGGAGGTTTAGGTTGGACGCTCCGCTTTCCCTTTCCACAGCCACTGCCACTCCCGCAGGGCGGTGCTTCCTGTATGAGCGACACGGACACACGCAGGTGGGGAACGGGGGTGGCTGTACAAGAGACCACGCTTACCATTTAGCTGGGGCTCCTCCTCCATGCAGTGTGCGGGCGCAGCACCTGCGCCGAAGCAGGAGGTGCTTGCTAGGAGACACGGCTGATGGCGTCACGTAGAGAAGGCTCGCGGTGGCGGCGTGCACGCTGCGACACTCACAGTGATGTTCCTGACCAGGACTCTGATAATGCTCTTGTCTTCCACAGACACCAGAGCACGGGACGGCGATGCTCACGGTCATGGAGAGGTAAGATGCACATCTCTGCAACTTGCTTCACGCTAAGCAGACTGTGCCGGTCTTTGTTCTGTTTGTGGCGGAGAATGTTCCTGAAATACAAAGGTCATTTTGTGTTGTTTTTTTTGGGGAAAGGATGGAAAAACCTCATAGTCCCCAAACTGAGAAAACTGTAGACCGTGCATGCAAGTTGTGTATGTTTAGATACACGCTAATGCCCGTTTTCAGATTGATAGTAATACTAGAGGCCTGGTGCATGAATTTGTGCACTGGTGGGGTCCAGCCTGCCCGCCCCGATGGGGGCCATCAGGGGTGGGGCCAGCCAGGGCAAGGGACCATGGGTGGTTTGCCGGCCGGCCCTGCCCCCAATCTGGTCATTCTGCAGGTCGGTTTATTTGCACATTACCCTTTTATTAATTACTATAGGGTGGGCACATTGTAGAAATATAAAAAATGGTTACTACAAAGAAGAAGGTTAACATGCCTTAGGATTTCCCCATCTGGCTGGGTGTGTGGTAATGTGATCCCACTGCATCATATGTGCGTGTCCCGTGTGCTGGCCTCCAAGGTGCATTTCATAGGGACGTTGACAGGTACACCTTCACCAAGTGGTGTGGCTGCTTGACCTTAAAGTCACTAAAATTGAGCAAATAAAAAATTTAGTTTCTCCTGCATGTGCCCCTCCAGGATCAAACCCAAAACCTCGGTATGTTTTCTGACTAGGAATTGAACCCAAGCCGTGGGTGCGCAGGCCGACACTCTAACCACTGAGCAACATCAGCCAGGCAATATGGGTTATTTTCAACATAGAGATGCTGACAGCCTGTACTGATTGCACAAGTTGAGGTTTAGCGGGTATGTGTTTGTGTGCATGAGAGAGGGAGGGAGAAAGGAGGAGAGAGGAACGTTATGACCAATTCTGATGCACACCCTCCACTTGGTTGAGGATTTCTCATCTGGATGTGGTTCCAGCACAGGCTGTGCAGCCCTGCCTCACCAGCTCCGCACGCCGCGGCCATCCTCACCCCGGGGTGACCCTCACAGCACCCTTCGTGGGCAAGTGGACAGCCTTCCTCCTGCTTGTCCTCTCACGTGGTTTTCCTTCCCACTAGGTCGGTCCTGTGAGCCTCAGCCGTGGGGATGTCCTGCAAGGCCCGGGGTCTCAACGCCCACCTGGAGCCCCACCTGGAGCCCCACCTGGAGCCCCACCTGCCACCAGGACCGAGCAGGCAGAGGGCCCCGCAGCCGCCTTGTCTTCGGAGGAGGACGCCGCTGGGGTGGAGAATGTGAAGAGTCGGACTTACTCCACAGAGCTGCTGGCGAGGCCGCATTCAGAGCCCAGGGCCCATGGGCTTGGGGAGTTCCCGCGCTGGGTCTCGGGGGCCTCGCAGGAGCAGGAAGGCCTCGGCCATGGCCTGCGGCTGGAGGTCAAGTCCCCCGAGGAGGCCTACGGCTACATCGTGACAGAGAGCGAGTGAGTGGAGCCCTGGCCTGGACCTGCTGGTGCTGGGACCCTGGCCCTGCGCTGGAGGGGAGTCTCAGGGTGGAGGCACTTGGGCCACCCTCCCTGTGCCCAGCGGATCAGAACCAGAACCCGAGCTGGAGGGCAATTCCCCACGGGATGAAGTGGCCCTGTCTTCAGGCCCGGTTGGCGGGAGCATTGGGAGGAGGAGGCCTGGGCTGTGGGTGGTGCTGCTCCAGGGAGTGGAGGGTGGGATCTGCATCGGGTGCTAGCTCCACCTGATAAATCACCAAACTCATTTCCCCTTTCACACCAAAGTGGTCCTGAGGCCAGGCCTGGTCCTCCCGGAGGGCAGCACTCCCTGTCCTCACATTTTGACCTGAGACTCACAAATTTGGTGTACCCAGCCAGCAATAGGCAGCCCCATTGTCCAGGTCACCTCACTGACGAAGCTGGCATTTGACGCTCAGCTTTGTACAAACGTTGTTTTCTTCAAGTGATGAAAGAGGTGTTTGAAAGGAAGCAACATCTGTGTGGCTGCACACAGGTGTGTGCGTGTGTGTGCAGGTGTGTGTCCCCCTGTCCAGGTGTTTCTGCATCGGGTCGCAAGCGATCATGGCTCACGGGTTGTTCTCAGTGGGGGAGGGCTACCCGGTCACTAGCCCCCGATTCTGCAAGGCTCACGCCGACCCCAGAGCCGATGGCGGCTGCGGTGAGGATGGCAGGGCGCATTGTGAGAAGCAGAGCAGCAAATCCTTTGTTCTGAGCTAAACCACGGGCGTGCATCAGAGCCAGGCTAAAGCCTGAGACCGTTCCCAGCAGCGACAGCATTCTCACTGTCTTTCTAGAAAAGTCAGCAGTGTGGCCTCAGGCGGCCCAGCGTGAGGATGGGGGCTGCGCCGTCTCCAGGCCACTTTGTCCAGCTGCGTTGTTCCCTCCTCACCGCTGCGCCTGGCTGGCCTGTCCCACGTGGTCCTCTCTGTCCTCCTCTCCTTTCCTGGGGACTAGCAGTCCCAGTGGGTGTTTGGTCTTCAGAATCCCACCCAGAGACAGCAAGCGGGCATCTGAGGGGTGCCTGCAAAAGGCGGGCGCTGCCGAGAGCGAAGGTGGCGTGTGGGGCAAACGTCCCACAGCCTGTCCCTTCCTTTGAAGTGTCAGACACCCTGAGCACAGGTCTTTTCTTCCTTGGAAAGCATCCTCGTGTTGTGTGTGCACTATGTCTGTGTGTGGAGGTAGGTGTATGTCTCTGTGGATGTGTATGTAGTGTGTGCATGTGTTGTGTGTGTGTTATGTGTGCATGTGTGTATATGCCATGTGTATATGTATAATATGTTTGTGTATTGTGTCTGCATGTGTGTAGTGCAGGGGTGGGCAAACTTTTTGACTCGAGGGCCACAATGGGTTCTTAAACTGGACCGGAGGGCCGGAACAAAAGCATGGATGGAGTGTTTGTGTGAACTAATATAAATTCAAAGTAAAGGAGCGGAGGGGAGAGCAAGAGAACCCTCTGCTCTTTCGGCTCCGCGGGCCAGATAGAACAGCCGAACGGGCCGGATCCGGCCCGCGGGCCGTAGTTTGCCCACGGCTGGTGTAGTGTGTGCATGTGTGCAGTGCATGTTTATGTGCTGCACGTTGCATGTGGGCATGTTTTGTGCATGTGTGTAATGTGTCTATGTAGTGTGCTGTGTGCACATGCCACATGCTTGTGTGTAGTACATGTATGGCCATGTGCTTGTGTGTAGTACGTGTATGTGTGCTACATGCATGTGTGTACTGCTTGCATGTGTGGTGTGTGTAATGTGTATATAGGTGTAGTGTTATATGTTGCATGTTGTGTAATGTGTTGTGTGTATGCCATATCTCTCTGTGTGATGTGTTTATATGTAGTATGTATGGATGTGCATGTGTACACGTGCAGTACATGTTTATGCGCAACATGGCATGTTTAACATGTTGTGTGTATACACGTGTTGTGTACATGTGTGGGCATTATGTGTCACATGTGTGTATGTAGTGTTGTGTCTGCATGTGTATTTATGTGTGCTGTGTACCACATGTATATCATGTGCATATGTGCATGTTGTGTGTATGTGTAGTGCATTTATGTGTGCTATTTGCATGTGTGTCATGTGTGCATGAATGGTGTGTAGTACTTTCATGTGTGCTGTGTTGTGTGTGTAATGTGTCACGTGTGAGTGTACATGTGTGTATGTGTTATGTGTGCATGTGTGCAGTGATTATGTGCACTGTGTATCATGTGTGCATATGTCATGTGTTTATTGTGATGTGTGTATAGTATACACTTGTACTGTGTGTACACATGTGCACATGTGTGTATGTTTATGTGTAGCTTGTATTATGTGTGTGCTGTTGTGTGTATGTGTGGGTGTGCATGTGTGTATTGTGTGCATCTGTGTGCACATGTGTAGTGTGTGTATGATATGTGCATGCGTGTAGGGTTGTGTATAGTGTGTGGGTATGTGCACATGTGTGTGTGTATGTGTACTGTGTATCGTGTGTGGTGTTGTGTGTTTATATGTGATGTGTGTGTAGGGTGTGCACATGTTTAGTGTGTTTATGTGTATGAGTGTGCATGTGTGCACGTGTGTGTGTGTGTGTGTGTGTGATGTGTTTATGTGTCATGTGGGAAGTGTGTGTGTCATCACCAATCACCGATGAGGCCTCCACTGCACGGCTGCTCAGGGAACCTTTCCTCCCCCCAGGGCATCCGTGCCCTGTCCTGTCCTGAGGGCTGGTTTCAGGCACAAGGCGACTGCTCATGGGAGACGCTGGCTGTGTTTGCCAGGAGCCTTTGCCAGGTGCCAGGAGTCCACCCCTTAGTGTTAGCACTCGGGCTGGCACAGAGGGAGGTGCCTGCTCAGGGAGCCACCCTGGAGGCCCTGGAGGTCGGGCGTGTCTGGCTCTGGCCAAGGTCCTGCAGAAGAGGCAGTGACTATGGGCTTTTCTGGGGCTCAGTTTATTTCCCTGCGGAGCATCCTGGGTGTCGCCTTGGGACCTGAACACTTACCCTGCACGTGGGCTAAAGAGAGTCCTTATCTTATTGTGGCTGCTGTCACCTCTTTGCTGCTTTGGCACATGAAATGTTCGAGGTGCAATGCTCTCTGTTACTAGGCACAGCGCACGAAAGGCTGCATCTCCTGGCTCTCATGGACGGAGCAGTGGGCTCTGACTCTGCTATCAGAGTAATGGGTAACCTGGGGTTTTTCGGATGAGATTTCACCAGATCTCCACTGCGTCTCCATAGATCAGCTGTTAATTGGCAAGAATCTCATTCTAGTCTCTTTTTAAAGGCTTTTGTGTATGTAGTTGTCCCATAAAAGGAGAAGGAAGGTGACTTTTAGCTCAGTTATGTCATTGCCGACATGTGTGCCCCACCAATGTTCAGACAGGCGGGGATGTGGCTCAGTGGGGCCGGCGCCCTCCTCTCTCGCCCTTGCTGATGGATAGGGTGCACTTTAATCCTCATCACTCACAGCTTCACTGTCTGCACAAACCAGGTGGGTTATCCGAGACTGGGTGAAAGGCAGGACAGCCACCCTGTCCACCATGGACGGCTTAAACATGATTTCAGGTGAAGTTGGCAGGAAGAGGTCATGGCTGGAAGGCAGGTTGGAAGTGAAGGGGCCCTGTCCCTCCCAGTAAAGAAGAGACCCCTCTATCTGATGACAGCTTGCACACACTGTCCTGGTTCCCTGTCTGCGCCCTTCACAGAAGGGACTCACCTGACAAGTCACACGGATTCCCTGACATCATCAGGCGTCTAGTCTGTTCAGATTCTCAGGTCCATGTCCATGTCAGAATGTGCAGTTCATTTGTTTTCTGACACAGCATCCAAACAGCCCACCGTGTGCCCAGCTGTGACTGCGGCTGCCGGCCATGCCCTCCGCTGGGCTGAGGCCTCGGTGATGTGTGGCCTCCAGGGTCCAGCACTGGCTCGGAGTCTAGAACTGGAGGTTATTGCAGCCTTGTCTGACTCCAGCACTGTGGGAAGCAGAAAATACGTCACAGTGTGATGGAGGTGTGACAACGTTACTGCGTCCGTGGCACAGTAAGTGCCGGGCCAGCGTGGCCATCGGAAGGTGCCTGGGGGCACTGCTTTGCCGGGAAGTGCCCCTCGGCGGTCGCTGTCAGTGACCATCAGATCTTTCTCCTGGGCCGAGGGTGAGACCTGTTTTGGGGGAGGGGCAGGGCAGGGAGGAGAAGGAGGTGTTGGAACAGCCCGGCCAGCTCTGATCAAGCCTGGAGCCGGCCTTCAACCCTCCCACCAAGTGACTATGTAGTTTCTTGCTTGTCTGGTGGGTCCCTAGAAGCCTCTCAGTCGTCGCGATGAAACAGTGGTGGTCACATGCTGTTGGCTTAGAATGGAAATGCCTGAGACAGGAGACACTGCCTGCTGCCGAGGGTCCTCCCCGAGGGCTCTCCTGTCACCAGACCCGGCCGGCAGCCTGGCACCCTCCTGCCCCCTCCCCCAGCTCCGGCTGAGCCGCGAGCGCCCAGTCTCCCTCCCTCCAGGCAGCGCTGCGTGTCCAGGTGGTCACAGTGACAGCGCTGCAGGAGACGGACGGAACTGCACAGCCTGTCCCCCCGCTGACAGGAAAATGAGCTCCGCCGCTTCCCGAGGAAGCCGGGCTGGGAATGGCCGCTGGCAGCTGAGTCTTTTCAACATGAGATGGAAATGACCACATGCGCATTGTGAGCACGAGCACCACCCATCTGTCCCGCCCTCTGCGGGACCCCTGGCAGGAGGAAAGGGCCGTGGTGTGGCGGCCGCCTCCTGTGAACCATGTTCCGCGCGGCCGCTCCTCATCGTGGCTGCGAGCTGCTCTGGCTGACCACGTGTGGGTGGAGGAATGTGGTGACAGGCACTTGGGAGGCTGACCATGGCCGTGGTTCCTGAGACCCTGAAAGCCCGAATGGAATGCCCCTGGGGTGCAAAACCCCCAGAGAAGGGAGTCCTTGGAATCTGGTGGAAGAGCAGGTGCTCAGTGGGGCTGGGGCTGCAGAGGGACAGAGACAAGATGAGGCGTGAGCAGTTCGTGGGGGAGGCAGCCTGGAGGCCAGGAAATAAGCAGGCCCTCCTGTACGCCAGGCGGTGAGCAGGTGGGTGGGCGGAACCCAACCGGGACACAGCACGCCGGGTCCATGAAGTGAGGCCTGGACCTCAGGCCTGACCTGGGTTACATCTGGCTCCTTCCAAGAAGGTCAGTGCAGAGGTCAGGGTCGCCCGGGCCCTGTCAGCCTCGTCAGCCTAGTCTCTGGCTACGCAGCACTTCCTGGTCACCTGCCCTAGGAGTGACAGCCACCGCCGGAGAGAGCAAATGTGAGCAGGGCCACAGCCCCTTCCACGTCACTGTCACACAACCCCTGTCCCAGGACAGGCCACGCGCCTTCTCACATCACTATCACCACATCCCAGGACAGGCCCCACCCCTTCTCACATCACTGACACCACATCCCAGGACAGGCCCCGCCCCTTCCCATGTCACTGTCACCACATCCCAAAACAGGCCCCGCCCCTCCCATGTCACTGTCACCACATCCCAGGACAGGCCCCGCCCCTTCCCATGTCACTGTCACCACATCCCAAGACAGGCCCGCCCCTTCCCATGTCACTGTCACCACATCCCAAGACAGGCCCCGCCCCTTCCCATGTCACTGTCACCACATCCCAGGACAGGCCCTGCCCCTTCTCACATCACTGTCACCACATCCCAGGACAGGCCCCGCCCCTTCTCACGTCACTGTCACCATATCCCTGGACAGGCCCCGCCCCTTCTCACGTCACTGTCACCACATCCTAAGACAGGCCCCACCCCTTGCACTTCACTGTCACACACCCCCTGTCCCAGGACAGGCCCCACCCCTTCCCACATCACTATCACCACATCCTAGGACAGGCCCCGCCCCTTCTCACATCACTGACACCACATCCCAAGACAGGCCCCGCCCCTTCCCATGTCACTGTCACCACATCCCAGGACAGGCCCTGCCCCTTCTCACATCACTGACACCACATCCCAGGACAGGCCCCGCCCCTTCCCATGTCACTGTCACCACATCCCAAAACAGGCCCCGCCCCTTCTCACATCACTGTCACCACATCCCAGGACAGGCCCCGCCCCTTCTCACATCACTATCACCATATCCCAGGACAGGCCCCGCCCCTTCTCACATCACTGTCACCACATCCCAGGACAGGCCCCATCCCTTCTCACATCACTATCACCACATCCCAGGACAGGCCCCACCCCTTCCCACATCACTGTCACCATGTCCCAGTAGGCTTTCTGTGGCTGAGGTTTTCTCTGACAGAAGCTCCGAGTCTGCCTCTAATGAACACGTCTTCAAGGTGTCCCTGCCCGCCTGTCCTTGTGACTGGGTGTGGTCAGCACAGGGTCCCGTCCAGCAGCTTCATTTAGACCAGACATCCCTGGGGCACTGACTGGCTTATGGAAGCAAAATTCAGACCTGCAGCCCCGGGCAGACGACAGGGAGTGAGGAGGAAGACACAGAGGGTCCAGGTGGACTCCTTTCCCCATCAGCGTCTTACCTCCCGGGGGCGGTGGGGGTGTGGTAAGGCAGCTCTGAGAGATGTCCTGGGGGGGGGCGAGGTCAAAGGGCACACTGTCCAGGGGCTGGAGAGCTGCACTGGGGAGGGTTAGGGGTACTGCCCTGCCCCTTGACAGAGGGCCCCCAGCCCTGAGGGTCACTCGCTTGCTGGGGAAGTAGGATGGTGGGAAAGCAGCCTGGATCGCAGGCCCAGGTCAGACCTGCATCCCTCCACCCTTCCCTTCCTCCCCTCATGGAAGAGCAGCCTGGAGTCCTGGAGGGCTTGGAGTAAAGAGGTAAGGTGTGGAGAGAGGGCTTCCTGCCCCTGCTCATGTCTGTCTGTCCGGAGCTCCTCTCCCTAAGAGGACCCGTGATGAGGGTCAGGGCCCTTCTGGGCTCCTGGACGGACTGTGCAGCGCGCTGTCTGCCCCCACCTGCCCAGGTCTGGGTCGGGCTGTCAGCACGTGAGTCCTTGGTGGCACAGTGCAGCCCACACAACACTGGAACTTGCATGCAGCGATGATTTCCTGCCTGTGTCCCCACTAGAACGTGAATGCAGACAGCATGGCTCGGTCTGTTTCCGATGGCGTCCTAGGTCAGCGCCAGTGTTTACATAATGACCTAGTTGACTGTTTCTTCAAGGTAGCACTGCCAGCACCTCCCAGGCCACGTGTGATTCGAAGACCTGGGTGAATCCATTTGAACTGTGTCTGCTTCCAGAAATGACAAAGCCACTCTGCTCAGTTAATGTTTGTCGATGAGAGCATACATTGGAGCGGAGACAGTCTCTCCAATAAATGGTGTTGGGGAAATTGGACAGGTACATGCAAAAAAACGAAACTAGACCACCAACTTACATCATTCACAAGAATAAACTCAAAATGGATAAAAGACTTAAATATAAGATGTGAAACCATTAAAGTCCTAGAAGAAGCCATAGGCAGCAAAATCTCAGACATATGTCATAGCAGTGTGTTTACAGATACATCTCCTAGGACAATGGAAACTAAGGAGAAAATAAGCAAATGGGACTACATGAAAATAAAAAGCTTCTGCACAGCAAAGGAAACCACCTATACTAATAAAAGGGTAATATGCAAATTGCTCACGACACCCTCACAATAACAACCGATCAGCAGGCTGTGTGGGGCGACAAGGCTGGCAGGGGGGTTAGCGAGGGATGACCAAATGACTGGCCAGAAGGCTGCATGGGGCAACCAGGTCGGCAGGGGGGGTTAGCAAGTGACGACCAAATGACTGACCAACAGGCTGTGTGGGGTGACCAGGCCAGCAGGGGGGGCAGTGAGGGGCAACCAGGCTGGCAGAGGGGGCAGTTGGGGATAACCAGGCTGGCGGGGGGCATTTGGGGGTGACCAGGCTGGCAGGGGGGACAGTGAGGGGCAACCAGGCTGGCAGAGGGGGGCAGTGAAGGGCAACCAGGCGAGCAGGGGGGACAGTTGGGGGCGACCAGGCTAGCGGGGGGGGGGGGCAGTTGGGGGCGACTAGGCTGGCAGAGGGGGGCAGTGAGGGCCAACCAGGCCAGCAGGCAGGGCAGTTGGGGGCAACCAGGCCGGCAGGCAGAGGCAGTTAGGGGTGATCAGGCAGGCAGGCAGGTGAGCAGTTAGGAGCCAGCGTCCCGGATTGTGAGAGGGATGTCCAACTGCCAGTTTTGGCCCCATCCCAGGGATAGGGTCGAAACTGGCAGTTGGACATACCCAAAGGGGTCCTGGATTGGAGAGGGTGCAGACTGAGCTGAGGGGGGAACCCCCCCACCCCGTGAATGAATTTTGTGCACTGGGCCTCTAGTCAATAAAATAACAAGAAAGCCCACTGCATGCCAATGATACATCTGATAAGGTTTAATCTCCAAAATACATAGGGAACTCATACAACTTAACAAAGGAAGACAAACAATCCAATGAAAAATGGGCAAAGGACCTAAATAGAAACTTCTCCAAAGAGGACATACAGATGGCCAAGAGACATGAAAAAATGCTCAGTCACTGATCACCAGAGAGATGCAAATCAAAACGACAATGAGGTATTATCTCACACCTGTCAGAATGGCTACCATCAACAAATCAACAAATGACAAGTGAGGATGTGGCGAGAAGGGAACCCTCGTGCACTGCTGGTGGGAATGCAGACAGGTGCAGCCATTATGGAAAACAGTATGGCATTTCATCAAAAAATTAAAAGTGGGACTCCCATTTGACCCAGTGATCCCACTTCTAGGAATATATCCTAAGAAACCCGAAGCACCAATCAGAAAGGATGCATCATCCTATGTTCATAGCAGCACAATTAACAATAGCTAACATCTGGAAACAGCCCAAGTGCCCATCAGCAGATGAGTGGATTAAAAAGCTGTGGTACATCTACACAATGGAATACTATGCAGCAGTAAAAAAGAAGGCTCTCTTACCCTTTGAGACAGCATGGAGGGACCTGGAGAGCATTATGCTAAGTCAGAGAAAGACAGGTATCACATGATCTCACTCATATGTGGAATCTAAGTAACAAAATAAACTAATGAACAACAATAGACCCAGAGACATAGAAGCATGGAACAAACTGTTGAACCTCAGAGGGAAGGCGGGGCAGGGTGGGTGGGAAGAGATTAACCAATGAGCTTGTATGCATGTATGCATAACCCGTGGACACAGACAATGGGGTGCTGAGGGCCTGCGGGGAGGACGAGAATGGGCTGGAAGAAGTTAATGGGGGAAAAGGAGGAACTATGTAACTTACAACAATAAAGATCTTAAAAAATAAAAATTTAAAAGATTAAAATAAATAAATGAAATAAAAATGTGTCTGCTTTTTAAAAATATGGTCTGCTTTTCAGCATCTGCTTCTGTCTCCTCTCTTGTCCCCCCTTCTCCTCCATAGATCCTGTTTTCATTGAGGCCGAGATGAGCCCATTGCTGCGTCACGGCCCCTTACACACCCTAACAACCCCCTTGCATGAAACCCCTGTTTGTCTGATTGCTGGGAATCAGTTGATGCATCGTGGCTGACGAAGCTCCTGGTGCCCGTGGCCTGAGAGCCGCTTACTGTGACAGGATGGAAGGGCTGTGAGAGGCCCGGGTGCAGGGAGCACAGGGCCCTCATCTCCTCAGGGATTGAGAGTCAGTTCCATGTGGTGACGCTGCCCTTCTCTCCTCCTCCAACAGCCCCCTGAGCCTGGAGAAGGGGAAGCAGCTGCTGGCGGACATCGCAGGCCTGCTCCAGGTGCCCATGAGCGTCCTTGCAGACACTGAGTGAGTGTGGGCGCGGGGTCTCGGGTTCTGTTCTTGGCCACGTTTCTCAGGCTCCGTTTCATAAACTGGTTTGGAGGGAGAGCCCTGTGTGCCTGTGGCTCCTGTTAATCACTCTATGAGAAACTGCTTCAGGAAGACAGGAAAGGGGAGCCCAGAGGCTGGTGAGTTATTTAGAGGAGCTGTAACGGAGTGTGGTTATAGGAATTATAATCAGCACCAGCAGGGCCAACCGGGCGTGGTTCCAGCCCTGTGGCTCCTAAAATCACCCCAAGGCTCGAGTTCCTCTGCCCTCACCCACCCCCCTGCATGCGAGTTGGAGCCTTGGGGGTGGCACGCATCAGTGAATCCTCTGTCGGCACCTAGTGGGCCTGCAGGCGGCAGGGCCCTGCCACACTTCAGTGGTATAAGGGTGGAGCATTGAGGAGAAGCACTGAGTAAAGGAAAGCGTGATGGGGTCTCCGGCGCAGGTGCCGTCGGCGGCAGGCCCAGCTCAGAGAACGGAGGGCGGGCAGTGCTTATGGTAGCAGTGCAGGCGCTGCTGAAGACTGGAGGTAATGCTGAGCTAAGCTCCCGTCGATGGGACGTGACACAGAGTGTTCACTGTGGCCCGCAGACACGCAGGCCTCCCTGTGGGCCAGGTGTTTATTGAATGCCCGCTGTGACCTGGCCTTGTGCTACGCTGGGCCTGTGGGGCAACACCGCCCTGTACACCTTACCACTTCCTGGGAAAGGCAGACGCATGCACAGGCAGTTAGCGTGGAGAGTGCACGAGATGGTATGGGGAAGCACCTCACCCAGCCCGGAGCCGGAAGCTTCTGGAAGAGGAGAGCTGAGGACAAGCAGCAGACAGGCAGTGCTCCCCCAGTGCCAGGCAGTAGGACCCACGCAGTGAGCATTCCAAGTGTAGAGCGCACAGCTGGGCCCAGAGCCACAATGAGCCAGGGAGCTGCCTGTGCTCACCCATCTGGGTGCATACACCTGGTCCACACACCTGGTGCACACACCTAGGCACACATACCTGGGCGCATACATCTGGGCGCACACACCTGGTGCACACACCTGGGTGCACACACCTGGGCGCACATACCTGGGCACACATACCTGGGTGCACACATGTGGGCGCACACACCGGGGCACACATACCTGGGTGCACACACCTGGTGCATACACCTGGGCGCATACACCTGGTGCACACACCTGGTCCACATACCGGGTGCACACACCTGGTGCACAGGTGGGCTGTGCAGGTGAGGAGTGCTAAGCAAGGGAGAGAAGGTGGACTGTGCACTGGTGATGAGGAAGAGCAGCTACGAGACTTGGACAGGACAGAAGCACAAGGCGGAGGGCTTGCAAGAATCCAGTGAGACAGGGACGGAGGATCTGGTGTGAGGTGGCTGCAGTGGGCATGTGGCAGATGGGCACAGGGACACAGGTGAGGGCAAGGGCAGGACTGAGTCACGACGTGCAGGGCCCCGCCAGCAGCTCCCTCTCCACAGTCAGAATAGGCTGTGGCAGGCAGCAGCTGTCCCAGCAGAGAGAGGTGCTTCTGGTGTAATCCCCTTCTGGCAGAAGCAAAGGGAGGGAGGCTGCACAAGCTCCGTTTCCCCAGAGGTGGCCCAGAAATGCCGGGACATTCCCTCTCTGCTCTTGGCGTCCTCCACCCTCATGCCAAGATCTCTGCCCACCCCCTCTCCCCGCTGTCCCTGCCTGTCTCACGTGACCAGCTGGGGTGGAGGTACCAGGTCCCACTTGGGACAGGGCTGCTCCACGGGCTCAGGTGGCTGTGAACAGGGCTGGTTAGGAGCTCAGCAGCTCCCATAGAAGCACCTGGAACACTGCCCTCACGGCAAAGCATCGGCCTCTGTCTGATCTCCCCAGCAGCTGTCAGGTGGGAGCCCCATGAGCCCTGTGGCTCACCCCGGGCTTGTGTCCCCCTGGGACTGACAGCCAGGCTGGGAGCCCAGGGGCTGTGTGTGGAGCACAGCTGGGACACAGCAGATGCTGAGGAAGTGGGGCCACCAACTCCACAGGCCCCAAGGGAACACTGCTCCCAAGAGAGGCCGTGCAGGAGGCGGGCTCCCACCCAGCACGGAGGGTCCTTGATGGGTGACACCCTGCTGCTCTGTGTTCACGCTGGTGACTGGTGCTGCAGGACGGCAGGAGGTCCTCCTTCCCCAGATGCTGGGGTTCTTGTTCTGGCATTAAGAAGGGTTCAGCAATCTGGAGAAAGGCTGTGCATGGATTAAGTAGGAGTCCAGAGACAAAAGATAATTTTGAAAGGCATTGGGGATCAGAGGAGCTTTAGGTGAAGGAGCTAAGTTCTCTTTGTCTCAGGACCCTTGCTTTTTATTAACACAAATTGTCCTAAGGCAAGGTGGAGCTACACTTCAAAGGGTAGGGTTTCTGTACAGAAGCATTGTCATATTGGGGAATAGCCTATGGCTGTTCAGGTGTTTGGCCAGTAGGAGGCAATAACATGTAGATTAAGATGGCTTGAGCTGTCTGGCAGCAAACAATCATCCTATTCAGGTTTGGGTGAAATGCCTTTAGCCATTCCAGCAGGTGATAACATATGTGACTCAGCCCTTGTTGAGTCCCCAAGTTCCATCAACCTTTTGATGAAACTCTTGCAATTATGACATGCTGGAATTGGCTTCCGGCACCCAGAGAGAACAGGACCAGTTCAAGGTGGGGTGTGCTCAGTGTCTGGGCACCAGGGTTCTCTTCCCATCGGGCCCCTCGGGCTCTGCTGCCTGCGGCCTTACCCCCACTCCTTCCCAGGCAGGGTGGGCAAGGTGACCTCACACAGTGCCTGCTCCTTCTCCCAGTCCCAGCCAGATGTCTCCTCAGCCTCTCACAGCTCTCAGCCTAGTGCAGGGCCTTCAGATGCCAGGGCTCTGGGAGGGGCTTCAAGTGGAGGGGTGGGGGGGGTGGACAGGAAGGGCTTCGGGTGGGCGGGTGCTGGCTGAGAGGGGCTTCAGTTGGGCAGGAGCTGGCCCAGAGGGGCTAGGTGCCTGAGCATTTAGGTGGAGAGCTGGATGCCCTCCTGTCTCCCTGTCCTCCTGCCCCTTCCCGGTGTCAGGTTGGCTCCTGGCCCCTGTGCCCGGAGCCTGAGCGGGAGGGCCCTCTCAGGAGGGGCTGAGCTTGCCAGCTGCTCACTGGCAGACAGAGCTTTGGGAACATCACCCTCAGTCTCTTCCTGCTCGGGACACTGGGGACTTCTACTTCCTGCAGAGCCAGGCCAACACCCCGCCCCCTCTTTAAGTCTCAGAACCTGGCCCTCAGCTCTCCTGTGATCCCCCTGAGGATCCCCCCGAGTCCACCCTGCTCCTGGTCGCATGCTTGTTCCAGAGCTGACATCTGGACTCTTGGTCCAAAGACTTTTCTGAAGACCTCGTCATGGCCAGTTCATGTCTGCACTGCACCAGGGCCTTTAATTATTGTCCGTGTGACTGCACATGGGTGTCCTGTGCATACGTGTGTGCTGGTGTGTGGTTAGTGTTGCCCCTCCGGAGCCCTGCACGTGGGCCCTGTGCATTGCCCAGCCAGGCACTGAGGGCGGCGGCAGCCTGGGCCGCCTGGAGTCGGTACCCAGCGGAGGGAGAGGCTGCCAGCTCCGAGCAAGTCTGGGTTTTATGGGAGCACTAGTTATGCCTAATATGCTTGTTAATGGCTGTGTAGCTGTCAGGTAAATTCCATTATTCCTTATTACATCATTAGAGGCCATTAAAAAGGCATTAGCATGCTGATGTAATTATGCAGCAGACGCACAACGGCCGCAGTTATGACTTTATAACCTAATCACGCTGTCCACGCTGATGGATGCGAGGCTGCTGCGGGCGCCCTGGCGTGGGCGGCGCTGTGGGACTGCTCAGGGCGGTGGGATCAGCCTGGGGCCTGGGCCCCGCGCGGGGCAGCCTCCTTCCACCACCCATCCTCCGTGTTCCCGGAAGAGGCAGCTGGTTCGTCCTGGGGTCACGTGTTGGAGAACGCTGGAGCCCCTGCTCTCCTGAAGATGCAGGGCGGGTTCCCAGCTCTGGCCCTGCCTTATCCTGGGCACAGGGCGGGGCTGCCCGACTTAGCTCCACCCACAACCTGCCAGTAGCCCAGGTCCCCCCGCCCCTCCGACACCCCTTCCCCTGTGAGAGAGCCCCTGGGAGTCTGGGAGCTCCAGAAAGCATGCATTAGTGTCTTGGAGCAGAATTGTGGTTACTTACCTCTGCGTCTTGTCTCCTGGTTTGTGACATTTCATATGAAGTAGGAGGAACAGTGGGCGAGTCACCCCTGGAGCCCTTGCGCCTGTTATTCAGATTGAGCTTCGTGGGGGCGGTCTGGCACTTCAGGACTGTGGGTCCACATGTGTGTTTACTCATGGGACGCCTCCCTGTGGAAGCCTGTGGTGGGGACACATGGGACCTTTCTTGGATGCAGTCCGTGGCCTCTGCACCCTTCCCTTCCTTCTACTTGCCTGGGACTCTACTTGGCATTGGCAGCGTCACACAGTGACTTGTCACGGGAGAGCCAGGCTCCAGGGCCAGGACACACCACCCCATTTTACAGCTGAGTAAACTGAGGCCCGAGTGGTGACCCTCGTGCAGACTGGCAGTTGAGACCTCTGTGTAGAGACTTTGCATTGTGGAAGCAGGAGCAGCAGGGGTTGGGAGCCAGGGCGTCTGGGGTCACGTGATGTGAGGCTGTACTGACCCCTTGTGAACCTGAGAAAAGGCATGTGACTGAACCTGGAGCGCTCCCAGGGCCTGGAGCATCCCCAATGTGGGTGTCACTGAGGCTTGATGACGATCAAGCTGACACTAGGGTCGACTTCCCCTATACCAGGCACCCCAGGAGCCATGTGCGTCTCCGAGTGGCAAGGCAGTGACGTGGGGCCCCCTGAGAGAAGGCTGTGGTGTTGTGTCCATCTGTCTGCTGGGCCCACCATGGGGGGTGGCAGGTGGACGGCAGGCCTGTGCCCATCGCAGGTGAGCGAGTGGGCATCTATGTGTCTCAGAGAGCACTCGGCCCTGGGGGAGCTGTAGAATGAGGGAGTGGTAGGCGGAAGTGCCCAGAACTATAGGTAACCCTGGGGTCCCAATGCTGGGTGGGTCCCCGTCCTCCTGACTCCCAGATGCTGCTTTGGCTGCCACCTGGGCCGGAAGCCCTGGGCGAAGGCACTGCCCAGACCCCATCCCCTCCGCGGAGGCTCCGGGCGGTCTGCGCGCCCCTCGGGACGACGTACGCACCCCTCGGGACGTACTCAGCACTTAGATCTCAGAGAGGCCGCTGTTGTCAAGAGCTGTGGGGAGGCAGACTGAGTGGGCGGGCGGAAATGGGTTGTCACCACCAGAAGACACGTGGTGGGTGACAGGAGGAAGTGTCATTGCCCAGACCAGAAGCAACCTCCATCGGTGGGAGAGCTTGGCAGGATGGAGGGTTGGGCTTGGCTGGGTCACTTCAGATGCAGGGGCCTGTGGAGGCCACCGGGACGGTCACCTGACATGAGCAGTGCAGGCTGCCCGGAGGGCCCAGACCATGGAGGTTCCCAGGATGTGTCTCTGGGCTCCGCAGTTGGGAGAGCAGGATGGAGGGGTCTATGCCGGGACACAGCTGGGCTGGAACCATCAGCAGCCGAGGATGGAGGGACCGCTGGCATTTTCGTGGGTCTCATAGAACTTGGGGACTGTCTGCACAAAGAGACAAAGGGACCGCCCACATGCTGCACCATCAGCCTGAGCGGAGCTGTGGGGACAGTGGCAGGCGCAGACTCTAGGGGGTCAAGCTGACCGGGAGGTGACTGAGGCTGCTACTAGAATCCGGGGGGTGGTGGGGATGGTGACGCACTGCCTTCCACTCATGGGGTGCGCACAGAGGGCTGGTGGCGGGCGGTGCGGAGCTCCCATGAGCAGCAGGATGCGAGGCCAAGACCCAGAGTTATGAGTGAGGTGACACCTGAATCCACAGGGACTCGCGAGGTGCACAGGAGACGGTGGGGTCTGAGGTCACAGCACAGGCAGCAGTGGGCTCATCCCTGGTCAGGCGGAGCCTGGGGAGGAAGGCGGGGCCTGGGGAGGAAGGCGGGCGGGAGATGGGACAGGGAGGTAGAATTCTGACCTCAGGGTGTGTGTGCATTTCTGAGACAGTTGTTCTAATTTTTATGTAAGATCTCTTGAGCGTGTTCTCATTAATCAGTGGATTCTCACTCTTATTATTCTTCTTTGCACCATTCTTACTATTAATGCTTTTTAAAATGATTTTATCATAAACAATGAAATCAGCAGTAGAATGCAGAGGAACAACAGTGGAGTGGCTGGTTAGAAGGTGCCAGACTGTGGGCCCTGCAGGTACCGTGGCAGCGTCCCCTCCTCTTCCCATTCCCCTCTCTCCTTCCTCCCCCTTCCCCCCTCCCCGCCACTCTTACTCATTTCTAAATTTTCAGTGCGGTCCCTTCTTGGCATTCTAGCTGATCTTTCAAGAAACAAATTAAGGGATTTTTCTGTACATTTCGCTGAGAGGGATGATTGGGTGGGGACCGTGGGCGGAGTTCAGGAGCATAGGAGGGAGTGGGCTCTTGGAGGGAGGGGTCCTTCCCGCGTTAGCAGTTAGCACCGAGGGATCTCCTGCAGAGGGTGTTGAGAGTCGCTCTGTGAGGAGCTACCGACTATGGCCTGTTCCCCTGCCTTTGAGACCAACCCTGCAGTGCTGCTCCGGCTGGAGATTGCTGCATGTACCATGTTTCTAACAGACATGAGGCCTTCATATGAGTCAAATTGTTTTAAAAAAGTGATGTTTTTTTCAAAATCATGTTCAATAGTGTTGAAAAGCTTTGGATAATTCTTGTCTGCCAATTCCCTGCCAGTTATGTTTATACTGAATGTTTCTTAATGTTTGATACTTGTTTAAACAGTTGCTGTCAGAGAGGCTTTTAAAGACTCCTCTCTCCTTTCTGCCTTTGACGCACTCTGCTCCCTTGGGAACCAGATACCAAAATCTGTTTCCATAACAGCTTTTCCCTCGCAAGAGTCTGTGGCTGGCCTGTTGGGCAGAACTTTTTATAAAAGCACCACGTGTCTTAGACAAGCAGAGCCAGTCAGTGGAATCACTGGAAAATGGAAACAAAGAGGAAGCGTGTCAAGAACACGCTCACTCATGAGAGAGTGTTGGCCCTGCGTACACGTATAGGACACGGAGGCCCGGTGAGGTCACGTGTGGGAGCTGTGGCCCTGGGTGTGTGTGTCTCTGAGTGTGTCACGCTGTCCCGCACTCTCAGAGAGGACACGCTGTGTGCTGAAATGCACTGACCCTTTCTGCATGGTCTCTCCCAGGGTCCTGGGACCAGCCGTGACCTTCAGAGTAAGTGCCAACGTCCAGAACGTGACGCCTGCAGATGTGGTGAAGGCAGCAGGTAAGGTTCTTTCAACACAACTACATGTGTGCACACACATGCAGGCACCAGGTCGGGAGGACAGACAGCCTCCCTGGCATCCTGGTGCTAGTGGGGAGACAATGAGGCAGTAGAGTGGGTCAGCTTACATGACGTGGGTGGAGGCGCCGCAGCTCCAGGTAGCGGGGGCTGGTGCAGGGGGGGGGGTGGGAGGGGGGAAGGGGAGAGTGGGTGCGGGTAGGGGAGACAGGCTCTGATGCGGGGGGTTTGGGAGAGGGGGTGCCGGTTGGGGGGGCAGGCATAGGTGTGGGGGGTGGAGGGGGATACACCAGTGTCAGGAGTGGGTGCGGTTTCGCATTTCACACCAGATGACCAGCTGTGGCCTCACGTCCACAGGAGGCAGGTTTCAGCAGAGTTGGTCATAACTTCGCAGTGAGGGCCCCGCCTGTGAGTCCTCCTCACACGCTGGGAGTTGCCGAGTGGCCCCAGCTATGAGACACATTGGTCACGGCGGGAGGAGCTGGGGGACGGTTTGCGTGCCCCGAGCACAGGTCCTGGTTTTACTTATTGAGAGCTTTACTGTGTGGTGGGTCCTTCTGCCTTGTGAGAAACAGGAACCACCACTGCACCAGGCTGCGGGCCCCCAGGCTCCAGCTCAGCCAGCAGGGCGCCGGGCCCAGACTCAGCAGGCCTGACGCTTTGCTTCAGCTGATGCCATTATTGTGAGATGTAGGAACTATTTTTAATGAGATTTACATCTTTCCTTCCAGTGTAAAATGTGGCAAGATATTCTGGTTGATTTAGAGATTTGGGTACTTGGTTCTTCTTAGTTGAGGCATCAGGCGTTGGCCCCCATGAGCTCAGTGAACATGGGTGGGTGTCCGCGGTCCCGCCGTGAGGGGAACTGCTGCTCTGACCTGTCCTGGTTGCCGCTGGATTTCACTGCTAGGAACTCTGGGTACCGCGGTACCGCCTGTTTGCTGTTAGTGGTGATTTTGGCAGCCAAGTGCTTCTAGTTAAGGCAGGATTCATGGCCAAGTTGACAGTCCTCGGAAACCTGGCAGGTCTGCGCTCTCAGAGCCGACGCCCCACTTCCTTTGACGGTCACGTTCCATCCCCACGGGGCTCAGGATGCAGCTCCCAAAGCAGCGGAGCGCGTGTCGGCGTGGACTCTGTGTTCCTTGCTCCCGCCTCGTGGCCGCAGGCTGTCTCCTCCTGGCCCAGCGCCCACTTGACGATCAGGGATCCTGTGTCAGCGCCGGTCACGGAGCACATCTAGGGTCAGCTCGGGCGCCAGTTCTGATGCAGAAACACACGGAGTGCCCCCACCGGTGGGAATGCATGGAATTGGGTTTACTCAAGACTCTGCGAATGGACAAACACGAATGAAGTGTGTTTTTAAATCCTCACCGAAGACATGTCCATTGATCTGGAGAGAGAGAGGAAGGAGGGAGGGAGAGAGAGATCAGCTGCCTCCTACATGCATCCAACAGGGGATCGAAACCTAGGCATGTGCCCTGACCAGGAATCGAACCTGTGACTTTTTGGTGCATACGATGTCGCTTCAACCGAGTCACATCGGCCGGGCAAAGTCTTTAAAAAAATAATGACAATATACACACCGACAATGGCCTTTTGTTGATTTGATTGCTCTCTGGGAAACAAGCGGCTATTTGAAACCTCGCTTCTGGTCATGTTGGCTGGGCGTGCTGCGAGCGGCGGCATGCTGCGAGCGCTCCTGTACCCAAGCATCACGTAACTATCACAGCTGCTTCTCATGTGGGTGAAAAATCGGTGACGCAGACACGGTCACACTTGGTCCCCTTTACATCCAGAATAGTGTTAACATGTTACAAACATATCTGATGTTGTGTAGGAAAATGATTGTGTGAAGTAAGTTTGGGCCATGAGGACCTTATTTGGAGGCATTAGAAATACCCCGTGGAAGCGGCACCCAGGCCACCCCTGCCCGGTGAGAGCCTCTGGGACGGCGGAGAGCGGTGGCCTCTGAGGGCAGCGTCCATGCGCGGGGTGGCTTCCTCACGTGCCAACAAGGAAGAATTTTGAATCCAAATGGAGATGCCTGTGGTTTCTCACTTCGCTGGCGGAGTCTCAATAGAGCTGCTGCAGCCAGCCTGGCGGTCTCATGGGCAGACCCGTGGGTGGGCCGCGAGGGCCCGTCTGGCTCACAGGTGCCGCGCCCCCTGCACCCGCTGCTTACCCGCGCTCTGCGTTATCTGAAGGAGACAGCCGGGCGGATGGAACTGGCAGGGCACTTATGCTGCTAGTTTAATACAAAATGAGGCGAACCTAAGGAAGAGGCACAAGGCTGTCGGTCCGGTGAACATCACGTGGAGCAGCTGCAATGAAGGTGCTGTGCCCGTCGTGCAGACTCTGTTCCCGGCGATCCTTCTGGAAGGCCCGCCTCGTGTCCAGCCTCGGGCGTTGGTAGCGTGGTCGCGTGGAGGCTCCTGGGTTGTCGCGCAGCTAGAAAAGGGCAGGCGCCCGCAATCGTGGCCAAGGCGCGGAGTCGGCCGGCAGCGCTCTCCACACCGCCCTCGGGGCCGCTGTTCTGAAGCTGCAGCTTCTGAGAACAGAGGCCGCGCCGCCGGGTCCTGACACTCCAGGAGCTGCTCTGCGCTCAGCTGCGTGTCCAGCCGGCCAGGCCAGGCCGCCTCTGCCCCGTTGGTGCGGCCCTGCAGGCTGGGTCCCTGCTTGTTGCTCCAGGTGGTGGTGTGTGTGTGTGACTCACTGGGGACCATTAGGTGTGGCCCTGCCTTCCAGTCTCCCTCTGACTGCAGCTGCCGCCAGCACTGCCCTTCTTCCCTTTGGGCAGTGGTAGGGCCCCATGTCACCTCCCACAACGAGGCTCAGGCTCGCAGTGGCGTGGCCTGTGAGCTTGCGGTAAGGGTCTGCTCTCCATAAAAAACACATTTTTATTGATCTGAGAAAGAAAGGGAGAGGGAGAGATAGAAACATCAATGATGAGAGAGAATCATTGATCGGCTGCCTTCTGCAAGCCCCACACTAGGAATCGAGCCCACAGCCCGGGCCTTTGTCCTGACCGGGACTCAAACCATGACCTCCTGGTGCATAGGTCGATGAGCAAGCACTGAGCCATGTCAGCTGGGCAGGGTATGTTTTAAAGACACATGTCAAGTGCGGGCCCAGAGCAGGGATCCGGCACCCCCAGTGTTCAGTCCCAAGCCCCGGCCACAGGGAGTGAGCGCTGCCCAGCCCTCCTGTGTTCACCTTGAAAGGGGAGATGGAGCCCAGAAGGGGAACGTGTCCTCTGACGCTGCTCAGCTCAGCCATCGCGCTGTGGCCCCAACAAGCATCAGGGTCGAGCTCTGGCCCCTCACGTAGGTTCCTGCTGTGCCACGCCGTGCAGGCCCGAGGAGACAAAACACCCAAGGACCCCCCGAGGGACCCTCCTGCTGGCTGGAGACGTGCACACAGTGCCCGAGGTCAGCAAGGAGCTTCATCAGATAATGCCACTCCTGGGGCAGGGACGCACTGGCATTCCAATCTGACTGGGGCCGTATGCTCAATATCCACAGTGGATGCCCTTGGCTTGACCCTGACTATAGCTGGAGAGCTGGTGCTGCCATCCTGCGACCAGAGGCATGGCCGGTGGCCCAGGGGCGAGGCCTGTGGTAGGTGCCAGGCGGCCGCCAGGTGAGGGGAAGAAAGGCCCTCACTGCAGCCTCTCCTCCCCCCGACCCCAGCCTTAGCCATGTTGGCCACACCTTCCATTCCCAACGTGGACGGGCAGCCGCTGGGCCGGCTGATGCCTGCGTGTCACTGCCCTTTCCTAGAACATCGGCGGGACCACTGCTCTGGACGAGGGGAGAGTCGACTCGATGGGAAATCCTGAGGCTGCTCTGGAAATGCTCACCGAAGTCCCCTTGGAGGAAAGCAGTTCACCCAGGCACAGACACCTGCCGGGAGCTGGACGGAAGGGCAAGTCCGAGGATTCCCGCTCTTCTCTGAGGGGGTCAGAGCCAAGGACATTCTGGGCAGAGCCCTGTGTCTCTTCCTCGGCCATGCGACAGAGCCCTTGGGCCGGGCCACAGGGTGCCTCAGGGGCTCGAGGGTTGGGTCTGGCCTCAGTGGGGGGTCTGAATATCCAGTGAAGTGACTTTCCCAGAGGCGCTGGCTGCTGCTGCTCAGAATTGGCATCTGTGGTCCCCATTGCAGTGACGGTGCCATGTCCACCCGGCAGGTTCCCGGGCAAGGGACCTCCAGAGCTCAGCTGGCCTGCGGGGTCCCCCCAGTGGGCTGTCAGTGGGCACAGGGAGGAATGCTCGAACCAAGAGTGGGAGAAACATGGAGAACAAAGCCTCTGAGAGATGAGACGTGGAGACAAGACGGGCACCGGGAGTCAGGGAGGGAGGTCGTGCTCAGATGACGGGGACTCGCCTCGGCCGTGGCCTCTGAAAGGGTGATTCTGACCGAACATGCGCCTGCAGCTCGGCCCAGCCTGGCCTGTGTTCTGCATGGACGGAACTGTGGGCTGACGGGCCCGTGTGACTGTGCGTGTCTGCAGACCCTCCTGTCTTGCCCGTGGGGTTGAGCAGAGCACCCTCAGAGGGGAGTTGGGTGCCAGGCGCTGCCCTGAGGAGCACGACTGTGTTTATGAAGATGAGAGTCAGGAGGGAGTGTCAGAGCAGGTGGGGATGGATGCTGCAGAACCTCTCCTCCTCCTGGTCCTCAGGAAGGGCTTTGGGCCAAGGGCGGGGGTGGGGGGAGCAGGGCTCCTGTGGGCGGGTGTGTGCTCCCGGCAGCATCGGGACCCGCGGTGGACAGAATCCAGGTCAGCCTAGAAGCTCAGGGACCGGGAGTGTGGCCAGGCTGACGCTGGGGTCCTGGGAGTGGCCAGGGGCCTGGGGTCTGGGTGGCGATGGTGATGCGTGGTCTGAGCTCGGCTCCCACACAGATTGCGGGGCTGAATGTCATCCTCCTTGAACCGCATGCTCCCGCAGAACCGGGAGTAGAAGGTGCAGACCTATTGGTGAGGAATCCCCCCATGGCCTCCTGCAGGTCTGTGGGCTCTGAGGTCGGGGTGCTTGGGGGTCGGCTCATACCTGCTGGAGGTGTTGGGTGGCAGACAGAGTATGGCCGGTGCAGGACGGCCTGTGGGGAAGCAGGATGAGGAAGTCAGCCTGGAGCAGTGTAGTGGGCTGTGATGTCATACATTGTGTTAATACGTGACATGTGGTATACAGTGCTACTGTGTAATGTGATAAATGCGATGTAGCGTGACATGCTGTGGTCTGTGCAGTATGACAGGATCGCTCGCATGACGGCGGCAGCTCACTGTGCTGCACCTCAGGAACGTCCACGCTCTGAAGGGACACAGGCCCGGGTGGGGGGGCAGGGGGAGCTGAGCGGATGGACGGTTATGAGGCGGTTGGCCGAGGCCTGTGGTGGCTGTGGAGTGGACCCCTGTGAGGAAGAGGAGGTGGGGGCCCATGCTGGCGTGTCCTGGAACTCGGACGCCCTAGTGACCAGTGCCCAGCATGTCTGTGGGGCGCAATGAGGATTTGGCCTCCTTTCCTCAGGAAGCAGGGGTCCCATCTGCACCACAGGGCCCTCGGCAGCTTCATGGAGAACCGCTGGACCCAGCTTGGATTTGGGCGGCACAGGAGAAACGCTGGTGGGTGTGGGTGGCCCGGTCTAACCCTGGGAGGGGGATAGACGGTGCGGACCAACACCGTCTCAGCGGCTGGGGCGGGAGATGGCCAGCCGGAGGGGTCGCCCAGGGCTGGGCAGGTGAGCACAAAGGAGGGGGTTTGGGCCCCAGCAAGGCTGTGGCTGCAGCTCCGAGGAGGCCCGGCGGCGATGATGGGTGGCGCTGCCCCACCACTGCTCTCTAACAGCCACAGTGACTGCCGGCTCTGGCAGGGTGCTGGGAGGGTCAGAGCGCCAGCGTGCAGCTGGTGCTCCCCGCTGGCGGGAGGAGGCTCGAGAAGCCCGTCTTAGTCAGGCCTGGGCCTCTGGCCGCGTGCGCCCTGCTGCCAAGTGGTTCTGCTTGCCAGGTTCCCAGGCTCCCTGTGTAGGAAGGGGTGAGGGGCGGGTGGCCGAAATACCAGGAGCCATTGCCTGTCACGAGTTCATTTCCATACACAGGGGCCCACAGATTAAGAAGGTCATTTGTAGAGAACTCAGTCTCGCTTTCGAAGGAGCAGAGGGGAGGGGTCTGTCTACTCCATGGCCCGGCCTCCCTCTGACCTGAGTGCTCACTGCACCGTTAGGTCCACATGGCTCAGGGCCCGTCCAGAGGGGAGTGCAGGGGCCCAGGGTCCAGGACCTGCGTGGCCTCAAGCTCCACCCTGCACAGAGCGCCCCAGCATGCACTTGTGATACGCCCGCCATCAGCATGCACACTGTGGACACACTAGAACCAGGACAAGAGCTCCGTCCTCGGCCAGGCCTGGGGGAGGGGGATGGATATACACAGATGTGGGCTAAGACTGGAGGCTAATCGAGTGAAGCCCGTGATTGAGCAGAAGTGAGAGGATTGTGCAAATGCAGGGGTAGGGCAAGCCTGGGGAGGCCTGGAGTAGGCCTGGGGGGCCTGGGCAGCAGGGGGGCCTGGGCGGGAGGGGTGCCTGGAGCAGGCCTGGGGGAGCCTGGGCAGGAGGGAGGCCTGGGGTAGGCCTGGCGGGGGGAGGGCCTGAGCAGGAGGGGGAGCCCGGGGGTGGCAGGCCCTTCTGGAACCTTAGTTCCTCTCTGCTCCCGGGATACCTGCTTGTCTCCAGACATGCGCTGTGCTTTTGTTCTGGCTCTGCTTCCTATCATTCCTCCACTCACCTGCTCACGCCTCAACCATCTCTCCATCTGTCCACTGTGAGCACACAGGAATCTGGAGCCCTGCATCCACCTGCTGCATCCAGGGGGCGGGGCCACATGTTGGGGGCAGGATGTGGGGGCCATCCTCCTGCTGGGGAAGCAGCATCTCAGCTGCAGCTGTTGCCTGCTGGGCTGCCCTCGCCTGCCTGTCGGCCCACAGGCAGGTGCGCCCACCGTTCCATCTCACCGTCCTCGTGTGGAACGGCCTGGAACTCGGCCCTGAGTTAACTGTCAATCACTGGTTGTGGCGCCTCATGTGGAAAGTTGCCAGGGCCCAGCATAGGAAGGAACAGTCTCGCTTGCGAATGAGCAGGCAGGAGGGGTACAGCACCCCCTGGGGGCTGTGGGTCATCCTGCGGTGACTCTCGCAGTTCCTGTCGTCATGTGGCCCCTGTTCGGGGGAAGTGGGACAGGTGTGGGGTCCCGGGTCACCCTCGCTGTGGGAACGTGGGGAGTGACAGCTTCAGGTCCCTTGTCTAGCGTTGGGCAAGTGCCGACATCACGGTTGTGACGATTCAGTGGGCACAGAGGTGCAGAGGGAGCGTCCGTGACCTGAGAGCCGACCCTGACCTGGTGGGATGGCATGAGGGGACGTTTGGTCACAGACAGTCCCAGGGATGGGCACTCACCAAGAGCCGCTTAGGGGCCGGACCCTGTTGTCTGGCTGCAGCCCACTCTCCCGAGGGTAGGTGCCAGCCCTCCTCCCCAGGGTTGTTAACAGTTTGAGGTGAGTCTCCGTCAGGGCCTGGGTCTGCTTCCTGCGGAGGTCAGTGTGAGGCCAGGTCCACCTGGGCTGGGGAGCCCGAGCGGATGGAGTGGGTCAGAGGGTAATGAGCCTCGTGCTCTCTCCTGCGCCACACCCGTCCTTCTGAGGTGGCGCGTGGACCAGCTGCTGCAGGTGAAGCCAGGGCAGGTGGGGACCCCACCGCAGGAAGCTGTGTCAGTCATTGTGGGGAGAGAGCTGGGGTGAGGGCAGGAACTGTGCCACCTGCGGGCAGGCACCTAGCAGAGGGGTGTGGGGGTGTTTGTCGCGTGGGACTGTGTGGAGGTGGGGGCTGAGGAGCAGCAAGGGGTGGGAGCTCAGAGCCTCCCCCATGAAGTGGGGCCATGTGCCTAGCCTGCCACACCTGTGTGCAGGACAGTTGGGGTGCCCTCAGCGATGCCGGGTGAGAGTGGGAGGTCCGCACCCCAAATCCCGGCCCCTGGGGTGGCTCTGTGGACCATTACGGCATCTCCCAGGGCCTATAGGGTCATTCTTGCCCACAATCTCCCCTCACCCTCTCTCAGCTCCACGTTGGCCATGGAGGTGGCTTGGGGCTTCCCTGCACACAAGGCGAGGCTGCTGGAGCCGAGTGTGCAGGATAGGCTTGCCTGGCGTCAGGTCTCAGGGGTGGGTGAAGATGGGGACAGGGACAGAGAGGCTGCAGACACCGAGTCTGGGTGACCTTGAGAGCACAGCAGGCAGAGAAGGATGGGGCCAGTTTGTGGTCAGGGCACAGCTGGCTGCCCGTCAGTGACTGACACCCATGCTGGGAGGTGAACTGCTTGTGGGAGCTCAGGTGACAGCTGTGTCCAGTGATGGGCACGCCCCTGGGTGCCAACCGGCGTCAGACCCCAGCCTCGTGGTGACACTCAGAAGTCACTGCTGGCCATGTGCCTGTAGCTCTTCCGCATGGTCCAGGCCCACATCCCAGGGGGCGGGGTGTCTGCGTGTCATCATAGGGGTCTGCACGGGGGGACATTGCCTCTCTCATCTCAGCATGAGTTTATAGTGCCTTGGTGCCCAAATAGAAGGGGACTCCTTTTGAATGCAGGGCTGCGGACACACAGCTTTTAAAGACATAGCTTCAAGACGGGCACCTGAGCGAGGAGCAGGTGGGTATCTGAGCGAGGAGGGGCTGGCTGGTGTGTCTCCCTCATCCACAGCCGTCCCCCTGCACCCAAGAGGGGCTGGCTGAGCTGAGAGAATGCAGTGTCTGTCGGAAGCCGCCTCCTGGGATTCCCTCAAACACCAGTTCCCATGGCAACTGGCCAGCAAGTAAGAGCAACGCTGAGATGAGGGTTTCCAGTGGCTGTTGCAGGCGGGCACAGGTGCGGCAGAACCAGAGGCATCACAGGCCTGCGTGAGCACTCCCAAGCCCGGCTGTCCCCAGGGCCTGTCCTGCAGCCTCGAGCATCGCGGTTGGTGGGCCTCTCTGCAGGCGGTGGGCCTGCCAGGCCCAGGGCAGTGGCACTGGAATTGTTCTGATGTGATGGTCTGCAAGGCTCGACAGCAACAACCTCTTAAAGGACTCGCCCCTGGGCCCTCAGTATCTGTGCACTGATTGCTCCCAGGCAGGCGGTGCTGACCCCGCCCTGCTCACCAGCGCTCCCAGCTCATGGCTGCTGCACCCAGGTGCTCAGGTTAGTGAGCAGTCACCGGGCCTGGCGAGTAGTAGGACCCTGTTGGCCCTGGCACTTGGTCTGTGGGAGGCTTGGGTCAGCAGCCCTTGCTGGTTGGCAGGCAGCCAGCACCTCTGCCGCGTGCAGGCTTGTGTTCCTCCCACTGCCATGTGTCCTCTAGCACAGGATGCGGAGGCCCTGAGGCCTCTCTCGAAAATGGACCTGCTGATTTGCACAAAGCCGGCTGCCTGGCCTGCCCGCTTCTCCGTGAGGAAGTATGTGGAGGGCACCAGGCACACACTAGGCCCGCGTGGGGGCGTCAATCCTTGGGCAGTAATGGTGTCAAATGCAGCCCAGTCAGAGGGAGAAAAGGAGCTCAGTGGGTAACATGGAGGCCCAGCTTCAGCAGCCAGGCGGGGCGGGGGATAGGGAGGGGAGTGTGTGCTGAGAGCAGACAGCATCCTGACCTGCAGGCCGGCCCTGTGTCCCGTTCCAGTGACAGGCTGCCGTGGGTCAGCCCTAAGGGGTGGAGGTCCCAGACCTGTCTGGGCATCTGCTCCGGTGGGTCAGGGCACAGGGTGGGGACAGACACCATGAAGGAGTGGGCAGGGTGGGGTGGGGAATACTTTTTCTAATCCTCACCCGAGGCCATGGTTGTTAAAATCTGTGGAGCACCAGAAAATATATTGTTTGCTGTTCTGGCATAAAAACAGGTGTAATTTTGATTCATTCACATTGGGTGACTATGGTGTTGGCCGCTGTCATTTTATATTTGACGATCTAAGGGAAAGGGGTCAGTGCCCCAACTCAGTGGTCAGGTATTGCATTTCTAAAACTCTCTGGCCGATGGCTCAGTGGTTAGAGCGTCGGCCCAGGCACTGAAGTCTTCAAGTTTGATTTCCGTTCAAGGGCCCATATATACCTGGGTTACGGGTCTGATCCCCGGCCCTGGTCGCGGCTCGTGTGTCCTGGGGCGTTTCTGTTTGTTCCTCTACCCTGAGACCTGTTCTTCCCTGAAAACAAAATAGGCCTCAAGTGCCACAGGCGGGGCTGGAGAGCACAGGAGCGCAAGAGCGCAGACAGCGTGCACAGGCTGCAGCCGGGCCCTGGCGGCCGTGGGCAGGTCCGCGGTGGCCTGGCAGGGTGAGTCTGAGAGGGCATTTGCTTCTCGTGTTGAATTTTCCCAAACCAGGGCACGAAACACGTTATCCTTGCCTCATCGCTATGTGGTACAAACTACTAAGTGGTATGATTCTAACTTAACAACCAGAGTGGAAAAGAAACTTCCAGAAGGGCCATGTGTAAGTCTTAAAAAAAAAACAGCTATGTGGCTCCTTTCCTGAGGGGCCCATCCTCCAAGAGTCACCCCATTAGAACAAAGATGTCCTGTCCTCCTTGCCACCCAGGAAACACGGATGTTGGAGGAGCCTGTGCCTGGAAGAGGGGACAGAGACAGGACCTGGGGCCGCCATGGCAGGTGGCCTGTGGCATGTGGAGGCCTGGGGCTCAGACACGGGCTGGTCCAGGTGCGGGGCTGGGGAGAATGTCACATGACTGGCCCTCAGTGGGGGAGGTGCAGAGACTTGGGTAGGCGCCTACACTTTGCCCTCCTGAGAGGAGGTGGCGGCTGGTGCAACAGGACAGACAGACAGCTGTCTGCTGGCCTTTCCACCTGCTGGGACACTACGCAGGGCCTCGCCTGCCTCTCCAGAGGCTCAAGCAGCAGGATCAGCTCCTGGGGGCCCAGGAGGATGGTGCCCCCCACAAGGGGCCCTCAGGAGCATGTTTAAAATGCACTAACAAGGAGGCAGGACAGAGTGCTGTCCTGGCGGCCCTCAGCAGCACAGTGTGCTCCGCGCCCGCCTCACTGACAACCCCTTTCTGAGGCCCATGATGCGGGTGCGTCTGGCTGAGCGGGCGGCGCGGGCTGCGGGTTGGTTCCCTGGGCCCTGGCTGCCATGGTCCCTGATGGCTCGCTGCGCTGGCTGATGTGGGGCTGTCCTGAGGGGCTACATCTGATAGCTTACCCTGCAGGGGTTTACACAGACATGCAGATCATCGTGGTCCTGAGGTCTAGGCTGTGTCTTTCTTGGCTTCTGTTTCTGAAAGTGCCCCAGACAGCCCTGCCCGGATGCAGCTGGGCTCACGTCTGAGCCTCCTCGGGAACCGCCCCGCCACGGGCAGTGGCACTGGGCTGTCATCAAAGGCTGGGCACTGCCCAGACGGGACCCTGGCGCTGCATCCTGCAGCCAATGAGCTATGACTCGCCTCACCTGCACTCAGTGACTCCGCTCAGGACACGCTGGAGTTGAGTGAGTGTTCTCCCTGATGATGGAGGAGCCTTCAGGAGCAGAGGCACTGTGAGGGGGACACCCAAGGCTCCCAGGGCGATGAGTTCTCAGCAGCCCATGCTCAGAAGTGGGAAACCTTCCTGCCAAGACTGGAGCTCTGGGCCCCTCACCTGTTGGGTCCTGCGCAGCCCGAGGTCAGGGGAGTGTGTGGCCTGCCCAGTCATTGCGAAGTCCATTTGGGACAGTGACCAGGTGGGCTGCGGTGACCAGGTGGGGCACGGTGGCCAGGTGGGGCACGGTGGCCAGGTGGGGCATGATGGCCAGGTGGGGTATGGTGGCCAGGCAGGACCCGCACTGCAGCGGCCAGTGCAGTTGAAGGGGTCTGAGTTGTTCATCAGTTACCGATGTGCATCCTCTGGACTTCCTGAGGTTCTCTTCCTTGAGGTATAAACTTTATGCACTCTCACCAGCACCCTCGGTCAAGGTCTGGTGTCCCCCTGGCTAGGGCTCTTCTGTCCTTGGCTGATGTCCTGTGGCTCTCTCTCCCTCCCCGTGCTGTGTGCTCTCCAGGCGTTTGCACTGTTTTCCATGGTAATTACTGTGGCTCGATCACATCCACTCTTTCCTGACACCTGCTGTGTCTAACCGAGTAAATACAGGCATTTAAACCAGGGGAGCCCGAGGCTGTGACAGATGGGGGAATTCAGGGACATGCAGGGGTGGTCAGGGCGGGGGGCTCGTGGTAAGGAACATGTCTGTCTTGGTGGAAGGTGACTGAGGCGGTAGCGTCGCGGCCACGTGGGCAGTGCAGCAGTCTCAGGGGAGAGGTAGTTCCAGGTCCCAGGGAGCCACCTGGCCATCGGTGGGGTGGAGGGGAGCAGGGCGGGCACCCTCACCAGGAACAGCAGGGAGGAGGGTCCACAGGGAGGGGTGCCACCTGAAGCGTGAGCTGTGGTCCTCTGCCCCTCCAGGCTTGAGCTCCTCTGTGGCCTCAACCCCAACCTGGCATGTGTCCTCCTGTCTGTCCCTTATTCTCTTCAAGCACCGATTTCCACCATAATTCTCAGCACTGGCCAGGCAGGCTTGGGACCCGGCATCCCACCAGCTGCCACCACACCCGGCCACGTTTACCTCCAAAGTGATCCTGAGGTCAGGGCCAGCCCCCTGGCTGCCAACCACATCCCCACTGCAGGCCTTGCTCACGGGCACCCCAGCCCTCAGCCCACAGCACACCCTGTGGACCTTCTGCAGGCGGCACCTACAGCCCCTCTGAGAGCGAGCGCCTGCATTCTGGCGCCTGGTGTGTGGCGTGGAGACCAGCCAAGAGCCCTGTGCTGTGCACTTGGGCTGAGAGGGGATCCTACCCCTTCTCACCGAGAGAAAGAAAAGCGGTGACTCCTCGAGGCAGCAGGTGCTCCTTGTGACTGGGGACCTTCCCCAATGTGTGCACACATCCGATCCTCGGGCCACTGCCTGCAAAGGCATTGCAATGCCGCCTGCCAGCTACATCTCAATAAAGCTGGGGTGACATGGGGATGAGGGGAAAGGTGTCAGGGATGCGGCCTGCCTGGCGCCTTCAGCTCAAGCGGCGGGAGGAGCCGCCGACACCTGTCCACTCCAGGGCTGCACACAGGCGTGGCCCCGCGTCCTCTTAACTGACCGACTGGCATCTAAGTAGCCAACCAACCAGAAGTGCCAGAGGAGCAGCAGGTGCATGAGGAAGGCGCTCGGGGACAGTCCTAGGTTTCCCTGCGCCCATAGTGGGCTCCCGCACGACTAGTTGCCTAGCTGAGGGGCAGGGCTCATGCTTCTCACTCAGCTCTTCGCCTGGCTGCCTGGTTGTCAGTCACTGTCCGTGCATTTGAACATGAACTGAAGCAGAATTGGGGCAGCTCATACAGAAATGAGACAAAGAACTTAAGTGTTTATGGGGGACTTTAAAACTAACCCCCTCCAAGGCTGCCACAGCCCTTCCACGCTGCTCCGCAGGCCGGCCCTGGCTGCGAGGCTCCTAATGGGCGTGTGGCACCTCTCTCCCGCACAGCCACAGACCAAGGACAGAGACCCCTTGGAGCCTGGGCCTTTGTCCTCATCCACTCCTAGATGGTCCCCACCCGGCTGCTGCATGGACCAAACACTCAGAGCCTCCTGTCTCCCTTGCTGGAGGATGGCGCTTTGTGTGATGTTTCTAGTCAACTGAGGCCAATGATCACAGCCTTTCTTCCCTGCAGCTCCTGCAGGTGCGCCACACGCGTCAGTGCTGGGTGATTCGTGAGCACACCTTTTGATAATTTTAAAGCAAAAAAGTATTCTTCAAGAAGCGCCACTCTGCCCTTTGCCGGAGTGTTTGTTAACATTAGTAATCCAATTTAAGTGGAAATTATTCTTTATATTGCTTCCCACAGATACACACACATTCCCCTTAAAGATGGGAAGACTGTGCCGGTGCTGCTCCCTTTCCGCAGAGATGGACGGGCTGTTCCAGTGCAGATTAGTGACGGGGCCAGCAGAGCCCTGTCAGCGGTGCAACTCCGTCATCATGTGCGTGATTAGTTTCACCTTGTAGCCGAGTCTCCGAAAATGCAATTAACAGTTTCATATTCAGCAGCAGCAGCTTTTATTCCTGCGCAAGCTGCGCAACATTTGCATCATAAAAAACTAATTGGTAAACACAGTCTCGCCAGCTTTTCCACCATCCACCCAATTCCCTCCCGCTAATTGGCTCGGCTTCACACACACTGGATGGAATTTCAAAGGCCCGCAGATTAGAGAGCCTGCAAGCACTTGTGTTCCACAGAACCAACTCCAAGGAGACTGGGGGAAAGACTCTAAATTAATGCCAAATTGCAAGCGCCACTCTTGTCCAGCTGTTGCCATGGAAACCACTTGGCCTGCTAATCTGATGGGGGTGGTGTTTATTGAGATTCGTCCTAATGACCTTCGGGAGGCAGTGGCTTCATGGGCTCTCCGCCCTGGTCAGCAGCCGCTGAGTGAGGCCATCCTGAGCTCCCCTGGGCGTTCAAGCCTGGCCCCTCCCGTCCCCTTCTCTGCCCAGCTCAGCGCCCAGCACCTCGACCTAGCCTGCGTGTGTGCGAGTGTGTGTGTGTGTGTGTGTGTCCCCAGGGGCAGGGGTGTAAAGATTACACACACGTTCCACGGGAGAAATCAGGGCTTGTGAAGTGTGGACCTTGGCTGGTTCTCCACGTGTGTCATCACAGAGCCTGCCCCTCCCCCCGTCATCCTCCTCCTCCTCCTCCTCCTCCTCCTCCTCCTCCTCCTCCTCACAGTGGTTCAGTGTAGCTGTGCCCACAGATAAGCAGTTTTCCTGTGATGACTGGTGAGCTCTGGTTGCCAGGTGCTGGCCTGGAAGTGGTTCCTGCTCCTGGAGTGGGCATAACGCCCGTGCGCATCTGTGCGGCGTCTTCCATGGAGGCTCATGAGCCGGAAGAGGCTGTGCAGGCGACATGCCCCACCCATGCTCAGCCGTTTCGTGTGACATGAGGAAGGAGACCCAACTTGTTCAGTGATGGGACTGAGGTTTCACCAGCCCAAGACTTCTGTTCTTTCCCTCCTTCCTCCCCCTTCTTCTCCTCTTCACCCTCCTCCTAGATCCCAGGTTCTGTATACATTCAACTTATTGACCAGGTTCCCTAGTGCTTAACATGGGAACTGTCAGACAATTAAATAGACACATACGTTTATTTGTTTAATTGCAAAAAGGGAGAGGGGAGAAAGACCTCATATGTTCTATGCTAGTGGCAAAAAAACAGCTCTTTTTATTTAAAAATTAACAAAGTGAACCACTGGTAAGTAAGTGGGAATGGTAGTGCTTTCTTTAAAAGTGGGTTCAGATATGCAGATGGGTGGAGGCAGAGAGATGGCCCTGGAAGCAGGCGAGGATCGAGGAAAGCGGGAAATGGGGCCATGTGGCAGTGGACACAGGACTGGGACAATTCTGAACTGACAAACAGAGAGGCCTATAACCTCAGTGCTTCTAGATCAGATTGCTCAAGGTCATGCCCTGTCCTTGAACCCTCAGTCATGTTCTCTTTCTCTCTCTCTCATTTGCTCCAAATGAGGTAATGGATGATGAAAGGGTGGGTGGGTGGATGGATGGGCGGACAGGCAGATGGACAGATGCATGAATAGGTGGATGGATGGATGATGGGTGGTTGATGGATGGATAATGGATGATGGGTAGATAGATGATGGATGGATGGATGGATGGATGGATGGATGGAAATTCTTCAGTGGTGGCCAATACCCCTTCACACTCAGCCTCATGGTATCTTGGAAACTTATGTAAGCCCTTAGGGAGCTCACTGACCGAGAGGGAAGGCAGGGCTGTGGCTGTGAAGCAGGAATTAAGGAGCAGTGTTTGCCTCGGGGAGCGTGCTGCTCAGCTGACGGGAGCCTTGACCAGCTGGAGAAAAGTCGTCATGGGCATGGGCACATAACTTTTTCTCCTGGATGGCTGCGTTTGCACCACCCAGGTGCATTTTCTCCTGTTTAGTGGAGCAGTTCTCCAGGGGGGATAACAGGCCCAGATCTTGATTGTAGGCATCATGCCTTTTGGTCATGGATTGAAGACGCAGGTGGTATAAATATGGGCATTTTCTTCAGATTCCTTCTGAATCACATGTGACAAATGTAGACATGTTGGTGCTCTGTCTGTGGGGAGCAGATGGGCACATGAACTGGTGCAAACCTCGATCGCTGTGAATGAATGCTGGTGCCAGGTCCCAAGCACTGAGACCTTAGCCACAACACTGTGTGCTAGGAGGCGTGGCCGCTGGGAGGTGGCTGGGTCTCTGGGTGGAGCCCCATGCTGAGGCCAGTGCCCGTAGGAGAGAGGAAGAAACACAGACCTCTCCCTCCACCTCGCGCAGGCACGGTGAGCAGATGGCCTCTGCAAGCCAGGGGAAGGCCTTTGCCAAGCGTCTGCCGGGCTGCGCCCTGACCCTGGACTGCCAGAATGTGAGAAGTGAGCATTGGGCCCCTGGTGTTGGGTCCAAGCAGCCTGAGCTGACGGAGACGCGGATCCTGCCTTCACCTGCCCCGCCCCACCTGGAAGAGTCCATGCACATCGCAAATGCTGTTCCCCAGGCCCAACAGGTCACTCCTTCCCACCACAGCCTGACACCTTTCTCTTCTTCTTTAGCAGTAGCCCCACAGTTCCAGTGTGGCACATGCACCCCTGTGTAAGACCTGCGCCACCGCCTCCCTTTCATCCAGGTGTGGCCACGGGCTGGTTAGTGAGACTGGGCTGGAATGTTCTGCCCGCCCTTCGCTCCTCTTCCTGTCCCTTCCTCACTCCTGCTCCCATGACATGACCTGGGCGACAGGGTGGGGTGTCTGCGTGCTCAGAGTGCTGGATCGCCCTGAACTTCCTGTTTCACATGGAAAGACGCGTCTGCCGCGGGGGCGACGCTGTTCCGAGTGGGGTCGTTCCTGCTACTCGCAGCGAAGTCAGTGCTGCAGAAAGTTCGCCACTCGGAGTGGGTGCCGAGGGACCGCTCTGCCGTCTTTAAAACACTTCCTTCCACAGGCTGTGAATTTCGGTCATTCCTCCCCGTGGATTTGTCGCCCCTTTAAAATTTCCCTCGGTGGTTTACCAAACACTAGAGATGTTTTGTCTGAAACCATGTGCTAAGAGAGGCAGCTGCTTGCGCTGCCGCGTGGCACTCACTGGAGCTGAAATCCGCAGATGTGACCTCTCACACGCAGTCTCCAGAGGCTCCCCCTCCAGTCTTTCCCCGCTCGCCTAGCAGATAGTTTTAAACATCTACCCCGTGGAAAGTGTACTTTAAAGGCTAGGAAAACTGCACAAATGATGAAGCCGCGGCCCAGCCCTCCCGGCCCCGCCCACCTTCCCGGCCCCGCCCCTCTCGGCCCCGCCCCACCCCGCCCCCACGTTTTTTGACCTCTCAGAAGCCACCGGAGCCCAGAGGAATTTTCCCCACTGGTTTCCAGGAGGAATGCTGTGCGTAGCTGTTCATGTTGCCTGTGCGGGCCTTGAGCATGTTACTAGGAACATGGCTGCAGTGCTGTCTACATGAGGCGGTGACAGAGGCCGCTGGAGCCGCCTCCCTTTTTACTTTTTTAAGTTTATTTTTTAAATATATTTTACTGATTTCAGAGAAGAAGGGAGAGAAAGATATAAACGTTAATGATGAGAGAGAACCATTTATCGGCTGCCTCCTGCACACCCCGCACTGGGGATCGAGCCCACAACCCGGGCATGTGCTCTGACCAGGAATTGAACCGTGACCTCCTGGTTCATAGGTCGACGCTCAACCACTGAGCCATGCCGGCCGGGCCCCTGCCTTTTCCACGACTTGCCCCAGGTTGGAGCCCTCATAGCTACGGAAATGGAGAGAGAGCCTGCGAGTGGCCAGGGTCCCTCTGTCTAGCCGCACCACCCGCCCAGGGCCTGTGGGCTTGCACTCCCGGCTTCTCTCATCAGCACTCATGTCACTTGTTACATTCCCGCTCCGAGTCCCTCAACAGGGGCCTGGGCCTGGGGCGATTTCGGACGAGGCTGGTGAAGTCAAGTAGGAATTGTCCCGTTAACCACGAGTGTCTGGCCTGTTGGCCCTGCTCAGTGTTGCACGGATGTTCCTGCATCTGCGCCCAGGAGTTAGCTCAGGGCAGTGCCTCAGCAGCGGGGAAACACACGTGTGTCCTGCACAAAGAAGCCTAGAGGGGACAGAGGGGACAGGGCCTGAGCCCACAGAGACGGTGAGGGTGGCCGTATCTTAACACCACACAACCCCTTCCCGCTCAGCGGTGCCGAGGCACCCTGCCTTTCTCCTCTCTAATCCTCGTGCTCCGGGCCGCGTCTCTCCCTTCCTGAGTGACACTGTGTGATATGTCTGCTGACAACTAGAACAAATCCCCGTGATGAGGTCACCTTGGGCCTGCATTACGGTCTGGCAGCTGCTTTCCATAGAAATTATTTGTGAAAACACTCCACGTGCTCAGAATACCGTCCTCCGCCAGGGCCTGGTGTCTGCGCGCAGACGGTAAACTTGCTGGAGACACGGCGCTGAGGCTTCAGGTTCCAGCCATACCTGGTCGTGATGAGACGGCTTCTGGTTTCATCACAGCGAGAGTGACTGCTGGGTCACGTGACTTAGTTTCCTTCTGATGTAAGCTCTTTGTGCAAAATGTAGAGAGGTTTAAAGCAATGGGACTCAGAATATCCTGTTAGTTTTGTTAAAGGGAGTTTTTAGTGAGCACATGGGTTTCTGGAATTGTGGAGGGTTATTGTCCAGACAGTTGGTGTGAAGGCTTGTGGGGCAAAGGGAGGGTGAGGTGCATGGGCAAGTGGGTGGTGCCTGGAAGGTGAATGAGGTGTGGGGCAGGAGATGTGAGCAGGGGCAGTGGGTCAGGAGGTGTGAGCAGGGGCAGTAGGGCAGGGGATGTGAGCAGGGGCAATGGGTGCAAGCAGGGGCAGTGGGGCAGGAAGTGCGAGCAGGGGCAGTGGGGCAGGAGGTGTGAGCAGGGGCAGAGGTGTGAGCAGGGGCAGTGGGGCAGGCGGTGTGAGCAGGGGCAGAGGTGTGAGCAGGGGCAGTGGAGCAGGAGATGTGAGCAGGGGCATGGGGCAGGAGGTATGAGCAGGGGCGGTGGGGCAGGCGGTGTGAGCAGGGGCAGAGGTGTGAGCAGGGGCAGTGGGGCAGGAAATGTGAGCAGGGGCATGGGGAAGGAGGTGTGAGCAGGGACAGTGGGGCAGGGGGTGCGAGCAGGGGCAGTGGGTCAAGAGGTGTGAGCAGGGGCAGAGGTGTGAGCAGGGGCAGTGGAGCAGGAGGTGTGAGCAAGGGCAGAGGTGTGAGCAGGGACAGTGGGGCAGGAGGTGAGCCCAGGTGAGAGGCAGGAAGGCAGACACCAGCCTGCACCTGCCACGTGGTGCTCTGGCTGCACTGTGGAGGGGTGGCACACGGGCTGTGAGTGGGGGCGGCAGCGAGGTGCTGGGGAAGGCACACAAGTGTCAGGGACCTGCCTCTGCACAGGGCAAGTGGATAGGGCCTTGCGCTGGGGGTCAGGGCAGCCACACACCGGGAACGGGGCTGGAGTCAAACCTGAGTGACGGGTCCGTAGCACGAAGAGCTGTCAGAGTGCAGCTTTGCACTGGCCGGGTGCACAGATCCCCAGCAGGTTGGTGCGGGGCAGCCACAGCGGCGGGGATACTTCCCAGAGGAAGCCTCCCCCCTGGGGAGCATTCAGCCTGCGGAGGGAGAGGAGCCATGCAGGAGCCGGGCTGCAGCGCTCTCCAAGGGGACCCAGCGTTGCCGTTCTGTCTTTGTACTTCGATACACAAGTGCATGGACACGCGTGGCTTTCGGATCTCGGAGGTGCCACTGTGACTCAGGAAAGAAGAACCTGGCACCTGGAGTGGTCCCAGGAGGCGGGAGAGGCACCCCAACACCCATGCCCACGTGCCTGTGCTGTTGGCATGAGGACCACGCCAGCCCCATCGAGTTAAGGAATTTCATGGCCAGTGTCCATTCACGACCAGGCCCACAGCCGCCTGGGGCTGACAGTCACACGAAGTATGATCTGTGCAGTGATCAGCCTGTATTCTGTCTCCGAGCACACATGTGGGCACATGCACGAGTTCACACACAAGCTGAACATCCTCCTGGCCTTCGAGGCTGCTGTCCCCTCCCGCCTTGCTGCACGGAGCCCGCCCAGGCCCCGGCGCTCTTTGAAGGTGGGGAACAGTGAGCGGCAGGTGCCTAGAAGCAGTGGTGCTGCCCGCAGTTGCTGAGCAGGAATGTCCTCCTTTAAGAACCAGCAGGCTCAGGTCCATGGTCTGCATTCCTATGGCTCCCTGGTGAGGCCTGGTCAGAGGCTACCCTTGCAGAACCACCACTTTATGAGACCCTGGAACAATGTTTCACTTGAGGGGGAGTGACAGCTACATTAATCTGAGGTCCTTGCCGCCGAACATGTTCACGAGGAACTTGGAAATGGGTTCCTCCGAGTCCCGAAGGCAGCCTTCGGCAGGCTTGCTTCTGGATGCAAGGACGTGCTGAGAGGATAGTGTACTTGAGTCATTAAATCATTCGGCACATTGAATTTTTTTAATTTGGTTAACTGAATTATTAACAAAAGAAACTAGAACAGCTGCCTGGTTAAATAAACTCAAAGGGAAAACTTCCTTTTGAAACAGGAAATAAATTATTGTTCACAAAGCCACTCTCTCCGATGGAGCCTTTAAATGTAGGATCAGCTGTTTCACTGGAGTGAGCCTCCTGCCCTGGAGCAGACCTGAGCGGCTGTCCCATCAGCACACTGTCTCTGGGGGCCCTTGAGGCCAGGCTGCAGCTCTGCCTGGCATCTGTATAGAATCTGAGAAGAGAGGTTCTTCAACTCGGGGCACGGGGGAAAGAGCCTGTTTAAGCACAGGCTTCGGGGTGGGAAAGCCTCCTGTATGTCACGGACCCGGCCCGGTGCCGCCTCTGTACCTGACCTGGCCTGGTGCGCATGCACCAGCGGCCTCTGTGCCCACACTAGGTGTGGGTGGGAGTGGGAGCCGCCTCTCCTGCCACGAAGCTTGGTAGCCCCATGAGCTGCTCAGGTGGGCTTATTTGTGGGAATATGTTTCCTTTCTGGGTTGTTTATCCCCACTGGGGACTGGCGCTGCATTCGTTTTAGGTCACAACTCAGATGAGGACAAGGAGGAGTCTGGCGCGTGGGAGGGGGAGGGCTTCTGGGAGTAGCAGGGAGACTGTCTGCAGGGCCACTGTGGGCACAGCCTGCCTTAACCGAGGCTGCTCAGTCCCGGGAATCCTCTTCCTCCTCCACAGGCAGCTTGTTATTTGGGAAAGCATGTCTGCATTTCTAAGGTCTGTGGAAAATATTTGCCTGGAAGTTGGTATGAAGAGTGGATAGTTTAGGAATTTTCTGACCCAGAGGCAGAGATACCGTATAACCCTCAGTGTCAGCCTGCCCGTGTGTTCAGGAGTCCAGGCCACACGAAATGACAGCGGGCCCAGTGCTGCCAGGTCTCCTCTGGTGCGAGAATACCCGTCATTTCTATCAATGCTGAACTTTGGCTAAGCTACCAAACCCTGATGGACACCCTCACTGAGATGAGGATCACATTGCAAAGGCTGAGGAATGTTCAATGATACCTGTTACTAACATTTCTGCAAGTTCTTCTCAACCGCTAGGGAAATACACTTTATTGTTGTCTGGTGCCATACATGGTCCTCCCACACCTGCAGGCCACGGTGGTGGCGCCTCCTGGGAGTGTCTGTGGCTCAGCGTCTCCTCGAGTATCTGTGGCAAGTGGGAACAGCCCAGGAACCGCCGGGCTGCATGGTTCTGGCTGAGACTTAGGAGCTTGTTGTTGAGCGGCGGCCTGTGCTGGAGGCTCCTGTGCGTGAGTGACTGGGGCTCTCGCTACTGCGGCGAAGGTCTCAGGTCCTTTCTATGTGTGCCTCTTTGGAAAGATCTCCATGACAGGGCCGCCCCTGGGACAGGTGAGAGAGAAGGATCTGGGAGAGGAGGAGAGCTAGCAGGAAGCTGTAGTCCTTTATCCCCATTTCATTCTGTCCATTGGACGGAGTCCTGCAGTCCAGCCCACATTCCGGATGCGGGCGTGGATCACCTCTGCTGGCGCAGGGCCCGCAGTCTGCACGTCCCGTGCCTGTGAAGCGGACCCTCTGTGGGTTACGAGGCTGGTGTTTCTACATATTAATTAAGTGGCCTTATTAGACAAGTTACCTCAGTTTACCCATCTGTAAAATGTGTGTTATAATAGGACCTCCCTCAAAGGATTTTGACAAGTATGATGTAAGACCTTAGAATAATGAATGACTAGTACATAGGAAATACTCAGCAAAATGGTGTTGCTCACCATCACCACAACCATCATCATTGTCATAACTGTCATCTTCATCACCATCTTCATCACCATCACCTCCTTCACCATCATCACCATCTTCATCACCATCACCTCCTTCACCATCTTCATCACCATCACCTCCTTCACCATCATTATCACCATCTTCATCACCATCACCTCCTTCACCATCATCACCATCTTCATCACCATCACCTCCTTCACCATCATCACCATCTTCATCACCATCACCTCCTTCACCATCATCACCATCATCTCCTTCACCATCATCATCTTCATCACCATCTCCTCCTTCACCATCATCAGCACCATCTTCATCACCATCACCTCCTTCACCATCATCATCACCATCATCATCATCATCACCTCCTTCACCATCATCATCACCATCTTCATCACCATCTTCATCACCATCATCACCCTCACTACCTTCACCATCACTTTCACTGTCACCATCACTCAACAACTGGGGTGAATGCATATGAAGGAACAGAGAAATGAAGGAAGTGGGGGAGGGTTCCTGCCCTTCACGGTGCTAATCTGTGATTAACTCGTCTGCCAGTTGCATCCCCCCATCTCTACCCAGTCAGGTGCTCACCTGTTCCCGCTTGCCAGAGCCCTGCCTGCATGGACCCTTTCCAGGACTTCATCTCCATCATCTGCCTGGTAGATCTTCTTGCTTTCTGCCTGTGCCTACTGAGGTCAGAGGTCCTGTCGAAACAAGCTAAGTCTCTGGGGCCAGAGTAGGACTGTGTCAGGGTGGAAAAACGTCAGAACAACAGCTGCAGGGACACCTTGCTAAACGGGGGCTCCATCCTGGACACTGTCTCCTCCTCTCAAAGTCAGTCCTTGGCCGGCTCCTCCCGCTGCTCCCGGGGCACTGCAGGCAGATCAGGGCTCCTGTTAGGAATGTAGGACTTTTCTCTGCAATGAGGGAAGGCCCCACAGGGAGGCGTGAGGCGGGCGGAGCCTTACTGATGAACTGGGCTCCAAGGACCATCCGTGTGCAGCCTCCGGGTAGAGAACGGTCATTGGACTCCACTGAAGCCGTGTCCTCAGGGCTCACTGCAGAAAGGTGCCGCGGCCCCCGTGGCCCCTGTGGCCCCCATGGCTCCCGCAGCTCCTGGGCAGCTGAGAGGGCCTGACATGCACTCCCAGGATGCCACGGGACCAAAGGGCCATTTCCAGTCTCCATGTCTTCTCCAATACACCTTTTATCCTTTTTTCATTTCACATGCGATTTTAAAAATAGAGTTTTACACCGTACAACAATGTTTACATCGTCTTATAAACCCCCACGTTGCCCATTACCTGAAAACTGGGCATACGGTTTTAAGGCAGTGTTATATCTAGAGGGAAGCCACACCCAGGGGCCCGCCTCCCGCGGGCTGTGCTGATGGTCCGGTGGCTCTGACGCGGACCCGCACCTGAGGTCCTATCCCAGCCTTCTCCATGGAGCCTCTGATTATCTCATAAAATTACTCTAAATAGTGATGTAAATATTGGAAATTGGCTTCCCTCCCATTAGGAGAATTATATAAGAAGTCTGAAAACCGCCTGGCTAGAGTGGCTCAGTTGGTTGAACAACATCCTGTGCATCAGAAAGTTGTGGGTTCGATTCCTGGTCAGGGTACACACCTGAGTTGTGGGTTTGATCCCAGATTGGGGAGTGTACAGCGGGCAACTGATCAATGTTTCTCCCTCCCCCTCCTCCTCCCCCCTTCCCTTCCTCTCTCTAAGCATCCTAGGTGGGGATTTTTAAGAAGGCTGAGATCATGGGCGTTCTACCTGTTAAAAGTGTGTATCTCATGCTTTTTCACCTCTTCCCATCATTCCTCCCTCAGGGCTGTCTGTTATTTCACATTTGTAGGCTCTCCATGGCTCTCTCTGCTCAGCCTTCAAGGTTGATGCTATGAGCCCGTTAGCCAGAGGAGGCAGACGGAACTGTGCTCTCTGAACCAGCCACAGGGCTGCCCAGCCCCAGGCCGTAGGGCTCACATGTCCATCCCCAGCCACCTGCCTAACCGCTCTGTAACTGGTGAGCTCCACCAGGAGGGGCACGGCCAGGTGCTTCTGTGGCTCCATGTTGGTGCCCGGTGCTCACGCTGCAAGTTCCAGCATTTCCCTGGAAGGGACCACAGCCCATCTGCTGTCGGGGGCGTCAGACTGCCGAGTGGAGGTCTGCAGTCTGCCCGAGGATGCGCCCATCCCTAAGATCGTGGTGTCTTCCCTGCGTCGCAGGTGCCTCTGCTCTTTGTAATCCCCAGAATGCCACGTGTCCGAAGCAGAGAAAAATATGGGGTGATCGACGTGACTTTTGACATGGTTTCTGTCGAGATTTGGCATTGCTGTTTGCTGGAGAAGCCCCTCTAACAAACGCCTTTTACTCTTGCAAGCTGCGCCGCCGCCGGCTCCCTGCCTGCTACCTCCGTCTCCGAGTGCCAGTGGCCTGGGGAAGATCCGTGCCATCACCCGCTAGCAGTTGCGCGTTTACCGTGGTGGTAAAGGCGTGTTCTCTGTGCCTCCGGGTAAGCGTGCTGTAAACCTGCCTCCTCTGCCTCGCTTGCGCCCCGAGCTCGCCTCTGCAAGGAGCCGTGTTCCCTGGAGTGTGGATGTGCATTTTCTAGCTGCTTCTGCACCTGCACAATTAATAAGGTGCGGCAAGGGGTTCCCCGCCAGCCCTCCAGGAGACCCTGTCCCCGGCTCACGTGGTTGTGTCTTAATCAAAGTGTGCGAGAGCCGCACTCACTGCGAGCCAGGGAGACACTTTCGCAAGGCGGTCTGTTTGGCATCGCGGGAGTCCGGGAATGTGCAGGAGGCCTCCTGACCTTTCATGACGTGAGTGGCTGCTGTGATTCCTGTCACCTCAGGAAGCACCAGAGGAGCTCGTGATTAGGCCTTCAGGGCACGTTGTGCTGAACACCCGGGACCCCACTCATTCCAACAGGAGCTCGAAACGCCCCAGCTTCTCTCCTGGTGTAGGATGGGATTGGCTGTGTCTCCAGACTCACCAATTGATGTCTTCATTTCCATTCATTTTCCTTCTAGAAGTCTTCAAATTTGGGTATATGATGGGTTAGGAAAAAAATCTTTATTTGTGGAGTTAATGGTTCAAAAAATCACCTGTTCGTTCCAAACAGTATCAAGTACAAATACGAGTCCCGGGCCCTGCGTGGGCAGGGAGGGCCTCCCTGGAGCGCTGGGGAGCCCACGGGCAGTGCGTGTGGAGGCTGGATCAATGCCCGGGGGCAGGCACCGGTGCCAGGGAGGCCTCTGCGGGAGGGCCCGCTCCACAACCCTTTCAGCTGCTTCCAGAAGCGCGGAGGGCTCGCCTCTCTGAGAAGAGCGTGTTCAGGGCTGGGGACCTTGGATGAGATCGGAGCACAGGCGTGGGGAGGGCACAGCGCGAACAGGTGTAACAGGGAGATGCCCACAGGATCCCCAGGACGGCTGGGCCCCAGCTCCGCGGAGGCGGCTTGGCCACTGAGGGAATGCCACGCTGAGCTAAGCCTCCTCAGATGAGGGCGAGAACACCGAGTGAACCAGACAAACGCACCGCTGCCCCTTCCCCTGTCCTGGGCACCGGAGCCCGGAGCACCGAGAGGGAGGAGGTCCCAGGTGTGGGTACGGCAGCTCCCGGTAATGGACGGGGGCCAGAGCCCACGGGACAAGACGAGTGGCAGTGTGCTGTGGAAGCTGAGCAGCCTGCAGACCAGACGCCTGCATTGGTGGGCGTTTCCCTTCAGGCTGTGAGCGCTGTCACCCGAGGGGTCTGCATGGAAGCTGGTCAGGCTGGGTGTCCTTGACAGGTTGTGTGCATGGCACTTGTCTTTCTCAGACACTGTGTCCCTGGACAGGAGTGGAGACGGGAGCCACCCTGATCAGCGGTTGGACTCAGATGTCCTCGCTCCTTCCCAGCGGAGGCCTGGGGGGCGGGGGCTGGGACCTAATGAGGGGGCATTGCTGTCTGCGAGGCAGCTGGGCGTTCAGTGCGCACGCGTATCCTCGCAGGGGTCCCGGGTAAGGTGCAAGCACACTGACATTTCCCTCAAATTCCCGTCCCACCAGCTTTGCCCCCGCGTCGTCGTCTAGGCGCTGAGAGGCTGGGCCTCACACAGAGAATAACTCGGGTGCATTTCCTGTGCTTCCCTGGCTGAGCCCTAGCCTGGCCCTGCCTCTGCAGCCACAGCTGGGCAGGCCTCTGAGGCTCCCTCACATCCTCCTGGGCCCTGTTGGGGCCTGCTCCTCCAGGAATCCTGCCAGTCTCCCCACCGGCTGCAGGTCCTCCCCCAGGCCTGCCCACGCCCCGCCCCCCGTGGGGCCTCCCCAAGCCCCGCCCACCCCACCCCCACAGGGTCTCCCCCAGCCCCCTCCTCTGTGGGGCCTCCTCCACCCCCACCCCCCCTGTGGGTCCTCCCCTAGCCCTGCCCACCCATTGTGGTTCCTCCCACAGACCCTGCCCTCCTGTTTCAGGTCCTCCTGCTGGTGCTGGGTCTTTCTCCCCTGGCTCCTTCCTTAAATAGCCCCCACCCCAGCCCTGGGTTGCAGGGCCTGCCCCCCCCACCGAGCCACAGTTCTCCAGGCCTCCTGCCCCTCAGGCTGCGGCTGCAGGCCATTAGGAACATATCTGTGTGGCTGCCTCCCTGCTACACGTGGCTGCATTTGCCCAAAACCAGGATCCCCCCCCCACTCCCCGCAAGCCTGTCCTGGGTACCTTTTCCATCCAGCTGAGCGGGGGGGTCAGCCTCCCTCCCTCCACCACCTGCCAGGCCTCAGTCAGGCCTTGCTATTCCTGCCTCCTGGTTTCCATGGTTACTGGGTCCCTGGAGGTCTTGGAGGTGTGAGGAAGCACAGGCTGCCCAGGCTGGCCATCAGCCTCCCCACAAGACCCCTGCTGTGGCTTCCCCCCAGGATCGGACTCGGACTCGGAGGGAGGATGTGGGGAGAGTGCCAATGTGCCCAGGTCGCCGCCCGCCGCCCTGCGCTCCTGGGAGGGAGACTCGGATTCGGCTGCGCTAAACGCCTAAACCCACGCCACTCAGGAAGGGAATGACTGACTAAGGGCAGGGAGGCCCCTTGCTTTTCCTCCAAAGTCTCTGTGAGCCCAGGACAGGAATGGCGCTGTGTCCAGGGGTGCGGCCTGTGCAGCGCTGCTGACGGAGCGGTCTGACCGCAGTAACTGACCAGCAGAATGCAAGCTGCACCTCCAATCAGTTTAAAACCAGATCCCTTCAAACCCATTGTCCTCAGGTTTTGCTGTCTTGACTAATTCCATGGCTCCTTTTTAGAATTTCTTTCCTTGTGGGCCAGCAGCAATCTCAGCATCTTCATTGACCCTAGAGGCCCCTCTGGCAGCTCCTCGGAACCACTGGGGAGACGTGTGAAGACTGTTGCTACCCAGGCCGGTGTGGCTCAGTAGGTTGGGTGTCATCCCCTACACCGAAGGGGGTTGTGGATTTGACCTCCAGTCAAGGAACATGCTCGGTTCTGGGCACAATCCCCAGTTGGGGTGCATGCAGGAGGTAGCCAGTCGATGTTTCTCTCTCCCCTCCTCTCTCAAGTCAATAAGAACATGTTTAAATAAATAAGTAAATAAATAAATGTTGAATCCAGGGCCCACCCAGACTAATGAGCCAGACTCTGGGCTGGGGTTCAGCTTCCACCCCCTAACATTCACGTGACCCCACTGTGCATGGAGGGTGTGGGCCTACAGAAATGTGGGGACTGAAGGCCCAGGAGCTGGAGCACTGGTGGGGGACCCCACTAGCCCTCAGCACTCCTTCATCCCGTGTCCCCCAAATCCCATAGAGATGGGGTCCCAGGCAGAGTGGGTTTCTTGGCGGTGAAATTTCCCTTAGCCTTGTACAGATGATGGGTAAGAGCTATGGGAGACAACCTTCACTGAGGAAATAGATTGTTTAAACTTAGCTAGGACAAACACACATGCGTAGGGTTTACTGATAGAAATTACATTTCATCCATGTGGCCACCACTTCTGCAACATTGGGAGGTCAGCAGAGCCACTCAGGGCTGGATTCATGCCCATTGGGCACCTGGGACGTGGACTTGACGGGCACGGAAAGGGGTAGGGCTAAGTTGGGGTCGTCTCTGGGCCGGCACTGGGGCTTTGGGGTTGCACATGAGGACCCGCCGGCGGAGCTCATTGCCGGGACTGCAGCCCCACGCTGGAATGGTTCAGTCAAGGTTGGGTGGGTATCGTGGGAGGCTGCCCTGTGGGTGCTCTCGGGGAAAATGGGAAGTCATTGAACCCGAGCCAGTGGGCTCCTTAGCGGCTGAACTGATGTCGATAACACATAACCTATGTGATTCGTTTTAAGAACCAACTCTCAACCACAGCCATGGTGCTTAGCGACAAATAAAGCCAAATCGATTCTTAATTACTTCAACCCTGGAACACAGGGATGCTTTCAATAATAACACCCACAGGCCGCTCAGAAACTTTGCACCTGTCATTAGTCCCAGTGCTCTGCGCCTCACGTCTCCCGGCGACGGCGCTGTCTGCTTCCTGTCTCGCCCTCACTCTCCACGGGGGAACATGGCACATGGTGGGGCCCCCGGTCGTGCTGCTGGCCACAGAAGCCGTGGAGGGAGGAGGCTATTGACACATGAGCTGAGCAGCCTGCCTGGTGGTTTGCATATGTTAACTCATTCGTTCCTCAGGCCACCCTGTGAAATGGGTACATCATCCCACTTGAGAGAAAAACTGCAGTGAGCCCCCATGTTCCATGGCTAAGCAAGGACGTGTGGCCCATGCCCAAGGTGGGCTGCGCAGGATCCTCGAAGGAGGGGGTGGTTGTTGGTGGACAGACACCCACTTCTCTGCCTTCAGACGGCTCCGAGGCATGCAGGCAGGCGCCCTCACCTACGTCCTGGGATTGCCTCCCAAGCACGTTACTTGTACCCATGTCCTCAGTCCATAGTCTGTTTGGGGGGAAAATCCAAACTAAAGCAACCTCTGCCTGCAGAGCATTCAGTCCGGCACTGACGTTGGCACAGGCCTGGGCGTCCAGGTCTCCTGTCAGCAGCGTTCAGCTGCAGGTAGGAACAGATGGCTGGCCGTAGGCAGGCGCCCGCCTGGCCCTCAGGGTAGGGGCTCCCGCTGGCTCTCAGCCTCATGCCTGCACCTCCTGTTAGAATCCTCTGCAGCTGGGCCAGATGGCGGCACGTGCGGGCTGGTGTGGAGAGCACGAGAATATCTCAGCCCTCGTGACTTCGATCTGAATAAGCAGCACTTTCCCTCAAATGTCCCAGACTGAAGAGCCGTCCTGAGGATTGCCTGGATCGCTCTTTTTGTCTGGCCTGTCTTCTCGGGAGAAAGATCTGTGAAAGCTCCCATGAGGCACAAGCCGCTGGGACCGCTGCAGGCAGCTGCTCTGAGGTTTGACCCGGCGTTTTCCTCGCAGGAAAGGCGTTTTCCATGTCCCCTGGAGTGGGTTTCGGAGGCTGGGGGTCGCCACCCTCTCCTTTCTGCCAGCTGCGTGCTGGGGCCGGAAGCCAGGTGGCCTGCAGGTGCCGCAGAGCCAAGCCCTGGTCTGTGGTCTCCCTGGGGCTTCTACACACCCCAGCCCTGGGTCAACCCAAGGCCCGGGAGCAGGGCGTCGGGCAGACAGGCTTTCTGGTGGCTTTTCCAAACGTGACCATAACACAGGGCTGAGTGAGGGCTGGTCTGCTCTCCATCCGGCTCACACCCTCCCACCCCTGTGCCCTCACGCCTCCGTGCCGGCTGCTGTGCAGGTGGAGGCTCGGGGCACAGGGTTCTGCCTGGCGGTCGGCTCCGACTCGGCAGAAGCTGGCGACTCGTGATGTGTTTCTGACAGGAGCCCCCAGAGCAGAGGCCCCTGTAGAGCTGGGCGCGCAACTGAGCCCCGTGTTCACAGGGAGTAGAGGTGCGCTCCGCTGCGAAGACCGTCCGTCCTCTCTGCCGCCTGCAGACGGGGCCCAGGTGGGGCCAGGCGTGGGCATCAGGGGCCCCACCGGACCTGAAGGAGCCTGGCCGGAACCTTCCTCTCAATAAACCAGCCCTCCAGGCTCAATTGTGGGGACTCGGGGTGGACAACGGAGGGGAAACGGAATCTTCTGGAACCCAGGCAAGGCTCCTCCTGCATGCCCGGTGCCACCGTTTCGGGTCTGTGTCCCTGACCCCGACCCCCTCCTCAAGCAACCCCAGGCCCACCTGTCCCATCCTGGTCCTGCTGGTGGGCCTGGGGGTGGAAGAGGCTGGAGCGAGAGGACCTCACGTGGGAATTGGTGTGTCGGTGAGCGAGGCGAGTCTCTCAGGGCCCCAGGCAGGGTTTCCTCCTCCCACCACCGAACTAGGAGATCGAGATCGGGACCAGCACCTCCTCAGTCCCACCCACTGTTTGCATGGTGAGCGGGTTGTGCTGGTTCCCGTGGGAGTGGGCCCTGCTGCTCACCTGCTGGGCTCATCCTCCCCATGGCGCCCTCCGTTCCCTCACGCTGCCCCTGCGCAGTTCCCATGTGTCTTTAGGACTGGAAAGCAGTCCACCACGAAGGTGCAGGTCCAGTCCTTCCTCGCCTCGGCCCACAGACAGGCTGCCGCATCTGGGCCGTGGGGAATGGCATAGTAGGAGCAGGGGCGAGCGCTGCTTCAGCTCCTCTGGGGAAGCGCCCAGCGTGGGACCGCGGGTCACAGGTCATTGTAGTTTGTTTTCTGAGGCCCCTCCATAGGTTGTCACAGCGACTGCACCAACTGCATTCCCACGGCCGCGCACAGGCCGTGTCTGCGTGTCCTCGCCAGGCCTGCCATCTCACTGTTTCACAGGAGCTGTCCCGACAGGGGAGAGGTGTACAAACATTTCCTTTTATTTTTTATTCTCACCTGAGGGCATTTTCCCCACTGATTTTTAGAGAGAGTGGAAGGCAGGAGAGACAGAGACACATCGACTGGCTGGCCCCCGCACGCACCCTAACCAGAGCCTGGGGTCAAACCTGCAGCCCAGGTGCATGCCCTTGACCGGGAATCAAACCCGAGACCTTTAGTGCTCGGCCGACGCTCTCACCACTGAGCACACCGGCCAGGGCTGCCCAAGAGAGCCTCCTCGTCCTTGGCGAGCCCACTCCTGGCAGTCAGCGTGTAGGAGGCCCCGGGCCGCCCAGCCCCACACCGCCTCAGTGACAGGAACCCCGGCTCCCTCGGCCCCAGCACGACAGCACCAGCCACGCGAGGCTGCGAGCCCTCCGCACTGCTGGCATGATGGAGGAGCTTGCTTTTGTTGGACTGGGTTTATTCCATTTACCTGATGCACGTGACTGTCGCGGGATGTGCGGCGATCATGAGCACACAGCTTTGGAGGGCTCAGGTGCGCCAGCAGGTGAGCGTTGCCGTGGCCTTTGGTGCCCACGTGACCATGTTATTAAAAATGCTCCATTTCATTATTAGAAGTTAGATCATTCTGCACAGATGCTGAGCCCAAGTAGGTGGTCATTTTCATTTTAAAATGATCATGTTTAGTGCATCAGAAAGCTGTGTATTTCATACTAAATAGAACGTTTGAGAAAACAGTTACCCATGATTCCACCCCAAACCTACCCTTCTATAGGCAGTGTTCTGTGAGGGAGGCCCGCATTGAGCATGGGGTCTTTGGTGGGAGGCACAGGTCCTTCCTGCCTTCAGTCCTGCTGCTGGGCTGTGGGGACGGCGCCCTGGGGCCCTTTCCCATCTGTGAGGGAGGGGCTGGCCCAACACCAGGCCTGCACATGGCGGGGTGGCTGTGTCTGGTCTGTCACATGGTGGCTGGGTCTCGCCTCTGCCCTGCCCCCGCCCGAGCTGGCACGGCCGAGCGGTCACCCAGGCAGAACCGTGCCCCGAGGACCTGACAGGTGAGGCTGTCTGCTCAGCCCGCACACACACCGCCCGTCCTGGCTCCTGGCTCAGCTGCTATTTCCCCGTATCTCTAGCTTTCCATTAACATGGGGTTCTCACCCCAGCGGGTGCCCCACCTTTATGAAACGGCAAAGGAAACCTTTTATTGGGCACGACCAACAGGTGCATTTGGCAGCCCCCGGTCCTGGATGCTCCCTCCACACCACGTGGCTCTTCCCTCAGAGCGGCTGGGGCAGGTTACACGCAAGAACACGTGAGATGGCATTTTTCTGATCTGAATGGCTACACATGTCACCTCGTGTCCAAAATGTAACTTGGCCTTGTCAGAGGAAAATGCAGCGAGAGAGGCAGGCAGGGATGTGTCGGAAGGTTCTTAAGTCCCCGCGTCACTGCGTGGTCCCTGGCACTGCCACCGCAGATTTGTCGCTGGCGGTCATGGTCAGAGTGGGGGGGGGGGGGGGGCGGGATGAAGGAGCGGTGATGGTGCCGGTTCCGCAGGCTCCGGCCCCATGCTATTATTAGTCCATCCATCTTCCGCTCTCTCTGGGCTGTTAGGCAGCCGGTCGTTTTCACGCCTTGACTCGCCTGGAAACTCAGGGGCGGGGCTCCTGGCTCTCAGCAGTGCGCAGACCTGCTGACAGTTGGGGAGGACCCCGTGACTAATGAGTCCAGCTCCTCTCTGGCTTTTAAACCCCCTGCCTCCGCCCACGTGCAGCAGGTGAGACCGGCAGTTGGGTGGGTCCTCATCCAGTTTCCCTGGAGCCTTAGTCAGACACATGAAGCCAGTGGGGCCTGTAGAGGTTTGTTCTCTCCTTGAGCAATCAGCTCCAGAATTGAAGGCGAGCATCTTCTCACAGGTTTTCATTTCTTCAGGGACTTCTCAGTCCCCCCGTGCCCCACAGGGACAGGCCCCGCATTGCCCTCCAAAATCGTTCTGGATGGAGTCACCGATCTGTGATTAGTTGCGGATTCATGCCATCTCATGCCAGGGCCTGAGGCACGGACACAAAGAACCCCAGTCCCTAGACATGCCAGAGCTCACAGCCTCCCTGTCTGCCCTCTGCCTCTGGAGAGGCCGGGGTGGGCTCTGAGAAGTGAGAGGGAGTCACCCGGGCAGGAGGCTGGCAGGAGGGCAGGGGAGGGGAAGACCTCCTACTGAGGCAGACGTGTGCAAAGAATATGAACGTGCATGGGAAGAGGACGTGTTTTAGGAAACGGGGGAGAGTGCGGGAGGACCTTGAAGGACAGGGCATCGAGAGAGGCTCCTTACACTTGAGGGGACTTGGAGTTTCTCAAAAGGGGATGGGAAGCCTTTGAAGAGTCCGCCATGGGTGCTACCCAACCAGATTTGCGGTTTAGAGCCTCACTGTGGCTTCAGAGAAGAGGAGCTGGTGCACGTGAGAAGGAGGAGCTGGAGCCGGGGGAGGAGCCCGGTCAGCAGAGCCCCTCGTGGAGAGGAGGACAGTGATTGGAGAGCCTGAATGGGAAGTTCAGTAGGATTTGGGGGACGGGCTTCTGCACTGGCTCCACCCACCGTTTCTGAGATTCCCCATCAGTTCTGCAGTGTTGGCAGCGGGCCCCGCCCTAGACCAGCACTGAGGACGCGCTGCCATGTCGTTCTCGACTCTGCCACGTGTCAGTACCAGTGCAGGCCCGGGGCTCTGTGGCGGGCCGCCGAACTTGGCCGTCACCCTCCCCGTGGCCCTGTCTCCTGGCTTCTGAACATTAAGCACCCCAGAGTGAGAGCCAGATGCAGAGCACCCGCGGTTGGGTTGGAAAATAATAATTGTTCCTTGAAATTCTGATGGTTCCTCTGCAGCAATAGCCTTTGTACAAAGGAGCCTTTCGCCTCGGGTCCTGACAGCACTCCAGCTGGCAGCTGCTCCCAGCTCTGCTCCGTGTGTGTTTAATATCTTTATTGATCTCAGAGAGGAAGGAGAGGGAGAGAGAGAAACATCAATGATGAGAGGGAATCGTTGACCGACTGCCTCCTGCATGCCCCACACTGGGGACTGAGCCTGCAGCCTGGGCATGTGCCCTGACCTGGAATCGAACTGTGACCTCCTGGTTCATAGGTCGACACTCAACCCCTGAGCCATGTGGCTGGGCTGCTCGTTATGTTTTTGTAGACGTGCTTCTTAGAGCAGTTGTACAATCACAGGAAAATGCAGCAGATGGTTGAGTCCTTGTGCCCTCTCCCTGCCCATGGCCCCTCCCTGAGCTGCTGAGGCAGCAGACAATGCACAGCAGCTGTGGAGCCGATGCTGCTACACTGTGATTGGCTGAGATCCTGGTTTATCTCTCGGTTCCCTCTTCTCGGTCGTAGTTGTCTGTGGGTTCTGATAATTGCGAGGAGGGACGTGTACCCACCATCGTGTTAGCTGTCATGCAGAGCCTCCTTCCCGCCTATAACTCTGTGTCCGCCTGTCTGCCCACCTTCCTCCCTCTGCCCCCTGGCAACGCCCCCTCCTCCCTGTCTCCATGGTGCTGCCTTTCCAGCGCGTCCTGCCGTCGGGTCACGCGGTGTGTAGCGTTTTCCAGACTGGCTTCTTTCGCTTAGTCACGCACATTCCCGGTTCCTCCAGGGTTGATTTTTTTTTTTAATATTTTATTGATTTTTACAGAGAGGAAGGGAGAGAGATAGTTAGAAACATCGATGAGAGAGCATCATCGATCAGCTGCCTCCTGCACACCCCCTACTGGGGATGTGCCCGCAACCAAGGTACATGCCCTTGACTGGAATCGAACCCAGGACCCTTCAGTTCGCAGGCCGACACTCTATCCACTGAGCCAAACCAGCTAGGGCTCCTCTAGGGTTTTTGTGGCCTCATATTTCATTTCTTCATGGTGTGGGTGGACCGTCGTGTCCTGACCATAACCTGCTAAAGGACATCCTGGTTACTCCCAGGGCTGGGTGATTATGAGGAAAGCAGATGTGAGGGCCACTGACAGGTCTCTGTGTGGATGTAGCCAGCAGGTCCTGTGGGTAAATCCCAAGGCGTGTGATCACTGGATCGTCTGGTAAGCATGTGCTTAGTTTTGTAAGAAACTGTGGAACTGTCTCCCAGAGTGTCTGCACCATCGGCGTTCCTGCCAGCAGCGAGTCGGAGCCCGCGCAGCCCCCAGTCCTCGTCAGCACTTGGTGGTGTCAGTGACTGGATGTGGCCGTCCTGATGTGTGCAACGGCATCGCATCGTGGTCTTAGTTGCATTTCCCTGGCGACATGATGTAGCCATGCTTGCTGGTCTTATTTGCTGAGGTGTCTGTGAAGGTCTTTGGCCCAATTTTAACAGGGTTGTTTGTTTTCTTATTGGTGAGAATTAAGAGTTTTTGTATCTTTAGATAATAGTTGTGTTTTGCAAATACTTTCTCCCCGTCTGTGGCTTGCCATTTACTCTCTTAACAGTGTCTTTGCAGAACAGAAGTTTTTTTATTTTAACTGTTTGATTTATCACTGTTTTCTCTTACAAATTATGCTTTCGGTGCTGTATTTACAAAGTCATCATTGAACCCAAGGCCCCTCCATCTGCTCCTGTTCCCCCAGGCACTGTGAGTCTTGAGCTTTACACTTAGGTCTGCCTTTGGCTTAACTTTGTGAACGGTGCACGCTCCGTGTCCAGACGCACTTTCTGTCCCTGGATGAGGCCCGTGCCCAGCAGCAGCACGTGCGGAGGAGACCGTCGGCCCCTTTGAGAGTCAGGTGGAACCGCTCCCTCATTGGCATGATGCCGCACCTGTGACTAAGCTCAGGGGCAGGATGCTCTGCTCACCTGGTGTTGGAGGTTCCAGCACCTGCACTCTGCCTAGAACGTTACGTTCAAAGGCAACACCATCCAACCACGCTGCTCAGCCGCAGTGCGGAGCTTCTGCTCTGTCCAAGGCCACATCCCTGCCACGGAGCCCAGGTCCTGAGGGGCCACAGACTGACACGGGATTCACCGCTTTTCTGTTTGTCACCACTTTTCTTGAAGGACAATTCTTTGTTGATCTTTTCCATTTTCCTGCAGTTATCTGCTCAGAGTTCTTTTTCATTATTTGCTGGTTCAGTTATGTGTATTTTTGTTCATAGTTCAATTCCTTAAGAGTTCAAATTTTTACTCTTAGTGGTATTGTTCACTTGTATCTGTTACATTTCCACTGAAACTGTGGTTGTTTCCTTTATCACTATTAATTTTGGGTAATTTGGGGATTTAGGATGTGTTATTTTTTCTTTATTAGACTCCTGATAAGGACTTATGTGTCTTTCTCTAAAATCAAGCTCATGGGTAATTCATCAGTTGTGCTTCCCTTTCATAGTTATTAACTTACATTTGGACTCTGTATTTCTATTCCTTCTCTTAAGTTTTAACCATTTTACTTCTGACTCCTCTACTTGAATGCCTACTTTCCTGTTTGCCTTTTTCTTGTGTGACAATGAAACCACTGGGTGCCAGGTGGCAGGCTGCGGGCCGCACACAGCCTCCTCACACCAGCGCCAGCTGGTGCTCTAACCACAGGTCACCTTCCTTCTCTGCTCTGTGTGCGCACTATTAAAGGTGGCCTTGTGTGCCCAACTGATGGCAGAGTTCTGTATTCTGTGGTTTTAATTTCTAATTTTATTAGCTCATGATCAGAGAATGCAACCTGTAAGGTTTTACTATTGGGAAATGGTGAAGCCTTCTTTGAGGCCCCGTATCTGATGAGTTAGGTTTTTGTTTCTAGAGATTGATCAGTGGCTGCTGAATAGTCTTTATGAAGTTGTTAATACTCTGTATGTACCCATGTGGGTTAGGGAGACTCATGTCAAATCCAGTCTGACTAGCTTTGTGATTTCATTTTTTTTAGTCGATTTCAGAGAGGAAGGGAGAGGGAGAAAGAGATAGAAACTTCAATGATGAGAGAGCATCATTGATCGGCTGCCTCCTGCACACCCCCTACTACGGATTGAGCCCGAAACCTGGGCATGTGCCCTGACCAGGAATCAAACCGTGACCTCCTGGTTCATAGGTCGGCGCTCAACCCCTGAGCCGCACCAGCGGGACGCTGTGTGACTTCTCATCAGGACAACGGGACGATTGAAAGCACCTGTGCCACAGGTGCTGGGAAGTGGCCCCGGTGCTGCGGGCCAGGTCCCGGCAGGGGTGGCCCTCAGTGCTTCTGCCATCGAGATTTGTGTCTGTCCTGCCTGTTCTTCCTCATAAATGTCAATGGTGTCTTTTCTTTCTTGGCACATGGATACTCGCCTTCATTTTGGGTTTTTTAACATTAATATATAATTAATTTATCTCACTTACAAAATAACTTTAACGTTGTATATTGTCATTGTGCTAATACCATGACCTTTTCTTATTTCTGCCTACATTTACCTCATTCGCTCCCTCTCCATGCTTAGTCCTGGTGAGCTGCTTTGTGTGCGATGCGTTTCTTGTAGGCCTGGGTGAGTTTGTCCTAACAGGATAATTTAACCTACTTACTTTTATTGCAACTAGAGGCCCAGTGCATGAATTGATGCACAGGTGGTGTCCGGTCAACCCGGCCCCAATCAGGGGGGATCAGAGCTGGGCCTGTCAGGAAGAGGAGATGGCGGGAGGTTGGCCAGCCAGCCCACCCTGATCAGGGCCCAATCAGGGCCGGGCCAGCTGGGGGAAGGGGCTATGGGTGATTGGCCAGCGGGCCCCACCCCCAATTGGGGTTGGGGGCTGATTGGGGGTGGGGAAGGCCATGGGGAGAAGCTGTGGGCAGTGGGCCAGCCGGCCCCACCCCTGAATGGGGTGGGGGTGCTGATCAGGGGCCAGCAGCTTGAGGGAGGGGCCATGGGTGGTTGGCCAGCTGGCCCTGCCCCTGATTGGGGTGGGGGGTTGATCTGGGGTGGGGGTGGCCAGGGGGAAGGGCTGAAGGCTTATCAGGGTGGTGGGGGCCTATTGGGGGCTTGGCCGGCCAGGGGGAGGAGCTGCAGGAGGTTGGACAGCCAGCCCCACCCACTATTGGGGTAGGGGGTGCGATCAGGGGTGGGGTGGCCAGAGGGAGGGGCTGCAGGAGGCTGGCTGCCCAGCCCCGCCGCCTATTGGGGTTGGGGGGATGCGATCAGGGGCGGGGCTGGCTGGGGGGAAGGGAGAGGGTGTTTGGCCAGCTGGCCCCGCTCTTGATCGGGTGGTAGAGTCTGATCAGGGGCAGGCTGGCAGGGGGGAGGGGCCACGAGGTTGGCCCACCGGCCCCATGCGCCATGCCCTGATTGGGCCGGTTCGCTGGCCACAATGGGCACCATAGCAATCAGTCATTATGGTCGTTATGGTCTTATGGTCACTGGCTTTTTATATCCTACCTAATAAAAAGGGAATATGCTAATTGACCCTCACGCCATCACAAAGATGGTGGCGCCCACAGCCAATAAGGAGGGAGTATGCTAATTGACTGTCACGCCCTCAAATATAGCGGCACCCACAGCCACAAGATGGCGGCGCCCAGTCCCCTCAGGTCCCCCAGCCGCCCAGGGCTGGCCTGAGGCGCAGGCAAGCCTTGGATGGTGGCTGCCTAGGTAACCAGGGCTAGCCGAGGCTTGTGCTACTGGCAGTGGCAGCAGCAGAGGTGTGATGGGGCATCACCTTCCCTTGACCACCGGGTCACCTCCTGCCCCTGAGCTCTCCCAGACTGTGAGAGGGGCAGGCCAGGCTGAGGGACCCCCCTCCAGTGCATGCATTTTCATGCACCGGGTCTCTAATATACAGATAACTATGTGTATTTTTATTTATCCTATTTTATGCTTCCTTCCTATTTCTTTGTTGTTTACTTTCTGCCTTGTAGATAATATTCCAGTTTGGTTTTATGGGGCTCAGAGGGTATATTTACTGTTTCTAGCTCTTCAGACTTTTCAGAAAGAATTCCGACATACATATTTCTAATTACGCTTCAAGAATGAAACTAACTCTCTTGTCTTAGAAGGGCAGCTGAGGAGACCTAACTCGTTCCACACTTTATAATGTGGAGACCTAATTTAAGTTCATGGGTGCTTTTATAAAAGGCATGTGCTTACCAGAATATGTACATATCTGAAAAAAAAAAGTCTGACAAAATTCAGAACGTAAAACTGCGAGAGCATGCAGGGGAGAGAAGGATCTTGTGGGGCAGCTTTGAGGCCTCAGCACTGAAGATTATCAGAAAATGTGTCATAGAATATGGCTGTTTATTCAGATGCCTTTTAATTAAAAACACACATCAGATGTCCCTGAAATTTGCATTGGGAGCGCCAATTACACAGTGAAATTGGGGCAGCTCTTGTTATGAGTTCCTGACCGTGGCCTTGCTGTCTAGAGATGAATGGCAGGAGGCGGATCCCACTTCTCCAAAGCCAGGCGTCTCCTCTCTCACCCGCAGCAGTGGCTCCATGCGCAAAGGCGGCTAAAATAATCACTGCACTTAGATTACCCCAGGCTACCGGGCAGGCCAGGAGTCACTCACAGAAATGGAAAGCCAAAACGTTGACACCAGATATTGAGTTAATGGCAGTGGGCCTGGAACAGTGTCTAATTGAAATAATCTGAAAAATGATTTGGAGATTGAAGCTGACATGCCTTCCCTGCCGCTGCCGCCGCCTGCCGCTCTCAGGGCCTCGTGGGAGGTGGCAGATACAAGACTCGTTTGTTTCCTCAGTTGTGGCTGGGAAACTGGACACAGGGCTTTTTGGGAAGCCCAGGCCTGGGTGCCACAGGCTGACCTCCCAGCTCCTGGGGCTTTGCCCACGTTTGCCTTTGAGGCTGAGGCTGTGGCGCCTGCCCCTCACACAGCACATTGGAGAGAAGGCTTGGGCGGGCCAGGTGTGGGCGGGATGTGCGGCCTGGCCCTGAGCACCCGTGGGGGTGGTCAGGGGGTGCTCTGTGTGGTGTGTTCTGTGCGGTGGGCAGAGGTGCTCTGTGTGGTGGGCAGGGGTGCTCTGTGTGGTGGGCAGAGGTGCTCTGTGTGGTGGGCAGAGGTGCTCTGTGTGGTGGGCAGGGGTGCTCTGTGTGGTGGGCAGGGGTGCTCTGTGTGGTGGGCAGGGGTGCTTTGTGTAATGGGCAGGGGTGCTCTGTGTGGTGGGCAGGGGTGCTCTGTGTGGTGGGCAGGGGTGCTTTGTGTAATGGGCAGGGGTGCTCTGTGTGGTGGGCAGGGGCCCTGAGCACCCATGGGGGTGGGCAGAGGTGTGCGTGAAAGGACCCCGGAAGCTGTCTGGCTGCAGGATGCTGGCCTGGGAGCGGAGGTGCGGCCTGGAAAGCCCCAGCCCCTCTCAGGATGCAAATGTGCACCCCGAGGTGTCTCTCACAGTCCTCCTATATCTGCACAGTCCCCGCTCACATCTCTCTTTAGAGTAAACGATAATTAAAGGGAGCGGCTTGTCATGTTGATACACACACTGCTTCACAGTCCAAGGTTTTATGAAGCAGAACATGGCTCCAGTTCAGAAGGGCCTGGCCGGACCTCGGGCGCAGAGCAGGCATATGGGTGCGGCCTCCCGGAGGGCTCACTCTGCTGCTCTGCACTGCACTGCGGGCCCCGCCTTGCTCGCTCAGAGCTGCTGCAGGACAAAGCGAGTGGGCAGGAAAGGCCAGCGAGCGGCAGGGCCTGGGAGCGTGGGTCACAGTGAGCGCAAGCTCATGCAGCACGTGTCACTGGCCGATTTCCACATCGATCTATGAGGTGCTCAGCCTTGCATACAATGCTCAACTCTTTCATGCTTTACACACTTCACATGCAGCTGCCAGAGGTTTGGCTCGAACCCACCAATTAAATAAGTTGCGCCTCCAGAAGTGCAGAGCAGTCGGGGAGGCCTCTCGGGGTGCCTGGGGTCTCTGGTTCTCTCCGTGTGCTGAGAGAAGTAGATGCCGGGACTGACAGTCATTTAGAAAATAACCAAAAATGCTAGAATGTGAAGGTGTAGAGATACATTCTGCAACATGTCAGCTTCCGGAGATGCTGGAATTCTAGGAGGTCCTGAACCAAGTGAAAGCAGGACCCTAAGTGGACATTGATGACCTTCTCTTGAGGGCATTTTCTAAACATTGGCTTTCACACCTCACAGCCGCTTCACACCTCACCTGCTGGTTCACACCTCACAGCCGCTTCATACCTCATGGGCTGCATTTACACCTCATGGGCCGCTTCACACCTCATGGGCCACGGGCACAGCCTCATGGGCTGCATTTATACCTCATGGGCCACTTCACACCTCATGGGCTGCTTCACACCTCATGGGCTGCTTCACACCTCATAGGCTGCTTCACATCTCATCTGCCGGTTCACAGCCCGTGATCACCAGCTGCATTTACGGCCTCACAGGCTGCATTCACGGCCTCGCCAGCCTCGTGGGCTGTGGGGAGGAGGTGGGGGGGTCACCTTAGAACAACGGCGAGCGCCTCCACTGGGCCCAAGGGCTTCCGTGCTCAGCACTGGGGTGGGGTGGTGGGGAGTGGGCTCACACCAGGGCTTTGAACACAGTCAGCCTCACAGGAACACGCTGTCCACATGCACCCCCACGTGGCCCCTAAAACCCAAACGAGGAAGTTAGCTTAGAGAAGGAAGCACACGTCCTCACTGGAGGAACCCCCGTGTTCTCTGTCCTCAAATGGTTTCCACAGTTAAAATCCCAGGAGTTTACAGCAACATGCTGGAGACCAAGGAGCCATGAACAAAGGGCAGCTGAAAGGATGGACAAATAAACCTGAGGGCACAATGAAGAGACCTCGAACATAAACTTACGTGTTTTCACGTGTAAAGGAACCCACAAAAGAGAGGTAACATATGAACCAGAGATTAATAGCCTCAAAAATGACCAAAAATATTAAAACAATAGAATTTTTAAATGGAAGATAAAATAGAAAGTTTAAACTCAAGAAATGAGTTTAAAAGCAGATTAGATATAGTTGAAGGGGGGATGAGTGAACTAAAAGGTAGAACTGGAGAAATTATCCAGAATGCAGCCTAGAGAGATAAAGAAAAGAAATGCATGATTTTTAAAAGTAAGGGGTCTTAGAAGATAAGCTACGACCATCTCATATACATTTAGCAGGAGTCCCGGGACAGGAAGGCGTCAAGAGGTGCTACCTGAAGACACAGTGGCTGAAAAATGTATGTCACCGATGGAAATGCCAATTCTCAGACTCAGTAAGTCTACTGGAGTGAAACATTTCTGCATCTGGATTCATAACAGAGAGGCCGCGGAACCCCCGACAAGGGAGGGATCTTAACACAGCGAGCAGAGGAGAGGAGAAGGCGGTCCAGCTAGAATGAGCGTGCCTGGTGGCGGGTTCCCGGCAGCCGAGTGAATCAGACGGTGGGAAGAAAGGCCTTCCTACTTCTGAGGGGAAATAGTTGTCAACCTAGAATTATACTGAGAAAATGTCTTTCAAAAATGAGGACTTAAAAAGAGTTGAATAAAGATACTTTCAAAATAAATGAGCTTGTCACCAATAGATCCTCATTTAAGTTAATTCAAAAAGGGTTACTACGGACAAAAGACAAGAAGCCCCTAAGAAAGATGTGGGCTGCAGAAGGAATGATGAGCAAAGGAAGCAGCAGCTGTGGGCATGGGTCCGGTCCCGCGAAGCCCCCGAGGGGTGCCCTGCGTGGAGGCGGCAGTCGCAGTGCGGTGGGGCCGGCAGCGGGACTAGGCTTAGATGTGGAGCCGGAAGACGGGGCGGAACTTCCTCGGACGAGGGCTTGCTTCTTGTGGACCAGCGAAGAAAGGGGTTTCCTGAGGTGGAATCTGCTCCTGGTGAAGACTGGAAACAACAAGGACTGAGTGTGCCAGACTCAGTAGGGGGAGCAGCACAGGGCGTGAGGGGCCTGACCCGCTGGAAGCTCTGCTGCGGGGAGATACTCTCCAACAGCATTGCTGTGGCGAGAAAGCCTCCACGGAAGGCAGACTCCACGACTGTCTGGTTTTAAGAAATGGACACACCTAGAATTATACTGAGAGAAAATGTCTTTCAAAAATGAGGACTTAAAAAGAAGAGTTCAATAACGAGACTTCAGCAGCCACCACCCTGATCTGCCAGCAGCCAACACCGAGGTCAGACCCGCCTCCAGCAAAAAGGTTGCCATTCAGTGAAGGCTCAGGTAGTGGCCAGCACTTTCCAGCAATAAAGTGTTTTTCATTAAAGCATGCACATTGTTTTTTCCGATATAATGCTCGTGCACACTTAATAGACTACATGGAGTGTAAACATTGCTTTTATATGCCTGTGGCTCACTTGCTTGCGACACCCACTTAATTGCCGTGGCTGGACCCAGCCCCGGGCTCTCTGATGTACACCCAGAGTGCAAACCTTATGCAAAATGGTGACTTAGACCTTATTGAAATTTATAAAGCCAAACCACAAACTGCGATGAGGTAGTGGTAGCCCACATGCTGATAGTGTTCATGTGTGGGGCATTTAAAGACTCCTGCAAAGCAACAAGGAAAAGCCAGCCCAGGCAGAAGCAGAAGAAAACTCCTGTAAGAGGAAGCATGTATTGAGCAAATACAGTGGTGCTGGTGCTGCGCCTGATTGGCAATAGAAGGCTTGCAGGGGGGGCCACGGGAGATACAATGTTGATACAATGTTGCATCTGCCAAGTTGGCAAAGATGTTTAAGTCTGACAGAGTGAGGTTCTGCAGCGATAGAAACTCCTAGAAAACACTCAAGGGCATGGAAAGCAGTGTGGTGCTTGCCTGGGGGGTGGAAGGGGGTGCAGGAGGATCTAGGAAGGGGGATAAATCGTGATGGACCGAGACTTCACTTGGGGTGGTGATCTCACAATATAGTGTCAGGTGATGTGTTCTGAAAATGTGCACCTGAAACCCGTGTAATTTCATTAACCAGTGTCACCCCAATACATTCAATTAAAATAATTAAATGCATTGCTTTTTTAAAAGAAACTCTTACAAGCTGATGGTAGGAGTGTCACTGATGCCATCGCTTTGGGACTCTATGTCCAAGTGACTCCACGAGAGGAAACCTCCTGTGTGTGCCCGAGACGGCAGTCACTGGACGGGCAGGAAAAGGAGAAATAACCCAGTGTCCACTGAGCCGGACAGCTGGCTGGAGAGATGGATCATGTAACAGCCACACAGCGTGAACACAAGACCCACGGGACATGCTGAACAAAGGAGCCCCAGACACAGGTTGGGGGGAAGCCAGTCAGAGAGGAACATGCTTAAGTTCAAAGTAAGCAACAGACATGGGAGAAAAACTTCAGAAAAAGAACCGATCTACCCAGAATTCAGGAGAAGAGTGGGTGGGGCCACAGGGCTTAGGATATCCAATGTAATTGCTTTTTTATTATTGAACTAATTGAGATGAAGTACAAATGTAATTATATTTCATTTCTTTTTCAGAGTGTGGGTATCATGGGCATTTGTTGTCTTATTCTTTGTAACCAACATATATTTAATAAGTACTTCATGATATCTAATATTTCATTAAATGCAAGTATCCTATATAATAAAAGGCTAATATGCAAATTGTCCCTTCGGGAGTTCGTCCGAGAGACCAGGAGTTTGATTGCTTGCTATGATGTGCACTGATCACCAGGGGGCGGCACGGAACATGGTGGGTGACCAGCGGCAGCAGTGGGGTGCTGAGGGAGGGAGGGGAGGAGGAGGTGGGGAGGCTGGGAGGTGGGGAACCTGATCAGCCCTGATGGTTGGCCAGGCCTAGGGACCCTACCTGTGCACAAATTTCATGCACCGGGCCTCTAGTAAACTATATTTTTGAATTACAAATTAACAAGAAAAATTTCTAACTATCAAGAGAAAGTCATCGTGGCCTTAGCTGGGTGGCTTAGTTGGCTGAAGCATTGTCCTGTACACCAAAAAGGTTGTGGAGTTGATCCCCAGTTGGGACGTGTGCAGGAGGCAACCGGTTGATGCTTCTTTCACATTGATGGTTCTCTCACTCTCCCTCTCAAGTTAATAAAGACATATCCTCAGGGAGGATTTAAAAACAAAAGAGAGAGAGAGAGTCATCGTGAACTGACCAGGGACATCCTCCCCAGGAGCACGATACGTATTTAATTAAATGGTGGTTTATACGCACGCCAACAAGCGCACATTTAGTTTTTCTACCAACTCGACTTTGCTGTATCTCAGCAGAGTGCGCCTTAGTTATTTGTGTTGCTGGGTTGTTGTAGGAGCTAAGGTGGCCTCTTCAAACGGGCCTCCTCCAGCTGGCGGGGCTCTGCATGGAGGCTTGCCCTCTGCCATGACCTCCCTTTGGTGGTCAGACAGCAGGCACGCAGGGACACGGTGGTCAGAGGGCTGGGCACACAGGGACATCAGGCTCCCTTTGCTGGTGAGATGAGACCCCAGGAGGCCCCCTTCCCTGCAGCAGAAGGAGGTGAACTCTGTCCCCAGCAAAGGGGAGGCAGGGTGCCCCTCCCTCTCTCGGTGACGCTGACCTTGGGGACTAGTGGTCGGGAATGCACTCAGCTCCGGCCAGTGGGAGGGTTACATGTCCTGGGACATGCCCCCTCCAGGCCTTGCCCTGAAGGTCAGCTCCACGGAGCCTCCTTGTGCGGCTGTCACAGCTGGTGCCCAGTCAGGTCCACGCTGTGTGGCCTGGGGAGGACGCAGTCACAGACCTGAGCTTGCGAGTGGCTGCCAGGGGCCCCGCCTGAGAGCCCAGATGGCCGTCCTCGGGGTCCTGCTCTGACACTTGCACTTGGAAACTGGAGCTGTCGCCAGCCACAGCTCACTCTGGAGTCACCCTCCACCCCACACCCTCCTCCCCATACCCTCCTCCCCACACCCTTCTCCCCACACCCTCCACCCCACACCCTTCTCCCCACACCCTTCTCCCCACACCCTCCACCCCACACCCTTCTCCCCACACCCTTCTCCCCACACCCTCCACCCCACACCCTTCTCCCCACACCCGCCACCCCACACCCTCCTCCCCACACCCTTCTCCCAAACCCTCCACCCCACACCCTTCTCCCCACACCCTCCTCCCCATACCCTCCTCCCCACACCCTTCTCCCCACACCCTCCACCCCACACCCTTCTCCCCACACCCTCCTCCCCATACCCTCCTCCCCACACCCTTCTCCCCACACCCTCCACCCCACACCCTCCTCCCCATACCCTCCTCCCCACACCCTTCTCCCCACACCCTCCACCCCACACCCTTCTCCCCACACCCTTCTCCCCACACCCTCCACCCCACACCCTTCTCCCCACACCCGCCACCCCACACCCTCCTCCCCACACCCTTCTCCCCACACCCTCCACCCCACACCCTTCTCCCCACACCCTCCTCCCCATACCCTCCTCCCCACACCCTTCTCCCCACACCCTCCACCCCACACCCTCCTCCCCACACCCTTCTCCCCACACCCTTCTCCCCACACCCGCCACCCCACACCCTTCTCCCCACACCCTCCTCCCCATACCCTCCTCCCCACACCCTTCTCCCCACACCCTCCACCCCACACCCTTCTCCCCACACCCTCCTCCCCATACCCTCCTCCCCACACCCTTCTCCCCACACCCTCCACCCCACACCCTCCTCCCCACACCCTTCTCCCCACACCCTCCACCCCACACCCTCCACCCCACACCCTCCTCCCCACACCCTTCTCCCCACACCCGCCACCCCACACCCTCCTCCCCACACCCTTCTCCCCACACCCTCCACCCCACACCCTTCTCCCCACACCCTCCTCCCCATACCCTCCTCCCCACACCCTTCTCCCCACACCCTCCACCCCACACCCTCCTCCCCACACCCTTCTCCCCACACCCTTCTCCCCACACCCGCCACCCCACACCCTTCTCCCCACACCCTCCTCCCCATACCCTCCTCCCCACACCCTTCTCCCCACACCCTCCACCCCACACCCTTCTCCCCACACCCTTCTCCCCACACCCTCCACCCCACACCCTCCACCCCACACCCTCCACCCCACACCCTTCTCCCCACACCCTTCTCCCCACACCCTCCACCCCACACCCTTCTCCCCACACCCTTCTCCCCACACCCTTCTCCCCACACCCTTCTCCCCACACCCTCCACACCCGAACCCTCCACACAACACCCTCCTCCCCACACCCTCCATGCTCACACCCCGTGGCATGAGGCGCAGTCACTGCCCTCCCAGGGGACAGGGGTGGGGCCTCCCCCGCTGGCAAGTGGCCGTCCTGTGGTAGGCTGGGGAGTCCAGGCAGGTCCCCTGCTCCTGCCGTGGCTGCAGGCCCTGCCCAGCATGTGTGGGGGACAGGCTGCCTTCATGGGGGCTGAGGAGAGCAGGGCTCGTAGGGCCCCAGCCCGGCACCCTCCACCCCAACAAGGAGCAGGTCTGGCTGAGACCCTCCCTGAGGACAGGCGGCTGCAGGACTGGGCCAGGCAGGGTCCTGGGCGTCAAGTCTGCCTCCTCCATGGCGGCTCCTTCCCGCCCTCCCCCCACCCCTGCACCGGCTGAGCCCATGGCTCTGAGCCCTACGGCTTCTGAGGGAGGGGCCGTCCAGCCGCCTTCACAGCTGCTGACCATGTGGACCAGGGGCCCTGCTGGTCTCAGTGAGGGGGGGATGGTGGTCGCTGAAGGTCATGGCAGCTCACTGGCCCCCTCCCCGCCAGGCCCCTGGGGTTGGGGACGTGGCCAAGTGGATGCAAGTTTTGATGGGAAGGTGTGCCTCCTCGTGGGGTTCGTCCTGAGCGGTCCCTGCAGCCCCCTGGACAGAGGGGTCTCATCGCACCCCCTTCCAGGTCAGAGAGGCGGACACGGTCCCTCCACACAGCCACGTCTTAATCACGTGGGACGCTGGGAAAACTGCGAAGTGCAAAAGGTGTCCCGGTGGATTAAAACGGGAACCAAGTGGGCTGTGGTGGAGTTTCGAGTATGTTGCAGCGCTCTGCCTCTCCAGCTCATTTGCATACTGGTAGCCTTCATCTACAGAGTTAGTGTTAAAGGACTTCTCAGTGTTTGGGAACGCTTGTCTCTATGGAGACAAAACGGCATCATCACTGTCCTATCCTACTTAAGTAGCTGCTCCCACCTTGCGCCCTGCACCCTCATACCCGACTCGGGATCCGCCCGCGAATGCCAGTCAGAGCCAACACTGGACAGCACATCTGGCGGAAGCAAGGCCTACCTTCTCCCGAAATGCCTCCCCATGGAGGTCACTGAAAGGTGAGGGGGGCTCCACGCAGCATCTGAGCCGCAGGTGTGTGCAGCTGCACAGAGCTGTGCCCCGGAGGCGGTCCGTTCCTGAGGGAGGATGTGGCTGTCCCGGCCGCCCACGGGGGTGCAGAGCAAGGCCGCGTGGCTGTGGGTCTTGCAGAGGCATGTGGACGGTAGGCTGTGACAACAACCTTGGAAAGGCTGTCGGCGGGTCTGGAGTCACAAACGTTTTTATTTTAGGCGAATTCAAGATAAAGATAAAGACAAGCCAGGCCAGGGTAAATTGTGTGGCACGTCTCGGATAAAGGCAAGCACACAGCTTCTCTGGTTTGTCCTCGCTTCGCTACCAAGGAGGCATTTCAGAACAGCTCTGCATGCTGAAGGTCGGCCCAGGCTGGGACGGGGCACACAGCCCTGCCCTGCGGAGCTCTCAGCCCACGGGGACGAGCTGCTGCCCTGCTCAGGAATGCGCCCAGGACTGGAGACCCGCCCAGTGAAGAGCCAGGAGCCTGGGTCCTCTGAGAACTCACTTCCCGGTGCCTCCGGGGCCCTGCGGCCCTGGGCGTGGTGATGGGTGGTGAGTTTCCCCTGTCACCTGAGAGAACCCCAGAGCTGGATGAGGGACGTCGCATGATCTGGAGAGAGTTATGTCAGACAGGTGGTGCCCACGCTCAGAAGGCTTCTGAGAGGCATCTTGGGAATGGGCTTCATTCCCTTCTGAGAGCTGGGGGTGTGCAGGGGCCCCCCGCCCAGCATGCTTGTGGGAAAATGAGGAAATGTGTGCAATGCCACATTTCGTGAGTAGATTGACCACAGGACACCGATCATAGGTCTGCCCTAATCATGTGTGTGAGCGCACGTGTGTGCACGCATGTGTGCATGCATGTGTGCACCAGTGTGTGCAAGTGTGGGGGCTTGTACACGTATGTGTGTTGTGTGTCTGGATATATGTGTGTGCATGTATGTAAATTGTGTGACATGTACTAGAAGAAAGGTAAATGTTTGCACGTGTGCCTGTGTGTGCAAGTGTACTGGCATGCACGTGTGTGCATGTTATGTGTGTGTGACTGTATGTGTATGCACATGTGTGCACATGTTTGCGTGTGGGTCTGTGTGGTCACATGGAGGAAAACGCAGGTTGTCCTTGCGGGAGGAGGTTAGCAGCTGCGCTCCAAGTGAGAGTCTGTGTGGTGAAGGGACAGCCCCAACACAGCAGAGCGTCACAGCAGGGACACGGGTGGTGCTCTGACTCAGGCTATGGTGATGGCGCTGCCCTGTCCCCCTTCACACCTGCGCAGCAGGGGCCATTCCTGGAGGCCCTTCCAGACCCTGAGCCACAGCGGCCCTTCTGTGCAGGTGCTGCCCACACCTCATGGCAGGGGCATGGGCACGCCTGGCCCCTCCTCCCGAAGGAAGGTGGACACGGAGAGCTGTGTGCCCGGGACTCACCCCTCCCCTGCGTATCCCTTCCCAGCCCTCATAAGACATTCAGGTCCATTGCACTCCTTTTGGATGGCAGCCCAGCCCAGTTGTTGCCTCCGTCACCCAGCCCAGCTGCTGGCCCCTGACCCCTGGCATCCCGAATGGGTGGGTGGGTCAGTGAGAGGGAGGGAGGCTAGTGCTCTCATTCAACCTGGCTCAGCCCCCCTGAGCCCAAACCCTCCATGTTCTGACTCGAAGGGTCCAGGAGACAGGTCTGCGCAATCCCCAGGTGAGGGTGCGGCCTGGTCTGTGGGGATGGCGGCAGCACAGAGGCTCCAAGGAGGAGTGAGGGTGGGCTGCGGAGAGGCGGGGGGAGGCCCGGCAGCAGTCTCACCTGGGGAGCTTGGGCCGGGGACTGCTGTGGGGAGTCCCTGGATGCGGTCATAGAGGGAGGCCGCGCTTGTGCAGCCGCAGGACGCAGATGGAGTGTGTGATCTGGAGCTTGTGGGCATGTCACAGCACCAAGCAGCAGGTGGTGCCGGCGCAGTGCAGGTTCCATAAAACCATTGGTGAACCCTGCCACGCCAGCCCTGGCGAGTGCGGCTCCCGCAGTCCTCACACCACCCATGAAGTGGGCGCCCAAAAGCACGATTTTCATGCGGGAAACAGGCTGGGTGCATGGGGGTCTGGCCCGTGACCACGTTTTCCCAGGTCTGAGAAGGTGGCGGATGCTTTCGTCAGGGGCCTGGGGCCAGGAGACCAGCCTTAGCTGCGGGGAGGCCGGGCAAGGCAGGTGTGTGGGGGAACACGGGACAGGCATGGAGGCCCTGCAGACAGGAGCCCAGGATGTGCAGGAGGGAGACCGCACTCGGCACCCACAGTGTCAACGGTCACACCTGCTCCGTGGATTAGGCTTTGCTGCAGCACAACCAGGTTGGCTCCCTGCCCCCATGCATTGTCCCGAAGGCCTCAGGCGGCCGCAGGATGGCTGCTGACCCCAATCGTCACTGGTGCCGGGTCCTGAGCCTGAGACACCTGCCGCTGTAGCAATGGGTGGAGAGCTTTCAAAACCCACTGCTCTGCCCCTGGCCCACTGTTATGCCCGTCCGCGGCTCCCATTCAGTGGGCGTGCTGGCGCTCACAGCAGACGGTGAGGCCGGTGCTCAGGCTCTATTGAGCAGAGCTCTCTCAACTCCAGGCCCCACTTGGGCCTGGCACCCCACCACAGTGTCAAGTGTCTTGGGGTTCTGTTCTCTAACTGGAGGGGCTGATGGGTAATTACCCAAATGTGAAAAGTATGTTCATTTGTTCCCAAGACAATGGAAAGGCCCAAAGTTGGGGGGAGGAGATTGCGGGCTCATGCGGCCATGAAGGTCCTTGCGCCCCCAGTGGATGCAGCTGCACAGAATACGAGGCTCCTCGCCATCCCACGACCGTTGCACACCCTTCATTCTGGTTTTCCTTTCCAAAGTGACAGGGGCTTCATCCCAAACATCTTCCACAGAATCTCAGTCACAGGCTTCGTGACAGCTTCCTCCTGACAAAATGGGGTATTTTGTCTGTAGTGTGAGCAGGGCAGGTGGATCTGAAGTGTAAGCTGGGTGCTGGATCATGATGTGAACCAGGCACTGGGACATGGTGTGAGCTGGGTGCTGGGTCATGGTGTGAGCCGGGTGCTGGGTCTGAAGTATAAGCCAGGTGCTGGGTCTGAGGTATGAGCCAGATTCTGGGTCATGGTGTGAGCCAGGTGCTGGGTCTGAGGTATGAGCCAGGTGCTGGGTCTGAAGTATGAGCTGGGTTCTGGGTCATGGTGTGAGCCGGGTGCTGGGTATGAGGTATGAGCCGGGTTCTGGGTCATAGTGTGAGCCGGGTGCTGGGTCTGAGGTATGAGCCAGGTGCTGGGTCTGAAGTATGAGCCGGGTTCTGGGTCATAGTGTGAGCCGGGTGCTGGGTCTGAGGTATGAGCTGGGTGCTGGGTCTGAGGTATGAGCCGGGTGCTGGGTCATGGTATGAGATGGGTGCTGGGTCATGGTATGAGCCAGGTGCTGGGTCTGAGCTGTGAACCGGGCACTGGGTCATGGTGTGAGCCAGGCGCAGGGTCATGGTGTGAGCCGGGTGCTGGGTCTGAGGTGTGAACTGGGTGCTGGGTCTGTGGTGAGCCAGGGTGCCTGGTCTGGGCCCGGACTCACTGCTGCAGCACTCACCATCCTCTTGCTAATGTGGGGGCCTCATTCTCGGAAAGCCCTCCTCATCCTGCGTCAGAGGCAAACTAGGGAGGATCTGCCGAAGCTGAATTATGAGAGAGGAGTGAAGTGGCCCGCCCTCCCCCAGGAGGGCCGGTCATCAGCCTTGTTTCTAGTGAGCACGTCATGAACCCTGTCATTTTGTTCTAAAATAAGACCTTACTCTTGGTAGCCACGTCCACGTTGTTTCTCCCAGCAGGTCTGTGGGTCCCCTGGGACAGCACCTCTTCTTGGAGTGGGGAGCGGGGGACGCCGGCCCTCAGGTCTCCCTCTTGCAGCTCGTGCCCAGCGTGGCGTTGGGACTGGGCGTAGCGCAGGGAGAGCACCGCCGTGTCCAGCGGAGGACAGGCCCCGAGCTAACCCTGTGCTTCTTCTTCTTCCCAACAGTCAGCAACAAGGACAAACTGGAAAGATCATCGGGATTGAGAATTCTTCAAGCTGGAATGGGGTCGGTGAGTGGCTGAGGGCTGCCCTGAGACGCGTCGGTGCATGGCGTGCTGTCCGCGTGGAGGCCTGCGTCGCGGCCAGTGTGGGGTCCAGTAACGTCGTGTGGCTGGGCCAGCTGACTGGTGTGAGCCAGGTGCTGGGTCATTGTGTGAGCCGGGTAGCCATCTGATGGTTAAGATGCCAGTGCCGGTGCCAGATAATGTGACTGTTTTTGGTGGCCTTTGAGGAAAAGCAGTCATGAGTAAGAAAAACAGTGAAACCGTCAGAACACACATACTTTCTCGTTTCGTTAATTGTTAAATGTGTGCACATGAGTGGGCCGGGGAAGTTACCCTTCCCTCGGGGACTCGGTGGGTGTACTGGTATCTTAGTTATTTTAGGGCGTGTTTGAGGGGAGGCGATATAAGAAAGGATGCTTCCACAATAGGATGCAAGGCCCGCAGCCTCAGGGCCGGGCATGGCTCCGTTGGTACTGGAAGGAGGCACTTGACCTGACACTCAGTCAGCAAGTGCAGCTGCCGGCTCTCGCCTCCCAAGGCCTGCGGGGCGCGTTCTGGTCCCCATGCAACTGAAGGAACTGCAGGCAGAACAGCGCTGCTCCCTCTAGGAGGGGTGCTGCCACTCTGAGTCCACATGGACCAAACCGGCCTTTGCTGTCGCCGTAGAAACTAGATTTCACGGCCTGGCCTTCTCAGACACTTGACCATCAGGCGGCGGCCATGAGGGCTCCTTGCTGATGGCTGGGACCTGCCGCTTTCTTGGGGGAAATGTCCCCGCAGCTGCGAGTCCTGCTCCCACACGAGAGCCGGTCTGACGGGCTGTTTTCATGACCAGTGGCTCCACACTGACGGGGAGCAGGCGTGCAGGAGCCTGCGGCTCGTGCTCCTGTGACATAGTGCAGGGCGCACACGGGGACTGAGAACCTGTCAGAGGATGTGGGAGAGCTGGGGCCCCAAGACTGCCTGTGCCCACCGGAGGGCAGTTTCCGTAGCACGCATGTTTCTGGTGTCCAGGGTGGGGTGAAAGTCACAGGTGTAAAGAGAAAGCTGCGGCTGAGAGCCTCGCCCTGCCTGGAGTGTCTGGCCGAGCGGCGGGTTAGGAAGTGTGTCTGTGAATGGGAGGCTGGCTCTGCCGGGAAGGGGGGGGGGGGGATGGGGCGGGGAAGTGGGGGGGGCGGGCCTCTTCTGACTGGAAAGGGCTCTCCTGCTTCTCAGGGGCTCGAAGGAGGGTGTGACGATTGGGTCAGCGCTGACTGCTCGCTCTGGCCAGCACGGCTTCCATAGGTACCTCAGGCTCACTGCTTCCTGTCACAGGGCCCCATGCTGGTATCAGTGACAGCTGAGCTGCAGGGCAGGCCTGGCGCTGGGCTGGCTTGGGAGAAGCTGCCGCCCCCACTCCGGGTGAGGCACCAGGGTCAGGAAGTGGTAGCCTTGTCTCCTCACCCTCCCCAGCCTCACGGAGGTCCCTGCTGCTCCCACTTCTATCCCCAAAGCCCCGCCCCTGCGTCAGGGGACCTGGGTCACCGATCCTGCAGGGCAGCTCCGTGGTCTAGACCCCTCCTTGTTCGGCAAGATTGTCTTCCATTCTCTCTGAACACGGCCTCCCTCCCAGAGACTCGCTTCCCCCGACTCTCGGTTTCCTCTGTCATCCAAGGGGCGTCACAGCACCCACCTGGCTTAGGTGGTGATCCCTGAGAGAACCGATGTCAAGTGCCTGATGCAGCAGCCTCTCCACAATACTCACTCTCAGACCCGTCGCCGTGGTCACCCTCCCAGTAGCCCCCATGGACCCTCTTACCCACCCAGCTCTTCAGGCTCCCCATCATCCACTCACCTCTCACCTCTCACCTCTCACCTCTGGCCATGCCGCGCAGGTCCTCTCCCCTGCGTCTAATCTGCGATGAAGAGCAGGCATTGCCTGGTCGTTACTGTACATTTCACTTCCGGAGAACAGTGTGTTTCCTGCATCTTCAAACCTTTGTCTCTCTGTCTTGGACTTGATGGTTTGGATACTTGCCTTTGTCTTTTGAATTGTTTAATCCTGCTGGACCCGCCCTCAGGAGGCCCTTCGCCCTTGTCGTCTGTGGGGTCTGTGCACTCACCTGCCGCGGGCGTTGGCTATCCGGGAGGGCGGTCTCTCTAGGAGTTTCTGAATCGTTTCCCTTGAACCCCTGGGACCCTAATGTCTCCACGGACCCATTTCTGTGGTGATGGGCAGTCTCTGCCCCATTCAGGCAAGAGACCCTGGACCCGGACCCGCAGATGGCACAGGCCTGGTTTCTGCCTCCCTCTGCCCCCCAGGCAGTGGTGGCTGGAGGCCAGTCCCCACTCTCAGGGGAGGCGGGGCAGCGCCGAGGGTTCCAGCCTCCCCACCTCCTTCTCCTCCAAAGGATGAGGTCTGCACTGCGCCCAAGTCTGCCTCCTTCTGTCACATTCTCTCTCCTGTACCCTCCACACGCCGTTTCCCTGTTTGCTCCTGAGCCGTGCAGATGCGCCCTGGGCTCCCATCTTGTGACATATAAACTCCCGGCCCCCTCAGACTGCCCCTGGCCCCCAGCAGTTCTGTCCCTTCATGCAAGGCAATACTCCTCGACAGCTGCGTCTACATGTCCCGTCCCCTCAGGACCCCTTTCCACGGCTCTGAAGCCTCTGCTGTCGGCAGGATCAGTGACCTCATTGTCGCCGGGACCGTGGGCGCTTTGTCCTCTCGGCAGCTTTCCCCACCAGCCCCCTTCCTGAACCCTGGCTGTGCTGAGGGCGCCCCCTCAGACTCTGCCAACCCCTCCCTGTGTGACCCCTATGCCCCTGACACTCCGGCACAGCCCTCCCCTCCTCTCGGCCCTGGCTCTCGGGGGCCTCGCCCAGGCCTGGCTTTCTGTGTTAGCCACGTGGGGATGACCCCAGGTCTGTCCGTTCGCTCTGCCCACCACAGCCCGTCTGCCTGTGTGCCCGTCTCGGACATGGAATGCGGTTGGAGATGTGCTGTCCCGGAACTGGATTCACCCGACTCAGGGGCACTTGAACTGCATGCAGATACTTTGTGACAATGACTATTTAACTCCTGAGGGAATAGCCCTCTGCCCCTTCTGACATCCTCCCTCCTTGGCCGGTGGGGGGTGGCTTGCTATGGGGTGTGACCCCAGGCAGGGCCCAGGCAGGAGCAGAGCCACCTCCTGCCCCATGCTTCCATCCCTGTCTGAGCTCTGCTCCGCGGTCCCTATATGACCAGAGGCCTGGCCTCGCCACCCCTGGGAGCTGAGCATGGCAGCCCCAGACCTCCACATCACCTGCTGATTGACACCTGGCTGTGGCCCACCCACCTTCAGGCTCCCTGAGCCCCACGTCCTCAGCAGCTGCAAGGTGGTTCTTGGTCCCCCAAGTCCTCAGAGACCAGGGCCCCACGCCCTGTGCCTCCCTCGCGGCAGGCTCCATTCCAGAAGGCGTGTTGGTCGCACGAGACCACTCCCGACGGCTCTGCAGCCAGGACCCGCTTGGTTTTAGCCTTTGTCTGGGGACCCTCCAGCCCTGAAGCCACCACCCAGAGGGAAGGGGTGCTGGATCTTTGGGGTGGATGCTGGATAGTGAAAATGGGAGCAGGAGGGTGCTGAGAGACCATTTAAAGCTAGCGACATCTCCTCCTCTAACGTAGTCGCCTCCTGCTATCTTGGCCATGTGAGCTCTGACTCTTCTGAGATGCGCTTGGTGTGAGCATCTCTGCTGACTTCAGCGCCGAGGCCTGAGCCCTGTCAGCTGCTAGAAACCTCCCAGCACTGGTGGCCTGTCCCACGGCTCACGGTTCACATGTGGACAGAGCCGAATCTAAGCCTTTTACGCTGAACGGAAACATCTCCAAACAAGATTGAAAGGCAAAGAGCAGGTTACAGCCCTTGCCCACACTCCTAACAGATCATGGCACTTTGATGTGTTTCCAAACCTAATTTCTGACATCTTGAGAGTGTCCACTTTTCCTAAATTAATACCGTCATCCTGTCTTCCAAAGGAAAATTGTGATATTACCAAGGAAATCTCACTATTGGAAAGGAAACACAGGTGGGTGAGCAGGCCCGTGAGCCCAGCTTCCGCAGTGCGTCCAGAATGAGGAGTCACTCTCTAAGCCAGGCGTCCTCAAACTACAGCCCGCGGGCCACATGCGGCCCGCTGAGGACATTTATCCAGCCCGCTGGGTGCCGTTGCCTGTCCTGCTTAGCAGCCGACTCGTCCCAGGCCCGCAGTGTGCATAGGAATTTGTTCATAGTTTTTTTTTTAAACTATAGTCCAGCCCTCGAACGGTCTGAGGGACAGTGAACTGGCCCCCTGTTTAAAAAGTTTGAGGACCCCTGCTCTAAGGTCTCAGTGTGGCGACTGCCCCCCACCAGGCTGCCCCCCACCATTTGTAGGAGGGGCTGAGGGGGAGTGGCGCCGCCCCAGGCTCCACCATGAGGACGCAGCAGCACTGGCCTGGCCCCCTCCCTGTCTGACCGGGGCTGTGCGGTGCGTTGCGGTGCGGGGAGGAAGGGATGCTGTCCTGAGTCCCTGGGGTCCCTGCGGGCCTGGAAGGTAAGGAGAAATGGGCACGTTTGCTGGCAGGCCTGTGTGGCGAGAGCTTCAAGAGGACACAGTTGTGCCGAATGTTTGTACTGGGTCTGGGGAGCAGGCGGCCTTGGGGTGACAGGTCCGGCTGGTCGCAGGGTGGGAGACAAGGCAGCCTCCTCTCTCTGGGTGTGGGGAGGTCCCCTCTCCCACGAAGGTCTCCTGCGGCCTCAGGGATAAGGGGGCATCAGAGACCTCCCTCCTAGGGCTTCCTCTCACCCCTCAGTCGTGGCACCGCGGCACTGGGGGGCTGTCCTCAACCCATCACTGCGGGTGTCATGGTAGATGTGGTTTTCAGCTACTTCTTCTCCCCAGGGTCTGAGGGTGTCATGAACCCCACTGCCATGCACGCTCCCCCCCACCCCCCACGGTCTGCTTGCCTGGTCTGTGCTTCTGGGGCCCAGGGGAAATCTTGTTAAAGATTCAGTGGCTGAGAACCTGTTGATCCCCAAGTTCCTAAAATGTCTGATCTGTGCTCACACGCTACCCTCAGGTCTGTGTGAATTTGTCGTGTGATGTGTGTGGCGGTGGGCAGTGTGGCTCCGGGCCACGGTCACCGTGGAAATGATGGGCGGGTGTAGATCCCTAGTGGATGCCTGTGCACAGCTTCGTTTCCTCCCGGGTCCCACGTGGTCCTCTCCTGTCTGTTGAAAGATGTCAAGAGTTTAAGTAGCTGCTGTCAAAACTGGAATCCGTTGTTTAGCACTTTGCTGAGAGGAACATGGGTTTCACACAGGCGTGGGCCCGGTTGGTGCGCAGGGAGTGTGGGCAGGGATGGCCCACCTGACCGGGCGCCCAGTCCCTGGGATGCGGGCGGAGGCGCGTGTGCAGCCCGACTCCCGAGACCCCGTCCAGAAGGTCCTGTTGGACCCAGGAGGTGACCCGACTCCCGGGGCTTTGTCCGCGTGTGAAGGAACACCAGGCGAAGGGCCCCAGAGAAACAGGCAGGATGGGCTCCATCGGGCTGTCTGTGCATCTCGGATGGGGCGGCCCTCCTGCGTCCTGCTGAGTTGAAACTACAGGCAAAGCAACGCTGTCGGCTGGGCCTGCAGGTGCCGGAGGCCAGGAGGACAGTGGGACGGGGGATCCCCACGAAGTTGGCTGGGATAGGAAGCCTGGCGCAGACAGTGCTGGTGGCCGGTGACCTGCCCGAGCCCTGGGGCTTCCATGGTGACAGTTGGGATTTCCATAACGAAGATCCACTTTTAACCAGCGGCATGGCACGGCCTCTACAGCTCTAAAAACACATCTCGCCCATCAGCTCAATAGTCACACTCCCAGAAGTTTATCTCGAGGTTCACCAGGCAAGAGAATGGGAAAAACTCAGCTTTGCGAAAAGCCCAAACTGATCTAAGTGTAAAAGCGTAGTAAGGTAACTAATCACATTGTATTTGTCAAATAAACGGAATGAATGATTCTGTTAAAAGTCAGATGAGGCCCAGGCCAGGGCACATTCCAGGTTGCAGGTTCAATCCCCTGTCAGGTGTGTGCAGGAGGCCACCAGTCCATGTTTCTCTCCCACATTAATGTTTCTCTCTCTCTCCCTCCCCCTCTCTAAAAATCAATAAAAAAGTAAACTATAAAGAAAGATGTCTGAGAAGCGTAAAGGCAAAGGCAGCCACAGAAACTGTCCACAGAGATGAGGCTCAGCCACCACGCCCAGACCTGGGGCTGGTCCTGGGAGCCGGTGCGGGGGGGTTGAGGCCAAAGCAAGTTCTCTCCTTTTCCAACATTTTCTTGAGCATATTTTTTAACTTTTTATTTTGAAATCCTTATAGACTCGCAGGAGGCTGTGAGCACTGCCCGCAGCCCCCCCAGGGCTCATGCCCATGACCTGGGGCGATCCCAGCAGAACCACTATGCCGAGATCGATGTGTGCACTTGGTCATTTTATCTTTAACACCACTTTTAATAAAAATTGTGCAACCCAAGTAAATCAGCACATGCTCAGGTTGACACATTGAGGATGTGAGAGGAACCCCGCCTTGTGTGGGGGCCCCAGGCCCGGTGGGCGGAGCCAGCTCCTCGCTCCCCTGAGCTGCCCTGTCCCTGAGAGAACGTCTGCAGTCACCTCAGCCGTCACTGATTTAAGGCCTGGAGGGCAACAAGCTAGGCCCGGGCAGATGTGTAAGTGACGAAAGCATCCCTGGCCCTTAGACCCGCAGTCCCATCCGGGAGCTGAGGAGGAGGAGCTGGGTGTGGACGGAGCACAGACAGTGGGCAGAGGGCAGCTCTGGGCTGGCAGGGGGAGGGAGATGGAACAACAGTCGAGGTGACACCATGGAACGTGTCCACAAGCGCCTGGGACACGCGTGGAAAAGGAGCTGCGGGATGGACACCTCACTGGTCACACCCAGGACCCTCCCATGCGCAGCCCAGGACACCAGCAGGCACAGATCCTCCGATGCCCAGGAAACCGTGGGACCGCTTCCCAGAAACAGGCACATTGGATGCACCCCAGATGGCCCCCAGTTCAGGATGCTGGTGGCACCCCACCCAGGGCCCATCTAGGGGCCTCAGCCAGCACTGGAGACAGAGGAGCCGGCTGCTCTGTCCTAGCCCCTCCCTCCATGCCGTGAGCTCTGTGATGTCGGCTTCGCACTGTGGGCTCCATGCTGTGAGCGTCACACCATGGGCTTCGCACTGTGGGCTCCGTGCCGTGGGCTCCGCGGTCCAGACAGACCCGCTTCCCCTCCCTGTTCATTGCGCAGTCACCTTTATTGTACTCCAAAAACTAAACCTGTTTCTCCTAAACGTAGAATGTGCACCTAAGGGAAGCTGGTTCCTTGTGCTTTAAGAGGCAAATAATCTGGATGGAGCTGCGTTAAAATATTTACAGCCACCACCCTAGAAGGTTCTATGCTCACCCACCGACGCCTCCCGTGGGGAAGGCAGGCCAGGGTCGCTGAGACCCTGGGGCTCAGCCCTCGGATCACTTCTGACCTTTGCTGGAGGGGTGTCACTCTGTTTTCCTGTTTCTCAAAAGTGAAGAAAATCACACAAAACATGTTGGCTGTAATGAGCTGCATCACCATCCTGCAACATGACTTTATTGGGAGACACAGTGAGGACAGTGCCACGTGGCTGAGGTCTCTGTGCAATACTTTTCTGTGACTGGCAGGCAGGAGGGCTCTGTGGGATGCAGCAGTTGCTATAGTGACAAGTTCCATTTTATTCAGCATCAGAGTAAATAGTCACGTAAAATGAAATGTGATGTCTGCATCCCACCCGCCCTGGCCCTTTCTCGCATCTTCACTTGTATTTTACAGAAATACGCAGCAGATATGGGCTGTGCCGGCCTGGGACCGGCTGGTGCCCCTGAGGACCGGAGGGACGTCCTAACACAGTGAACTGGTTCCCGCTGCACCGCAGAGCCAGTGTGCAGCTCCGGCCCAGGTGGGCTGTTCCGGACGTCCTCTTTCAGCTCTTCAACCCTAAGACCTGGCATTGCTAGGGAGTGAAGAGAGTGGAGGGCCTGTGCCACGCCCATGGCTTCTGAAACAGCCAGGGCCGTCCGTCCTGGTTCCCATGAGGCAGACACAGTCGCAGACCAGGACACACACAAGAGGCCTAGTGACGAAGCAGCGTCAGGCCACCTGCAGGCGTCCAGCTCAGGACGTCCTTGTCCCCAAACTGCACCACGCAGGCTTTGGAGAGAGAAAGGCCGTGAGCTCTGCCTCACGGAGGCTCCGTCACTGGAGTGGGACTGGCTCCAGGTGGTGGGTGCAGCCGGGGATGGGGAGGGAGGGGGGGGGGGGACCCAGGCAGGGCCAGCCCATGTACAGGACCTCCCCTCCCCAGAGACCAGAGGTGGACAAGCCCTCGCCTGGGGTCTGTCCTCCAGGTCCGACCGCACTTCCTGTTTGCAGAGCACCCTTTGTAATCGCAGATCGGGGAACCCTCCGAAACGCCTGCATGGGGAGCCCCCTTGGCCCGTGGCAGTGGCACCTGCTAGCGAGTGGGGGCGGCGGGGGCAGGCGCTAGCTGCTGGGGTCTGGCCCGTGGCACTCAGCTGGCAAACACGAAGCTGCACCTTCTGCGTCTGAGACAGGGGACCACGTTCCAGTCCAGGCTGGTGAGGCTTCTGGGGGACAAGCCTATTGCATTTCAGCACCCGGGTTTTGAGAGCAGAAATCAAAAGGAATATTTTAAAGAAATAACTCTTCCCTTTGCAAGCACCTAGAATTAATGCTGCACTGAAATGTCAGATTCTCTCCTGGGTTACACAGAGGCACAGCCCGCGCTCACAGGAAAGGACTGGCGTGGGGTGACCGGCGTGCGAAGTCCAACCTTGGTTCTTGCATCTCCCCTGGAAGTAATTCTCTTCTAAGTTGTTCACGGGAAAATGTCTTGGTTGTCGAATGAAACACCAGTTCTCAACCAGATAACCCTTTCATGCTGATCCTGTGTGATCCGTCACACACCTCTCAGGCGACAAGCAAAGGAGAGAACGTGCGAGTGTGAGTCAGGCCACCGTTGTTAACATCGCAGGAAAGTGTGCTGTGGCTGTTCACTGAGAAGTAGCACCCTGACAGAGAAGTAGCAAACCGTGCGAGTCACTTGTTCAACATCAGCGCAGCGTTTCACTTAGGCAAGCAGGCCTCACTGGGTGGGTTTTCAGAGAGATGGGCCCAGGGAGCCTGAGGCAGGTTCTAGTGGAGCAAAGAGACAACTGAGAGAAAGAACCCCAGACGAACGCTACCTGATGCTTTTGTGGAAGGGACTCCCTTCCAAATAATAACATCCCCCCCCTACTCCCGTACCCCTGTCCCCCCATCCTTGCTGCCCCATCCCCCCACCCCTGTCCTCCCATCCCCCGCATCCCACCTCCTGTTCCTCCGTCCCCCTGCCCGCAGTCCCTCCGCTCCATACTCAGTCATCAGGAGCTCTCAGCATTAAAGGTAAGTTCTAGTGTGTACGTATATTTTTCTCTTTACTGTACATTTCCTTTCCTCTGTTAAATGTTCATTTGCACGTCATGTCCTTTTTGCTTTTAAAGTGTTGGTTTATAGATGAAAGCGTGCATTAGACATGGACTGGGTATAGGAGGGTAAAACAGGGAACCATGTGAGGGTCTGGGACGGATTCATTCATTACATTGAATCTATGGGAACCAAGGCCACTGCACAAGCTTGTTTCCTGGCCAGTTATCTGTTTCCTGAGATGCCTCCGAGGGGCAGCAGGCAGGGCTCGCAGCAGACGTGCCCCACGCAGCCTGGAGGCTGGCGTCCAGGTGGGTGGCTCATTCCTCCCCAGACCTCTCTCCCGGGCCTCAGACGGCCGCCCTCTGCCTGGTCCGCACATGGCCGTCCCTCCGTGTGTCCTGTCGCATTGGATCAGGGCCCACCTGGCAACCTCATCTGAGTAATCACCTCTGCAAAGGCCCGCAGCTCAGCCCTGGCCAGTGCTGCTCAGTGGTTAGGGTGGTGGCTGCACACCAATGGGTTGCAGGTTTGATCCCCAGCCCCAGTTTGGGGTTCATACGGAGGCAACCAATCGCTATGTCTCTCTCACATCAATGTCCCTCCCTCTCTCCCTTCCACTCTCTTTAAAAAGCATTGGGAAACATATTCTCAGGTGAGGATTAAATAAATAAACAAACAAACAAATAAACAAACAAACAAACAAATAAATAAATAAATAAATAAATAAATATTTTTAACAGGCCCCATCTCCAAAGACAGTTGCATTTTGAGGTCTTGGCAGCTTGCACTGCAACATACGGATTTGGGGGGGACACAGTCAGCCCAAGGCACTGACCTTATGAGACCCCCGTCAGTGTCTCCTCTAAGGCTCCTTTATCTATCGGCTCCAGGAGACAGTGTGTGGACAGTGACCTTCTCAGAAATACCCTCTGTTAGACAAGTAATGGGAGAGTGAAAAACTCTACCAGGCCATTCAAAGAGATAAAAAACAAACAAACACAGAAAACTTAGTGTATAGTTTTAGAAGCATAACAGGACCCTTTTGTCCAAAAAAAATCAAATCCATGGTTTGACCTGCAATAAAGTAAAAATTACACACCGTGTTCAGGTGAAAAGCCGCTGGCCGGGTCCCCTTGAGTGGCTGTGCAGTGTGGGGGGGGGGGCGAGGTGGGCCGGCCCTTCTGGCAATGGGAGGTGATGGCCTATAGCATGGGGTCCCTAGAAAAACAACAACATGTGCATTGAAACAACATAAATGGTGTTGCGATTTTGGTGCTTTGGCAAAGGGCTGTGTGTTTCTCTGCAGCTTACTTGTGATGGAAGCCTTTTCATCTTGGTGGGGCAGGTGGGCTAAGGAATTTATTTTAGAAGCATCTGTCCACAGCTGCATAAAAGAGCCTGGCTGTTGAGCTGCTGATTCACAGAGCTCCTCTAAGCGAATGCAGGCCAGTGCTGGCCTCAGAGCCTGCACATACACAATGTGCCATTTTCAATCTCCAGCCCACCTCAGATTATGGGGTGGAAAACAACATCTAATCCCTCGTTAACACAGGAACAAGTGGAAGCTGTAATTTTCAACCAGACAATAACAGGATTATCTCAAGAACTGTCAGTTTATGTGAAAATAGTATGTTGCCCAAATTTTCATAAAAATTAGCAGTGGAAAATATTCAAGATCAGAGCAATGGGAAGAGGAAAGCCGGCCTTCCTGGTAATAAATATTCATATTTGTCTGCTCGGGAGATGAAAATCTAATCAAGGGGCTATTGATGCGCCGGCTTTTTTTTCTTTCCACCCAAGATGTTTCATCTAAATTGGGTTGGATATGGAAATTAGTCTCACGGGCCCTCAGGTCATGGGCAGGTGTCCCCTCAGATGTTGTCCTGGCCACTCCAGGTGACCAGCTCCACAGATGTGGGAAGTTACCCCTCACTTCACTCGGTGTCCTCAGCATTTCCTGGGATGGAGCATTTGGGGCCCTGCTTTTTTAAAATGAAAAAAACATCATAATTTTATGCCAGTTAACTCCTAGCTCCTGCAGAGTTAAAATCATCTGTGTTTTTCATTTTGTTGACAATTACCATAAATCAGAAGACACTCTGCATGAAGCTTAATGAAATATGTATGCTTTTAGAAAGAAAAGATGGTGAAGGCAAGATGTTCCTATCTCTGTGTGTGCACCCATGTTGTGTATGTGTGTATATGTATACATACATCCACGTGTATGTGTGCATGTGTGTGCATATGTTCATGGCCATGTGTGTTGTACATCTTTGTTCATGTATGCTAGTATGTTCATATGTGTACACATCCATGTGTGTGCATCATCCATATGTGTACATCCATGTGTGCACGTTTGTACATCTATGTGTGTGCATCCATGTGTGTGCATCCATGTGTGAGCATGTGTGTGTACACCCAAATGTGCTTGCATGTGTGTGCAAGTGTGCATCCATGTGTGCGTGGGTGCATGTGTGTGTGTGTTCCTGCTATCTTCTTGAAGGCTGTACTTTCCCTTCACATCAGCAGGCGTTTGAAACACTGAGTTCCACGGCCACTCATTAGTAAACACAGGTGCAGGAGGCCAATCCAGGTGCTGTCCTCAGGGGATGGAAGTTCCGGGTCATGAGAATCCCTCAGTGCTCAGGGCCTCCCTTAGCCTGCAGGCCACCAAGGGGAATGGAACCTCCTCTGGTGACACATACAAATTCTCCGAGAGCAAAATCAAGACCTGCTTGTCGCTGTCCAGCAAAGGACCAAGTGCAGTAGCCAGCACACCAGCGACAGCCCTGCGATGTGGCCTCGGTGCGGCACAGTCGCTGCCTCCCTGCAGAGACAGGATTTCCGTTCATTCGCTGCCATGTCTGAGAGCAGGATGCTTATACCGCTGCACGTGTGCAGTGTGTGGCCTTGCTGTCCATCACTTTATCCCCCGACACGAAAGCACTCATTATGGGATGGTCTGGTTATTTTGGAAAAGCACCTGGAAAATATTTGCTTTCTGAAGACGAAGCTCTCTGGATAGAAACCCTCTCCTGGCTCCTCTGTGGTATGACGGGCTGAGGCAAGAGAAACAGGGAGGACCTGGCGTTCCTCCCTTGCATGTTGCACTCACGCTCAGCGTGTGTCACTGTGGCTGGCGCTGAAGCCACACTCCTCCTGCCCACCATCTCTGCATCATCAAGTCCTCCCATCTGATACTGGGCCCGAGACACTTCCTTCCTCAGCGCGGCGTTGGGGGCAGTGCTGAGAGACCAGGGACAGATGAGGAGCTAGCCAGTCTGTCAGGAGGAGACAGTCCTGCAGGCAGGCCGGTGCGTGGCCCTTGGCGCTGTCCTCTCTGCCCAGTAAGACTTGGGGAGAATTGCTCTGTGTGCTACACTGCCCCTGCCCTTTGACCCAGCCTCTGCTGCCTTCCGGGGCCAGGGGTCTCCAGTGCACGTGCAGGTAAAAAGGGAGCTAACCCGTGAACCAGCCATCAGGTGCTGGGTCAACATCCCAACACTGTGTCAGGGCTCCCGAGAGAAGCAGAGCCCAGAGGATGCAGAGACAGCAGAGATCACGGGGCCCCACAGGCTGCCCTCTGCAGGCTGGAGGCCTGGGAAGCTGTGGTGCAAGTTCAAGTTCAAGTTCAAACCCAAAGGCTGAGAAACCAGGAAGCCAACGGGCCCCAACCCAAGTCTGAAGACCAAGCAGGAGAAGGGCACATCCCAGATCAGCAGAGAGCGCCCTCCGCACCTTTCTGTTCTGCTCAGACCCTCAGCAGGTCGGATGAGGCCCCCGTGGGGAGGGTGACCCTCCTCACTCGTCTGTGGATTCCAGAAACACCACAGACACCTCCGAAATAATGCTCAGCAGCCACGTGGGCCAACCTGGAGACTGAGGGCCCAGTCAGGGTGACGCAGAATGAACCATCATCCCCCCCGACATGGCCTTTCTTCCAGCTGCCTGCCTGTGAGGCATTGGGAGACTGCTTCTTGCCTCACCAGGGAGAAGGGCGGGAACTTGGATCGGATCTCACGCTGCGCTGTGTCCACAGCGAGCTCCAGGCTGCTGAGCTCCAGGAACGTCCCTGTGGAGTGAGGAACGGGCTCTGAGCCTGAGGACGTTTCCTGTGACCTCCCAGGTGGTCTTTTCTGGGAACTTGCTAACATGCCCACGTTTCTGGGTTTCTGCCAAGAGTTTCCCTGCTCACCGTGGCCCTGCTCCCAGTGGTAGACACAGAACATCTCCTCTGGCGGAAGAGGCCCAGGTAGCCGCTCAGGGAGCAGTGGGCAGGGTGAGGGACTGGAGGACCAGGGCCTGGACCACGACCTGAGCGCCGTCTCCCTGGTGCTGAGACAGGTGCAGTCTCCAGGGTTGGCGCGGCTGTGGCACCTGAGAGACCTCAGCACAGAGAAGATGCAGTGTGATTGGCATTTTCTACACAAAGAGACAAAGAAGGGCTTGACTCCCTCGGGTCTTCATTCCTGGGGTCTCCTTCAGGGGAGCGGCGAATGAAAGGTCCCACAAGCAGAAGCAGGGAGGGTGGCGGTGGGAGCTCCTGTTCAGAAATCAGGGTCGTAAATTCTGACCCTTGTTGAGGAGCTTGAGCAGAGCCCGTCAGAGAACTAGCTCAGCGAAGCTGGCCTGACCCAGCTGGAACCCCCGATGGACCCCCACCCAGACCCCCTGATGGACCCCCACCCAGACCCCCCAGTGGACCCCCACCCAGACCCCCTGGTGGACCCCCACCCAGAACCCCTGATGGACCCCCACCCAGACTCCCCGGTGGACCCCCACCCACACCCCCTGGTGGACCCCCACTCAGACCCCCTGATGGACCCCCTGATAGATCCCCCACCCAGACCCCCGATGGACCCCCTGATAGGCCCCCCCACCCAGACCCCCTGATGGACCCCAGTCAGACCCCCTGATGGACCCCCACCCAGACCCCCCAATGGACCCCACCCAGACCCTCTGATGGACCCCTTGATAGGTCCCCCACCCAGACCCCCTAATGGACCCCCTGATAGGCCTCCCACCCAGACCCCCTGATGGACCCCCACCCAGACCCCCTGATGGGCCCCCTGATAGGCCCCCACCCAGACCCCCTGATGGACCCCCACCCAGACCCCCTGATGGACCCCCTGATAGGCCCCCCACCCAGACCCTCTGATGGACCCCCAGCCAGACCCCCTGATGGACCCCCTGATAGGGCCCCCACCCAGAACCCCTGATGGACCCTCAGCCAGACCCCCTGATGGACCCCAGTCAGACCTCCTAATGGACCCCCAGCCGGAACCCCAGCCAGACCCCCAGCCGGACCTCCAGCCGGACCCCCCCACCAGCAAGACCCCTGGCTGGACACTACAGCTAGTCCCCAACGAGGCCCCAGAGCCCTACACAGCTGGGGAATAGCTGTGTCCCTCCTTCCTGGGGACCCGCTCAGAGGGCACCTCCTGACCTCAGGCAGGACAAATGGCCAAGACTACTGTGTCCGCTGTAGCCACTAGGGGTCACACTTATATTTTCTCCAGAGTTCATGGGATCCTAAAATTAGGGTGTCTCCTCCAACCAGGATTGGCAGGAATTTACCGGGATTTCAAGAATGGGTGGGAATGGGCAAGAAGAGGAGACAGAGACGCAGAAGCCCCTGGGGTGGCCTGCACTCCAGGATCACGCTCCCCAGACGGCATGAAAGGATCAGCAGCAACTGTTTCCTAAGGCCACATCGGAATTGAAATGTCCTATCGCCACATCAGAAAGATGGCTGCAACCTTGAGCAAGGTTATCCGAAATGCGTTCTCCCATCTGCCACTATAAATACCTGAAGCCAATGGGGAAAAGCCTGTTAAGGGCTCCCTCAGTGCGCCTGTCTGCCAGTGTGCATGTGTGTGCTCACAAGTGTATGCATGTGATCTTGTGTGAGCACTTGAGCCTGTGTGTGCATGAGCCTGTGTGTGTATGCCTGTGTGCATGTGCCCACGAATGTGTGTATGCAGGTGAGCCAGTGAGCATGTGTTGTATTTCAGCACATACATGTGTTGTGGTGAGCCTGTGAGTGTGTAAGCATGTGTGTATGAGTGGGGGTGGCTGTGGGGTGACTGTGGAGTGTGGGGGGACTGTGGTGTGTCAGTAGCAGGGGGAGTCATAAAAGTATGACTGAGAATATGAATGCCCCAGGTAGGGACATTCTTAGCATCTCAGAGCCCAGGCCGGCCTGTCCCCATCTGTAGCATCAGCCATCCATCTGCAGAGCCTCACGGAGACCAGCTGTGAGGTGTTCTGAGAAGGTACCCACCTCAGAGGCTCTACCGTGAGCAGATGGCACCGCTCAGGGGACCAGAGGAGGGAGTGCGGCAGGTGGAAGGCCGGCTAGAGAGCATGCTGTCCCTCCTCTCTCCATGTTCCTTTCCAAGTTTATCCTACACCCAGAGCCATCATCCAGGTTTATGACGTGTGTCTACTAATTAAGGGAAAACGTAAACTTTTTACTTACTTTGGCACTAAGTGTAGAGCCGTGGAACTCTCTTGTCAAGTGAAATACTTCACAGGATTCTATAGAAAAAGTGACAAAGTGAGAGGTGCTGAGTCCATGGGCCCAGGGCCTTCCCGGAGGGAAGGTCCTTTGCACACATCCCACATGTCAAGGGGCCTTACTGGGTGGCCCAGCCAGCACACTGGGTGCTAATTTGGGGGCCTGGCAAAGTAGAGGCTCCAGGAAATGTTTGTAGAAACAACTGGATATTTCAATTCAAAATCATCTTGGCATCAAGGGGGAAATCAGAGCTTTGACTTCCTCATACTCATTTTGAAAGTCAATGCTTACAATGTTTAATTGCATGCAGTCGTGTGCTTAGGGGGTGTTGGGAGGTCTGTAATACTTATTTGAAAGGACTTTATGAATCTTAATGTGATGCTACATGGACCCTAGTCTGAAAATAACTGTGGCAAGAATGGTGGATGAGTTGTTGGGAGGCCTGGCCTCACCGTTAACTCCCTGATAATTTTGAACTAGTCACTGACTCCTGCTTGCATCAATTTCCTCATGTCTGAGATGGGAACACTGGGTGGATGATCCTTAATAACTCTTCCAGGGGGAATATTTATTCTCCACCAGCATAGGAATCCTGTTTGTCTCAGATGTCTTTGCATCTTGAGCATCCAGCGCAATGACAGATGGGTGGGTGGATGGATGGATGGATGGATGATGGATGAATGAATGATGGATAGATGGATGGACATATGTATGGATGATGGATGGATGGGTGGGTGGATGAAGGATGATGGATGGGTGGATGACGGATAGGTGGATGGATGGATGGATGATGGATAAGTGAGTAGTGGATGGATAAATGGGTGATGGATGGATGGACAGGTGAATGGGTGAATGGGTGGATAATGGGTGGGTGGATGGATGGACAGGTAAATGATAGGTGGATAGATGAATGATGGAGGATGGAGGATGGATGTATGATGGATATATTTTGAATAGATGATGGAGGATGATGGAGGATGATGGATGATGGGTGGATGGATGGATGGATGCATGATGGATGGATGGATGAATGATGGATATATTATGAATAGATAGTGGAGGGTGGGTGGATAATGGGTGGATGATGGATGGATGGATGAATGATGGATTATGAATAGATGATGAAGAATGATGGATGGATAATGAATAGATTATGAATAGATAATGGAGGATGATGGGTGATGGATGGATAGATGGATGATGGATGGGTGGATGGGTGGATGGATGGATAGATGGATGGATGATGAATAGATTATGAATAGATAATGGAGGATGATGGGTGATGGATGGATGGATGGATGATGGGTGATGGGTGGATGGATGATGAATAGATTATGAATAGATAATGGAGGATGATGGGTGATGGATGGATGGATGATGAATAGATTATGAATAGATAATGGAGGATGATGGGTGATGGATGGATGGATGGATGATGGGTGATGGGTGGATGGATGATGAATAGATTATGAATAGATAATGGAGGATGATGGGTGATGGATGGATGGATGATGAATAGATTATGAATAGATAATGGAGGATGATGGGTGATGGATGGATGGATGGATGGATGATGGGTGATGGGTGGATGGATGATGAATAGATTATGAATAGATAATTGAGGATGATGGGTGATGGATGGATAGATGGATGATGGATGGATGGGTGGGTGGATGGATGGATGATGAATAGATAATGGAGGATGATGGGTGATGGATGGATGGATAGATGGATGGATGGATGGATGATGAATAGATTATGAATAAATAATGGAGGAGGATGGATAATGGATGGATGGATGGCTGGGTAGGTGGGTGGGTGGATACTAAATGGATGGGGGAAAAAAGCATTTTATGTTGGATGAGACCCTGGGCTCTTTTTTATCTGTGTGTCTATTAAACATTCATTCTTTTATTCCATAGTATTTTGTTGCCTTCAGAGATGAGACAAAGAATGGAACATGGTTCTTTTTTTTATCTTCACCAAGGATATGTTTAGAGAGAGGAAGGGAGGAAAGGTGGGAGGGATCAAACCTGAAAACTAGGTATATGCACTAACTGGGAATTGAACCAGTGAACTTTTGGTGTATGGGACACCGCTCCAATCAGCCGAGCCACCCAGCCGGGGTTTCAGAGGGAGCACAGCCCTGCTGACAACACCTTGATTTCAGATGTGGGGCCTCCAGACCCTGAGAAGATAAATTGCTGTTTTAAGCCACCCAGTTTGTGGTGATTTGTAATGGCAGCCCCAGAAAATGGCTACAGTTGGACTGAATACTATGTAGTGTCTGAGGGAAGAGACGGAAGGAAACCACAAATCCCCTGTGGGCTATGAGGAAGCTGAGCCTAGAGCCACGGGCTGGTTCAGGGAGGTGGCTGGACAGCAGGCTCCAGCGGTCAGGAGAGCCACGCTCCACAAAGTCAGCAACGAGGCAGGGAGCCCATGACTACCAGAATGAGGCAAACAGGCTGAAAGGCCATGGCTCCTCCTCAGCCATTGAGCCACTGGATCTGCTCCCTGCATGACCCTGGTCTCCCTGTGGCCTCCCCTCCTCCCTGTGGCCTCCCCTCCTCCCTCACACTCCTTGCAGAGACCTAGATGCAGGTGTCTGATGTTACAAATCCCACTTACTTAAGAAGGTTGAGAACTCAACTCTTGGACCTCACAGGGCGACATCACCACGAGCCACACACAGCACTCCACCACCAGCACCTCCCCTGCGGTGGGAGCCTGGAGCTCCTGTCCCGCGTCCCACACCCTCTGCTCTCCCTGCCCTCGGCTCCTCTCCTGCCCCTTTAACAATGAAGGGCCCTGGTTCCCTTTTCTCTGCAGCTCTCAGAACGAGCCTCGTCGCTTTCATCATCCTCCCGACTTTTAATTAACTCTGAGCTGTCCAGCTGTGCCTATTCTGGACTCCAATTTTGACAACTATTGACTGAATTGCCTGGTCAGTTCCATGAAAAAATAAAAATGAGCCCAGCCAGCCCATTGCTGATGGAATCTACCAGCCAGTGCCATTCAAAGTCCTCTCAAGTCGCCTGGTGTGGAGGGGCCACAGCCATCATGTCTTATTCAGAACGTGTGCATTGACATCAATGTAAGAGGCTGTCTGCTCCCTGCACAGAGCGAGCATCCAGCTCCATCCCCTAATTACCACCACATGTTTAGGGAGGGAAATATGAAAGTGGAAGATTCGAGATTAAAAGGCATCAGTAAGATACAGGAATGAGATTTGCCTAGAGTGACATCTAATTGCAAACCAGAAATGCATCCACAGAGCTCATGAGGAGGGTAGGGCCTGCTTGGAAGCATCCATACAGCAGAACAAAGATGAAGTCATAAATGCCCCTAAATATGAGCCCTGCCATTTTGTAAAACAATGCAGGGTATGGATCTCCAGAGATGTTCGACAACATAGCAGATGTGGGATTCTGTTTGAAAATGGAGAGCGAGCAGAAGGGATTGGGGGCAGGGCTACTGCTCTGGGGTCATGTCCAGGTCATCCCCAGAGACATGCTGGCTGTGCATGGCCTGGATCTCCTGAGTCCAATCGTTTGCAGCTCGACTGTATGTGTGCAGCCCTTCATATGTGTGCAGCCGGACTGTGTACCCTGACTGTATGTGTGTAGCTCAACTATATGTGTACAGCCTGGTCGTATGTGTGCATCCCGACAGTGTGTAGCCTGACTGTATGTATGTGTGTGGCCTGGCTGTATGTATGTGTGTGGCCTGGCTGTATGTATGTGTGTGGCCTGGCTGTATGTATGTGTGTGGCCTGGCTGTATGTATGCATCCCAATTGTGTGTAGCCTGGCTGCATGTGTGCAGCCTGACTGTATGTAGCCTGACTATATGTGTGTAGTCTGACTATGTGCAGCCTGATTGTGATGCTGCCCTCCAGCCCATGTCAAGTATGCTGACTGAGGGCCAAATGGCACTTACTTAAGGAGAAGTGGGAAGACAGCTTCTAAAAACCTAAGGCACAGCCAGAGAAGAGTGACCCTCCAGTTGTGGGGCCTCTGTGGGGCTGTGTGGGCCATGGTGAGACAGAGACCCCCCGGTGGGCTGCTGCTCCAGGACACTGCGTGCTGACAACATCTCCACAGATAATGTCTCAATGCTGAATGCTCTGAAATGCTCTTTCTGCGCCACTAAAGGAAAGGTGTAAACCAGAAACATTCCCAGCAGCAAACGACAGCTCTAGTAGCGGCAGTCCTCTGTGGGTAAAGCTGTCCTCACAGCTGGAACAACCCTAGAGAATGGTGCCGACACTGAAATGCTGGGAACAGACTGTGGGTGAGGTGACAGGCCTGGCACCAGGGGGCCGGCCTTTTCCTACCCTGTTTGAGTCCACGCAGCCAGAGGTTGGTTTATACATTTGATATATTTTTTATATTTTTAATTTTATAAAAACAAAAACACTAAACCTTTATAATAAATGTTGTAATAAAATTAGAGAAACCGGAAAGTGTGTGTCCCTCTGAGGCTTGCTGGTCAGCGGTGGGGAGTTTACATGTTGAAGGGCCGTAGAGGCCAAGAGCACAGCGCCAGCACCACCGTGCTCCCCGGGGCCAGTGGTCCCTGCAGAGGTTTTGAAATGAAAAAACCTCCCAGATCGAAAAGGTGTTTGGGGATGTGTCCCTTGCTGTGTGACGTGGTTACAGACAACAGCTTTTGTCCCTCATAAGATTTGTCATCACCATGTTGCTAAAAACTTGGAAAAGGAATTCTCTAACTCAGTGGTTGGCAAACTGCAACACACGAGCCACGTGCGGCTCTTTGGCCCCTTGAGTGTGGCTCTTCCACAAAATACCACATGCGGGCGCGCACGTACAATGCGATTGAAACTTTGTGGCCCATGCACGGAAGTCGGTTTTCGGCTCTCAAAAGAAATTTCAATCGTCGTACTGTTGATATTTGGCTCTGTTGACTAATGAGTTTGCTGACCACTGCTCTAACTTAACGTCTTTCCAAAGGGAGCGAGCAGTGGATGGCATAGGGTCCAACCCTAACAACCATGTACTAAGTCCCAGTTGCTTCTGAAAGCTAATGAATGGGCATCAGGAAAGGAGCAGGAGCCTTCGCATAGCTGTGGATGGGGTGCGGAGGTCAGTGCTGTCATTCTACAAGCACAGCCACTTCTTCCATGTGGACCACACCACAAGGAGCTTCCCACGGAGTCCCCAAAGCGAGGACCGCAGCATGAACCAGACCTCCAGGTTCCCCCAGGCAAACTACCACCCGTCTCAGCACATAGCACAGCCACGCACCATTTGTCACTACAGTGGTTACTGAAGTAGTTCATGAGTTATTTCTTCAATGTTTATTTCATTTTTTCTTCCTTTAAGCTATTCTTAGGTGTTCTATGATGTACACTTGTTAGTGCAATGGGAGGCAACACGTTATCAATAAATCCATAAATATGGACAGGTGCTCAGAATTACCGAGGGCATCCACGTGCGCTGGGGAGGAAGGAAGGGGGAGGGAGTCGCCGCCACTGTGATGGGGCACTGCTGATGGGCAGCAATCGGTCACCCCCAAAGGACACTGTGCATCCAGGCGTTTGGGAGAGGAGGGCTCACGCCCACACCCTCGCCCTGGGTTTCAGCACACGGTGCCCACCCTTCTCTCTGCAGAGCAGCCTTCTGGGCAGTATGGGTGCCCTCCGTCACCGACCTGCATCTTCCATGTCGCTCGCAGACAAATGACCCCTCAGAAAAGCCAGGAGGGGAGCTGTTCCGATGCCCCAGGAGTGAATTCAGGGATTTCGACCTTATTCGGAAGTTAGGTGCTTGTCATTTACTAACAGGGACAAGCAGGGCCTATGGACGGGGGGCCTGAGGAGGGAGCCCCCAGGGTCCCGTGGTGAGGGATAGAGGCTGGGAGTGCTTGGCCTTGCAACTCTGTTTTAGAGCCTTATAGACCAGGCAGGCGGCCCCTGCTTGCAGAACCGAAAGCCCTGTATCCAGGGCGCCTATGGGACCACCAGCCAGACCACAGTGAAAACCACAAATCTATATATATATAAAAGCCCAAGCGACCGTTATGACTGAATGGCCAGAATGACCAGTTGACCAGTTGCTATGACGTGCATTGACCACTAGGGGGGCAGACACTCAACACAGGAGCTGCCCCCTGGTGGTCAGTGTGCTCCCACAGCCCCTCACCCTGGGCCCTGATGGGAAGAGGGGCCGGCAAGCCAACCTCCCGCTGTCCCTCCCCCAAGCTGGCCAGCCCCCTGATAGGCCTTGATCGCCAGCCAGGCTGAGGGACCCCACCTGTGTGTGAATTCATGCACTGGGCCTCTGGTAGTGATAATAAAGGCAGAAACTAGCCCTCAAGGTGAGGGTACATGGAAGCATGTCACCTTCAGGGCCAGATATCAAGGGTCTCCAGGAAACCATGAGGTGCGTGTGAGCCCAGCTCCCCTGCAGGGCGGTCAGCAGGTCAGCCCCACACACTTGGCACTGGAGGCATGTGGTCCGGAGTGCAAACCCACCTACAAGTGCAGGACCCTCTCATGGCTAGAAATAAAATAGTAGTCGCGTCCTGGCCAAGTGGCTCGGTGGATGGAGTGTCACCCCTCAGACTGAGGGTCGATTCCGGTCAAGGGCACAATCCTCAGTTGCAGGCTTTATCCCTGGCCCTGGTCTGGGCACGTGCAGGAGGCAGCCAATCGATGTGTCTCTCTCACATCGATGTTTCTCTCTCTGTCTCTCCTCCTCCCTTCCACTCTCTCTAAAAATCAATGGAAAAATATTCTCAGCTGAGGATTAACAACAACAACAAAAAAGGTTGTGGTTTCAATTCTAGGTCTGGGCATGTGCGGGAGGCAACAGATTGATGTTTCTCACTCTTTCTCCCTTCCTCTCTCTAAATAAATCCTCGAGGGAGGATTTAAAAAGCAGTCATCTTTTATTCATGGCCAACAGCATACCGTGCTCGTCTGGCCCACGCTGCCCATGCCGAAGATTCTCTGAAGTGTCTCTGGGATTCTGGGACCTTTGGTCTGGCTTGTGTCCATCTGTCCAGGCGAAGTCCTTCCTGCTGCACTCCCACCACCACGTGGCCAGTCTCCTCGGCCCAGGCCCAGGCCCAGGCCCAGGCCCAAATGTGTCCTTTCTCCCTGAGCCATATCTCCCTGTGGCCCTTTGCCTCCCAGGCCGCTGCCCAGCCCCAGCCCCAGCCCAGGCCCAGGCCCGGCAGCACCATCACCAGAGGTGGGTTCCAGGCTCTGCCACTCTCCCCTCACAGACCGTGCCAGAGCCTGAGCTGGCGGCCACAGTAAGTGGCATCGGATGGAGAGTTCTGAATGCAGAGTCTCATGAAGCAGACAGCTGCCCCGGGCCCCTCCTCCCTCCCTGCTTCAGCAACCAATTAGCATCCTGTGCCTTAAACCTGGTCCCTAAACAGTCAACCAGAGACAGAGCGCTATGCTTGTTGCACGTTGTGCACAGTCAGCAAAGATCCCGAAGGTGCTTAGGTCCCTTGATGTGCGTTCCTTCACTTCCTGCAAGCCCTGCTGTCAGGGAGCCGCAGCCCCCACCCACCGCCTCCCTCCACTGCGTCTCGAGGTCTCACCAAGGTGCAGAGAAGGCAGCTCTGAGGTCAGGTACCCTCCCTTGCCTGCTCCTCTGGGCGCAGCTGGAGGAAGGCGGCCTGGACAGGAGCAGAGCCCCCCCCTCCCCCACCCAGCCCCCCATGGACGGTGGACTCACCGTGGCCCCAAACCAGCCCTGGCTGTTGTCTATGATTGAACCCCCTCCCCGCCTGCTCCTAAGACATTAACTGCATGATTAGTTTTATGATTTCTTCTGATTGCCCATTAAGTTACCTTTCTCGTGTTTCATACGTGCCATTAGCGCTTACAGTGCGGCAGCTTTAATTTCTCACCTTGCAGGGGCTCTTGCACCTCCGAGGGCTGCATTACCCACTCAATGAGAAGAGAGAGTTTAATTTTCGGTGTCAAGTGTTGGAGTGGACTTGGGAGGAGGATGCTTCAGACGTTATGCTATCGAGAATGACATTTAATCTTGCAGGGAAATCTCGGTTTTCCTGTCAGAACGATGTTCACAGAGCGAGCTTCCGGAGAGGTGTGGAGACCGCAGGCTCCCAGCACGTCTCCCCTCTTCCCCAGGGGTTAGGATGGGCAAGTACAACCTGAGCCTTGCCTTGGAGCCGTGCTCCCCAACACAGTCCCCACACCCTCACCTCAGGGACAGGAAGCACTTCTGACGTGGGAGGGGCTCTGACCTCGGCCCTTCCAGCAGGTGTCCGGCCCCGCTCCCTTTGCTGAGCTCCGGGCCCCCAGGGTTGGGTGGGCCTGGTTAGATAGCAGTACCAGCCTTTTGGTCACCAAATTTGTCTGCAACTGTGTGGCCTCTTCCAATGAATGTCCCTCTGAGGCCCTGGAGACTGTCTCCAATGCCCCTCTGTCTCCCAAGGCCTCTCCCCTCCTAACCACCTGCCTGGATGGGGGAAGTGTGTCCGCCCCCCACCCCCCGCCCCCCCCGCGCCCCCATTCCCTGGCCTGGAGCAAGCCTGTGCCCAGGGTAGCTTCTGAAGGCAGAGCCATGCCATCACATGCACACACACTCACTCCACAGTGCACAGTCACACAATTAAATAATTAAAGAACAGTCAGGCACTACCTCATGCTGAATGCAAGGTGTTGGCTTCTGGAGAGGTGTAACCAGATGTGATGTTGGAGGCTCCTTGATAGCTGAGGGGGATCGGAAGTGTCAGGATGGGGGAGGTGGGACGGGCCAGGAAAAAGACATTCCTTTGCTTGGCAAACATTGCAGCTGTGACGTGTTGGGGTGAGGCAGTGGGTGTAAGGTGTGTGGGACCCAGACCCCGGGTCAGAAGTCCCAGGCTAATAGTTGGGGAGACGCATCGTTGTGGCTCAGCACTGAGGGCCACCTGCGGAGTCTAGATGCGAAGGAGGCAGTGTCACCAGGTCGCAGAGCAGCTCTCTGTGCTGGGTCTTGGGGTTGTAGGAGTTTTCTGAGGAGGCAGGCACAGGAGGACATGTGCAAAGAGCAGAGAGGTGTAAACCCTGGTTTCCTCAGGGGCTGTGGGTGCTGGTGATGTGCCTGTTTGGGAATGGGGGCGGGGAGCATGGACCACCTTCCACAGAATTGGCATCTGGCCCTAGACTCCCATGGCACCCTCTGCTCAGCCATCTCAGGTGGCCCTGCATTGCTGTGGCCTCATCTGTCTCCATCATTCATCTCTACATCCCCCAAGGACAAACATTACTCTTAGCCAACCTTAAATCCCATTAGGACATCCTTAAACCTGTCCCATGTACATTACAAATAATAGTCTGGTTGAGTGGATGGCTAGATGTTGGATGATGGGTGGATGGATGGATGATGGGTGGGTGGATGGATGGATGATAGATGGATAGATGATGGATGGATGGATAGATAAATGAATGTTGGATGATGGGTGGATAGATGGATGATGGATAGATGAATGGATGAATGGATGGATGATGGATGGATGGGTGGATGGATGGATGGATGATGAATGGATGATGGGTGATGGATGGATGAGTGGACAAATGGATGGATAGGTTGGTGGATGGGTGGATGGATGGGTGGGCAGGGGGAGGAATAGCCACACAACATAGACTGGGTGATACTACTGGAAAGTCCTGTGTCATGATGTGAGCCACAGGTAGCCTGCCTTTTCAGAATTGGGAAATGCATATATTTCTGTTAGAATGCTTGTTTTGTTTTATTGAATATGTATGTGGAAACTTAGAAAATGCAGAACAATAAAATTAAAATCACTAATAATTCTGCCACCTGGATTTACTCACTCATTGGTATTTCTTTTAGAATATATGTATAATTCGCACACTCTACTTTATCTTGCTCTTACTTAGCACGTGTGACCTTGTCAGATTGACTGTAAAACAGTGTCCCGAGGAACACACAGGTCTTTCTATGGTGTTGCTGTTGCTATTGCTATTGGCATACATAGGTTGTTTCCAGAACTGGCTTTTTAAAATCTTGCTGCAATTACTACCTTTATACATAAAGTTGATCTATTCAGCTTATTATTCCTGAAGGATACATTCCTAAAAATGTAATTACCATGCCAGGTGATGCAGACTCTCCTAGTTCTCCCAATTCTTCTTACTCCACTGACCACAGTCCACTCCCGGTCCCGGATGGCTACAAGCAGTGTCCCCGCCACACTGAGCATGCCGCTAGGGAAGGCCGGGCACTGAGCATGCCCCGGGGGAAGGACTGAGCATGGCCCCGGGGGAAGGACTGAGCATGGCCCTGGGGAAGGACTGAGCATGGCCCTGGGGAAGGACTGAGCATGGCCCTGGGAAAGGACTGAGCATGCCCCTGGGTAAGGACTGAGCATGGCCCTGGGTAAGGACTGAGCATGCCCCTGGGTAAGGACTGAGCATGGCCCTGGGGAAGGACTGAGCATGGCCCTGGGGAAGGACTGAGCATGCCCCTGGGGAAGGACTGAGCATGCCCCTGGGGAAGGACTGAGCATGGCCCTGGGGAAGGACTGAGCATGGCCCTAGGGAAGGACTGAGCATGCTCCTACAGAAGGACTGAGCATGGCCCTGGGTAAGGACTGAGCATGCCCCTGGGAAAGGACTGAGCATGGCCCGGGGGAAGGACTGAGCATGGCCCTGGAGAAGGACTGAGCATGGCCCTGGGAAAGGACTGAGCATGGCCCTGGGGAAGGACTGAGCATGGCCCTGGGGAAGGACTGAGCATGGCCCTGGGGAAGGACTGAGCATGCCCTGGGGAAGGACTGAGCATGGCCCTGGGGAAGGACTGAGCATGGCCCTGGAGAAGGACTGAGCATGGCCCTGGGGAAGGACTGAGCATGCCCCTGGGGAAGGACTGAGCATGGCCCTGGAGAAGGACTGAGCATGGCCCTGGGGAAGGACTGAGCATGGCCCTGGGGAAGGACTGAGCATGCCCCTAGGGAAGGCCGGGCACTGAGCATGCCCCTGGGAAAGGACTGAGCATGCCCCTGGGTAAGGACTGAGCATGGCCCTGGGGAAGGACTAAGCATGCCCCTGGGGAAGGACTGAGCATGGCCCTGGGAAAGGACTGAGCATGCCCCTGGGGAAAGACTGAGCATGCCCCTGGGGAAGGACTGAGCATGGCCCTGGGGAAGGACTGAGCATGCCCTGGGGAAGGACTGAGCATGGCCCTGGGGAAGGACTGAGCATGCCCCTGGGAAAGGACTGAGCATGGCCCTGGGGAAGGACTGAGCATGGCCCTGGGGAAGGACTAAGCATGCCCCTGGGGAAGGACTGAGCATGCCCCTAGGGAAGGCCGGGCACTGAGCATGCCCCTGGGAAAGGACTGAGCATGCCCCTGGGTAAGGACTGAGCATGGCCCTGGGGAAGGACTAAGCATGCCCCTGGGGAAGGACTGAGCATGGCCCTGGGGAAGGACTGAGCATGCCCCTGGGGAAGGACTGAGCATGGCCCTGGGGAAGGACTGAGCATGCCCCTGGGAAAGGACTGAGCATGCCCCTGGGTAAGGACTGAGCATGGCCCTGGGGAAGGACTAAGCATGCCCCTGGGGAAGGACTGAGCATGGCCCTGGGAAAGGACTGAGCATGCCCCTGGGGAAGGACTGAGCATGGCCCTGGGGAAGGACTGAGCATGCCCCTGGGAAAGGACTGAGCATGCCCCTGGGTAAGGACTGAGCATGGCCCTGGGGAAGGACTAAGCATGCCCCTGGGGAAGGACTGAGCATGGCCCTGGGAAAGGACTGAGCATGCCCCTGGGGAAAGACTGAGCATGCCCCTGGGAAAGGACTGAGCATGCCCCTAGGGAATGACTGAGCATGGCCCTGGGGAAGGACTGAGCATGCTCCTAGGAATGGACTGAGCATGGCCCTGGGGAAGGACTGAGCATGGCCCTGGGGAAGGACTGAGCATGGCCCTGGGGAAGGACTGAGCATGCCCTGGGGAAGGACTGAGCATGCCCTGAGCTGCAAATGATAGCAGCTTGTCGTTGACTTCACTTGCAACCTGATTTCTTGTGAGCACACTGTGTGATGCTCGACCATTTGTTGTTTTGCTTTGGCATCATCTGCCCCTGGAGCTCACTGTCTCCTCCTGCGGCTGGGGCCCTGCAGGCGGCGGCCCCGTTGCTGCCATGCTCTCTGAGGTTCAGCTTTGGTTTCATCCAAACGTGGCTGTTGTTTCCATTTAGATTCCACCCCCTGTGCTTCAGGTCCCACGATCAGTTACAGTGTCTTTTTCCTTCTCCAGTTTTCCATGGTTCATATGGTTCCATTTCATCTTTCCATTCATCTGGGTCGTCCTCGGTGACTGTATGTTGTGAAGTGAGGGACACGCGCTTTTCCTACCACGTTTTCCCCTTGCAGTGCAATATCCCCTTAGCGTGTCAATCACTGTGCCTGAAGAGAGCTGTGCTGGGTCTGCTCATAGGACCTGGTGATTTGCAAACCAGCATTGTCTCCGATTGGGTGCGTGGTCTCTAGTGCACGCTGACTGCCTGTTGCTCCGGTTCCTCCCCGCACCTGTCCTCTCAGCACCTCACTGACCAGCTATTCGAGCCAGAACAGCTACCTTTCTTTCAGTCCTTTTGGCAACCATGGCTCTCGCTTGCTGTTCCATAGCCCAGTGCTTTGTGCTTCTATCATGGCTCAGCGGTGAGCACGCTGCTGTAATTATCTTGGTGAATAGGATGCCAAGAACCAAGGAAAGGCCTCAAGGCAGGTAATATACTCTGTGGTAACTTTTTGCCTTCACCCATATACACTGAGTGGCCAGATTATTATGATCTCTGAATGCATAATAATCTGGCCACTCAGTGTATATACTATATAATAAAAAAAAGCTAATATGCAAATTGTCCCCTCGACCAGGAGTTCGACCAGCAGGCAGGCCAGCCAACTGCCCATGTCCGCTCCCCCTGGCCAGGCTGGCCGGATTCCACACATGCACGAATTCATGCACTGGGCCTCTAATATATATATATATACACACACACATACATACACACACACACACACACACACACACACACACACACACACTGAGTGGCCAGATTATTATGCATTCAGAGATCATAATAATCTGGCCACTCGGTGTATATCTCAAAGTTACAAATATAGCCACTCTCACTTTCACAAGCATCCTTACTGAAATTCCACATTTTATTATTTTTTCTGGATTATATATCTTCAGTCTGATGCAGCCTCTCCATGGAACCATTGCTATTTTGGTACAAAGATTTAAATTCTGAGGTGAAGTGATCTAGGAGTCTGGCTTGGTGAAGATGGCCTATGTTACGTGTGGTTTGTGAATTTCACTCAGATGAAAGAATTCGCTCGAACCTCTTTGCAGTCATGGTTTGTGGAAATATAGGTGATTCAAGTAAAGGATCGGTTGACCAGTCATCTCTCCATCTGGCTTCTTCGTTAGTCTCATCAACGTAATTAAACTGAGAAACTTCTCTGTGTCTATACAAGTAACGTCTGTCCACCGTTAGTGCTAGCAGAGGTTTTGTGGCATTTCCCCATTTGGCGATGGTGTAAATTGGTGTGAGAATAGATCGAAAAAATCTTTATCAAAAAATAAATTGTTTACTTCACCTAAACTTTGTGGGAAATACCTGTATAATCTCCAAGGCTAGCGGAGTGTCTTCTCCTGCCCATTCTTCCCCAGAGTCACGGCACTGTCGGTGCCCCGCAGTCCTCTCTGCCTCTGTGTGCGCGAATGCCAGACTCATCGCTGTCTCCCGGCAGCACTGCCTTCCAGCTGAGACACGGTCACTGGCCAGCCAGACACGGGGTCTGCACATAGCTCGCTCACACGTTCTCTGCCGAGGTGTGTTTTTTAAAAAAATGTTTCCAAAATGAAAGACAGGTAGAAAGAATTTGCTGTGTTGCTGGTCACAGCTCTGGAAATACTGGCTGACCAGTTAAGAAAAAGACACGTGTTCACTCATGACCATCAGCAAGGTGTGAAGCTGGGCCTGCCTGTGACATGTGTCCCTGTGGCAGACTGTTCTCCTGTGCCCTGGCCAGATGGCAAACAAAGTCATGAGAAATATGTTACATGCATGCACATGCACATGCACACACAAGCACACACATGCACTCAATGTTAAATGCTCCTTTCCCGGCATGGGGGAAGCAGCTGCCATTCCCGCCATGGGGCAGCGCACCTTGTTTATGAAATGCTTTGGCTGTTCCTCATGCGGCTCTTTCCTCTGAGACGGGTCTGGCCAGGGAGGGTCTTATCCACCACCCGGCCACGTTTGTCTGAAGCTGGACCCGCAGGCCTGCCATCTCCCCTTCTCTGACGCATGTCACTCAGCATGTCCTCGTCTGCTGGCTCGTGTCTCACTCCTGCTTCTTGAGGGGGGCGGAGCTCTGTCCCTGCGCCCAGCATGGCGCTGGGCCGCGGGTCCACTGGTCAGTCAGGTGGCTGAGGACAGCACCACAGTTGACTGATGGCGGGGGAGAGCAATGGCTGCAGGTCCCCAGGATGGTGGAGAGGACCCTCCGCTCCTGCTCGGGAAGCAGGCAGAGAGAGCCACCGGCTGTCACTCTGCAGACACAACAGAAAACAGATTATAAAGTCACCTGCCCCGATTAAGTCATGCCCCGATTCGCCTTGGACCTCATGCTGGTCTCTGCAGGTGCACGAATGGTCAGTCCTAAAGTTTCCATGTGAGAAGGAGTTTTGGTCAGATAAATGCAAAATATTGACAAAGGAAACCCAAATATACTTGGTGGTTAACTACCTCCCTATGGACCTGCTTAGCCCTGAGCCCGGGGCACGTGCCTGGGCACACGCCTCTCTGACTGTGTCCATGGTGTCCATGGTCACTCTCCCGCCATGTCCATGGCGTCCGTGGTCACTCTCACTGTGTCCGTGGTGTCCGTGGTCACTCTCCCACTGTGTCCGTGGTGTCCGTGGTCACTCTCCCACTGTGTCCGTGGTGTCCGTGGTCACTCTCCCACTGTGTCCGTGGTGTCCGTGGTCACTCTCCCACTGTGTCCGTGGTGTCCGTGGTCACTCTCCCACTGTGTCCGTGGTGTCCGTGGTCACTCTCCCACTGTGTCCGTGGTGTCCGTGGTCACTCTCCCACTGTGTCCGTGGTGTCCATGGTCACTCTCCCACTGTGTCCGTGGCGTCCATGGTCACTCACCCGCCATGTTTGTGGTGTCCGTGATCACTCTCACTGTGTCCGTGGTGTCCGTGGTCACTCTCCCGCTGTGTCTGTGGTGTCCATGGTCACTCTCCCGCCGTGTCCGTGGTGTCTGTGGTCACTCTTCTGCTGTGTCTGCGGCGTCTGTGGTCACCATGTGCTCCCACACTCCATACTGTCTCTATCCTCCTTTCTCCAAGAGTCTGGTGGCCACGGGACCTTTTCTGCCTGGTTGTCCACTTTTCCTGTTGCATAAACGACTGCGATAATGTTCCTCATGGCCCCTTTGGAGGCATCCCTGGCCAGTCCTCGGGGCAGCCTGTGCTCTGGGGAGGGAGAACCGCTCCATCACAGAGGCCCTGGGCTGAGCCTGCAGAGGCAGCGGACCCTTCAGCCTGGACATCAGCCCCAGATTCCTGCGCCAGACATCTGTGGGAACTGTGGCAGAGGCGCGTTTCTTTCCTCCTCACCCCACACCGTTCATCTCCTTCATGGTTTTCGACCTCTTCACCCCTTTTCAGTGGCGTCCGGAGGCAAAGTCCGGCAGGGCTGGCATCCGGAGAGCGTGTTCACCAGCCGGGGGCAGGAGGACCTGGAATCCTGCTGCTTCCGTCAGCTCCCATGAGCCCCTCGCCTCCTGCTTACCCCTCAGATGTATACTTAATAAAAACAACGGTTTCTGTCTGCCATGGACCAAGGTGCAGCCTCCTTCACCCGCCAAGGCGCTGGGAGCCCACGCGGCCTCACCACACAGACGCGTTTGCGCTTTGCGCCAGTCATTTGCAAAGTGTGGTTGCCCTGAGCAACCTGGAACAGCCTCCTGTCCATTGCACAGGACACGATGCAGCTGGGCTCGCACCCCCCGCCCCCCCGTTCCACTGGTGACAGTTCTAGGTGCTGCCCCCGCCTGGCTGCCTAGCTGCGGCTCTCAGGGCTGGTCCCTTTCCCGTCCTCACTCACGCTCTCCTGGGACCACATGGCCCCGGGAGCTGCTTCCATCCTGGGACTTGTGGAGACACTAGGCTCTGTGAGCACCGTGAGTCCCGCTGTGTGGGGGCCATGGGCCGGTTCCTACAGAAGTGCCAGCAAACGCGCCCGCCCCGTCTGCCACAAGCCCAGCTGTGTTTCAGGGTTCAGTCCCAGCTCTGCCCCGACAGACAGGCCCCATTTGCTTGGTGGGCGCATGGTGGGGTCTGGGTGGGAATGTTGGTCATGGGCCTGGGCTGCGTCAACCTCAGGCGGCTCCTCCGGCCCAGGTGAAGGCACCCAGTCCCCCCACTGCTCACCCCATCTCTGCTCTGCACCCCTGGCCCCCAGCCCCCCGACTGCTCACCCCATCTCTGCTCTGCACCCTTGGCCCCCAGCCCCCCGACTGCTCACCTCTCCCCTGGTGCTCAGGGCAGCAGTGGGGGCTGCAGGGGCTCCACCTCATCCCGAGGTGGCCCTCCCGATGCCCAATCCTGTGCACACCTCCCTCGAAGCCCTAACTGCACAAGAAGGGTCCTGGTCCTGAGCGCCATAGGAAAAGCTCTGCTGGTCATTGTTAAAGACTCCTCCCGCCAGCCGGCCGCGAGGCGCCGGGCACGTAGCACCTGTGGAGGCCGCACCTGCCAAACAACCACTCAGACGCAGCCCTTGAATGTTTGCTTCTGGCTTTCAATGGCTTCTCTTTGTAGAAGAAGCATATTATCAACTCTTGAAAATACATTTCTAAGGAAACAAGTGTAGCCGTTGGTATTAAAAATGTATCACATTCTTCAAAAGTGAAGCTGCTGTGTGGGGAGGTCCGGAATAGCTCAGAAGGGAACACTCTGGATGCATTGAAATTCAGCTCCAGAGTCGTTTCAAGTGGGGCTGTCCTCAGCTTCCTTAGAAGATTGTGGACTTGGGTGGCGTGAGGAAATGAAGTTTGAAGAAACAGCAGCACCCTCGCTTACTGAAGCCGCGGCTCCCGCACCTGACCCTGGGCAATAAATTTCCTCAGGGGCTGCGTCAGTGACCCCGAGCGCATCAAGTTCACACTGCAGGACCCTTTCCGCCAAAACGGGCCTGTTCGGGGCCCGCAACCAGGCAGGTCCCCGAAATTTGCCATGTGTTGGCAGGAAGTTGGTAGGGTCTGGCTGGTCTGCTTAACTTCTCACAAACAGATGTTCGACTTGATCCCTCACTTCCACAGAAGCAGCAGCTCCGCAAGGCCTCTTCACAAGCCGATGGAACACCCTCTCGGTCCCGACAACACGGCCATGGCAGCCATGCCGAGGGCGCAGTGGTGGCGGGAGCCCGCAGCCGGGGCACGCCCTCCATGCACCGGCCTCTGACCCACTCAACCTCTGAAGCGAGTTGCCCGCTAAGCCCAGTCCAGCATCGACCCAAAGACAGTCCAAGGCGAAGGGAAGCAGCCCAGCACCATGCGGGCAGGACAGGTGGGCCGTGCCCGAAAGGAATGCCTTGGGGAAGCCCCTACCCGCCTGGGCACAGGGCAGGGCAGGGACACTCCCGGGCGGCACCCCAGCTCTGTACAGTGCCTCCCTCACCGTGGGCGCCCTGTGCCTCCCACAAGGCCACACACACCTCCAGCCAGGTCTGTCTTGTCTATCACTCCATCTCGAGTGTCCCAGCTCAGAGGAACTTAACAAAGAATTACTGTGAGAAGGATGAGGAAGGACCTCATGAATTCTGTCTTCTGGATGGAGAGAGAAAGTTATAACTCATCCAGTTCCCACCGTGACGCGAATGCCAGGAGGGGCCAGCAGATGCCTGCATCCAATCTCATCCTCACCCGTTGCCCACAGACTCTGCCACATCCACACGCTCCGCAGCCAGGTGCGTGGTTTTAGAAACCAGCTCAGATGCCACCAACGCGGCCGTGGGCCTTTCTGACCCTAATTTCAGTGTCTCTGAGATCAGGCCGTCAGGTCCCCTTGGAACCTCCGGCTCAGACACGCTGCACCCTCCTTTTCCAGTGAGCACACGCAGCATGTGTCTAACGATGTCTGCGGCCAACACTTAGTGGCACCGCCCAAGTTCTCTTCTAAACCCCCGCAAACGGCGTGTCCCAGATGTGGGACCGGGGCTGAGGGGGGCCTGTCCCAGATGTGGGACCGGGGCTGAGGGAGCCTCATACTTGCTTGTGTTCCCTGGAGAAGCGGAGTGGCCATGTGATTGTCACTGCAGGGGTCTCACTCTGAGAACCAGACCAGTTTCTTGCCTGGATTGCACCCCTACCCGTCGGGTCCAATGCCTTCCTCAGCTCTGACGTCACGAGACCACTGCTGGGTGGCCGTGTGTTACGACGGGAAGACTGAGTGTTTGATAACATGGCCGTAAGAGTCCTGTAGATGGAGGAGGGGTCGGGGGCGTCACTGGACACCTGTGTTACACTCAGGAGGCGCGGCGCAGGGGCCGGCGCTCGGGGTGGCGCGTGCTCTTCCACAGCTCACCCTTCCCTGCAGGCACGTGGGCGCCTGGCCCAGCAGGGACCGGCCTCGGCTAACTCACTGTCACCAGTCCTGGTCCCAGAGCAGAGCTCCCCCACTCCCGGGACCCGGTGCCCACCTGCTGCGCAGGACACCCGGCACCCCCAGGGGCAGGCGGCGCTGAGCTCCTGGCTGAGGCCTGGGTATGGCACTCACTCGCGGGGCATTGACCTCAAGGCTCATGCAGCCATGGGAGTGCCAGGAAGAGGGCTTCATTGTGGGTGGTGTGCCCACCTAAGCCAGTCCCAGGCAGGGGAGGAGAAGGCAGGCGGGCGTGGGGAGTGCCCTTGCTGTCCTCAGCCAGGCCACCCTGAGGTGGCGGGAGGTCCCTCTGGGGCCGGGAGGGGTGTCAGGGCTGTGCTCCTGCCGCTCGCTGGCTCAGTGTTCTTTCGGTGTCTTTGTCTCCACCCCACTGTCGCTGGCTCTGGGGGTCACAGGGTCAGGGCCAGTGCTGGTTAGGGTCACTGGAGTGGCTCTTCAGCGTCACAGCAAACCCTCCCAACAGACAGAGCCGGCCTGTCTCAGCCCCCGCCTGGCCCCGCACCGGCAGCTCCGGACAGCGCCAGGGCAGTGCCGCGCTCCTGGCGGGCAGAGGCCAGCAGCCTGCCCGGGCACTCGGGGTCTCCCCAGCCCCTGGTCCCCCGAGGGCCACTCAGCCATCAGCACTGCCTGGTGGCGCGTCAAGGGGGCCTGGAGGACACGGCCTGCGGCCCACCTGGGGCCTGGGGTTCTCAGAATGGGAACCGGCTGGGGAGGCCAGCATCTGTGGTGATGGGACCCCTGCTCTGGGCAGCACTGAGGGTGAGGACAGACCACTGTCGGGGCACTGCCCGGGAGCTGGGTAGAGGGCGCTGGTCTCCTCAAGCTCCCCCAAGAGCAGGGGACCCGGACAGGGACTGGCATCTCCCAACTCCAAGTTTGGGGCCTCAATAGCAAAGGAAGACTTTGGGAGACGCAGACTGTGGGGCACAAGGGGCATCAGTAGCTCAGCTCTGGTGGGAGGGGGATGAGCAGCAAGGACTGGAGTGGGGCATCAGGAGCAGTCCTGGCAGGTAGCAGCCCTGCAGGGGGTGGGGCCCAGAGGTGGGAGGGGTGGGTGCAGGGGGTGGGGCCCAGAGGTGGGAGGGGTGGGTGCAGGGGGTGGGGCCCAGAGGTGGGAGGGGTTGGGTGCAGGGGGTGGGGCCCAGAGGTGGGAGGGGTTGGGTGCAGGGGGTGGGGCCCAGAGGTGGGAGGGGTTGGGTGCAGGGGGTGGGGCCCAGAGGTGGGAGGGGTGGGTGCAGGGGGTGGGGCCCAGAGGTGGGAGGGGTGGGTGCAGGGGGTGGGGCCCAGAGGTGGGAGGGGTGGGTGCAGGGTGTGGACCGGATCCCAAGCTGTGTTTTGCCAGTGGGGCGGGGCGGGGGGGGGGATAGGGAGGTGCCTGTTCAGGATGGCTTTGCTGGAAGACTCGGTGCCGGTGGAGATGTGGCTGGGCCCCCAATGTGCCAAGTGTGTGTGGTTCACGGACCTGTGGAAAGCCCCACCTCGAGTCCATCCGCCTCCATCATCCAGACACCGGAGGGCGGGCGAGGGCTGATGCAGGCGAACAGGGTGACCCGCATTCCCGCCAGGACCACGCCTGCAGCCGGTCAGATCGCATGGTGCACTTGCTCCAGTAGAAACAGACAGGACCGCCTCCCACAGGTGGAAGACAGGGTGGGAGGTGGGCGTGAGCCTGAGCCGCTGCCCTGAACACACTCAGAGGTCCCCTCCCAGGGTCCCGCTGGGGCTGCACACCGGCCTGTCCTCGGGACACATGGCCACTACCGAGCCCAGCTCCGCGCCGGGTGCCTCGGGACACTTGGCATCAGCGGGCTTGCCTAGGCCTCGGGGCATGTGCCCTGCATAGCGGCTGGCGCCTGACACCAAACCCTAACTTATTGGCTGAGGTCACTAGGACGTGGCTGCCAGCCACGCGTGTGGCCCTGCCCCGAGGACCCAAGTTCTCCAGACGCCAGGCCTGCCCAGGAGCACTGTGCCAACCAGCACAGAGGATATATGGCAGATTTAAACACAGAGCAGATGGTAAAACCCACACCCATTTCTAAGATAAAAGATGGGACCCAGCCCGGCCGGCATGGCTCCATGGTTGAGCATTGACCTATGAACAAGGTCACGGTTCGATTCCCGGTCAGGGCACATTCCCGGGTTGGGGGCTCGGTTCCCAGTGTGGGGCATATAGGAGGCAGCCGATCCATGATTCTCTCTCATCATTGTTTCTATCTCTCTCCTCCTCTCCCTTCCTCTCTGAAATCAATAAAAACATAAAAAGTAAAAAAAATAAAAGATGGGACTTCAAAGACACCTATCTTCTGCTGGGCCTTGGAGCCGAGTCCTGGCCTCTCATTGTTCTGCCCAGGTAGGGCTGGTGTCTCCTATGGGGTTCCTCGAGCCCCAGGCCTTCTAGAACTTGGGCCGTCCAGCTGCAGGGGTCGGCAGGTTTCCCCAGCACCTCCCATTGGGGTTGCTGAGGCAAATGTGTGCCCCTGCCAGGCCCTCCCAGGCCCGGGTCTCCGGTCACATCTTAAATATTAACGTAGCCCTGCCGCCCCGCCCCTCACCTGATAAAGGAGTCCTAGCCCCTTAAAAGCCGAGGGTGTGTGTCGGAGGCGTGGCCCCTGCATCTGATTTTCCTCTGTCCATTTAAATTCTTTGCATGTTTCAAAATCGTGTTTCTTTCTCCCCACCTTCCTGAATTTCACTCTCACTTAATTTACAAGGAAATGTGCTTTGAGCTTGTAACTAGGACGCGGGAGAGTAAGCCCCTGCCACTCTCGTAAACTGCCATCCCTTCCTTCGCTTTAAACCTTGAATTGCTGACGAACATATATTTTTTCTTTGCTTCCTAAAGAAACAGCAATATCTAAAAAAGACATCCAAATGCCTAATATAAAAAGTGCTGTCAGGGAAGGGAATTAACAATTATTATTCTTCTCAAAGAAAAGATATTCCTTAATTCTTCCAGGATTTGCAGTTTTCTGGGGTTAGTGGAAAGCAGGCCTGAGAGGGCAGGTGTGTGTATCCGCGGGGTCCTGTTGTGTTTGTATGGTTTTCAAGAGCTGAAAAGAACCTTCTGTGTGGTTAGCATCCCCCACCCCTCAACTGTGAGGATTCAGCTGGCAGGACCTTCTGGTCAGCAGTAACCACGGGGAGCTTGGTGGGTTGGCAATCGTCCCCATATGCCAAGTTGTAGGTTCGATCTCCGGGCAGGGCACATACAAGAATCAACCAATGAATGCAGCAGTAAGTGGAACAACTTGATGTTTCTCCACCGCCTCCCCCCCCCCCCCCCGCCGCCCCACTTCCCATCCTCTCTCTCCCTAAAATTAATAAAAAAAATAGTAACCACAAAATGAGTCCTCCCCTGGACAGTGGGGAGAAAAGGAGACCTGGGCTGGGGGGCGGGCAAAGGAGATGGCCCCTGTCCATTTAAATTCTTTGTATGTTTCAAAATTGTCCCAGGCACCCGACTGAGCAGCAGGAAACACTACTCAGGAGTCAAAGGTCACGCTGGCTCCCACCAAGTCCTCTGGATGTGGAGGGAGCCCCGGAAGTGGAAGTGGGCAATGTTCTGTGCGTCTGCCCGGCACCCTTCTGCCCGGATGCTGAGGACACCCTGTCCTCAAACTCCCTGGCAGCCCCTCCCCCCGAGTCTCGAAGGCTCCCTTCTCAGGAGCAAGGCTGCCTGCGGGCTCTCAGCCCGGGCAGGAAGGGGCTGTGCTCCTGGACTGGAGGCAGGCAGCTAAAAGCCGAGCCTCTGCCCCAGAGGCCCAGCCCCCTCAGGCAGACAGGCTGCCAACTCACGGCTCCCCAGATGTAAAGGTCCCGACGAAAAATCGCGCAGTTCTCCTGGAGACAGGGAAGCGCCGGGCCACAATGATGGCCTTGATTCCGATTCGCCAGGGGCTCAAAGTGGAGAGGCCGAGGCACGAACACCCAAGGACAGAGCTCGCGCCAGCCCGGCTCTGGTCCTTCTGGGAGGGGCGCCCACCTGCACCCGTCACCGGTCAGACCTGCACGTGCACAACGTCCCGTGAGCGCACTGTGCAGCGCAGGCTTCCGATCTGATACTTTTTAAGTTCTTTTAGAAAAACCCTCTTTCTTCAATGAGGTATTGGTTAAACTCTAAAGGAACGAGATACAGGAGGAGAAAAATCAAAATCTAGCTCCACAGAGTGTCTCCACAGGGCGTGCCGGGGATCTGGCACTCCACGCGGTGCCTCCTCCTCCTCAGAGCTTTTCTGAGCGGCCCCTGTTGGCCCATCGGTGTTGGAGGGCCTGGGCCAGGTGGGGACACACCTGGAAAGCTACCTGGTGATGGCGCTTAGGAACAGACGCTGAGTTCCCGATGCTGAGTGATGTGATGGGTGCTGATGGGACGAGACCTGGGGGAGGCAACCTGGTAGATCAGGAGTGACAGGAGAAAGCCCACCTGGGGAAGATCTAACACAGTGGTTGGCAAACTCATTAGTCAACAGAGCCAAATATCAACAGTACGATTGAAATTTCTTTTGAGAGCCAAATTTTTAAAACTTAAACTTCTTCTAACGCCACTTCTTCAAAATAGACTCGCCCAAGCCGTGGTATTTTGTGGAAGCGCCACACTCAAGGGGCCAAAGGGCCACATGTGGCTCGCAAGCCACAGTTTGCTGACCACGGATCTAGCAGAAACAAAAAAAAACAAGTTGGTGCTAGCCATGGCAGAGCTGAGAGCAGCAGTGAGGTGGGCCTGAGCAGCGGCGAGCTGGGCCTGAGCAGCGGGCAAGGTGGGCACTGGGCCCTTTGCACTGTGGCCGTGGCCGATGCAAAGCCCGGAGGAGTGCAGGCTGTGAGCCTAGGGAGGATCAAGCAGAAGGGACCCACGTGGGGCTCCTTGGAGCCCGAGGGAGAGCCTGGACGCCAGGCAGCCCAGGGCCAAGCCCCCCAGAGCGTTCGGAGAATGGAGGGTCAGCCCTTGACCCATGGGCTACACAGCCTCCAGCCGCTTCTGTCCACACATGTGGCCTCCAGCTGGGCCCTTCTCTCGGCACCACCAGCAGGGCCCTACCTCTGCTCCTGGTTGTCCACCTGGGTTGGTGGGCCAGTGTCCCCGCCAACAGGACACTACCCTCTTGACCTCAAGGTCACCCCCACGGCTCCAGTGCCAGCTCCACTGCCAGGACTCTGCGGGCTCGTGGGGGCAGGCCAGCTGCAGGGAGGAAGTGCTCCTGCGCTGACCCCCGCCACCACCCCCCCGCCCGCCGCATCCCTGCGGAGCTCACTGACAGGCTATGCCCCTTGTCCCACTTCCCCAGCCGCTGGCACCCGAGCTCGGATGGAAGGACAGACCCCAGTCCCCTCACTGGGCTCATCTGTGGGCAGCATGGCTCTGTCCCCTCCCAGCGCCCACCTGCCGGCCCTGTGAGAGGCCACTGCAGGGCCGAGGGCAGAAACTTCGAGCGCCTGGATTGGAGTCCCCAGATTACAGGTGTGGCGTGTCCTCACAGCCAGAAGGCAGGTGGCATCCTCACCCTCTCTGTCCAGGGGCTGCTGGGGGCTGAGCAGGGGCTGCTGGGGGCTGACAGGGGCTGAGCAGGGGTTGCTAGGGGCTGAGCAGGGGCTGATGGGGCTGAGGAGGGGCTGCTGGGGGCTGACAGGGGCTGAGCAGGGGTTGCCGGGGGCTGAGCAGAAGCTGACGGGGCTGAGCAGGGGCTAACAGCCGTGGGCAAACTACGGCCCACGGGCCGGATCCGGCTGTTCTATCCAGTTCTCGTGCTCTCCCCTCCACTCCTTTACTTTGAATTTATATTAGTTCACACAAACACTCCATCCATGCTTTTGTTCCGGCCCTCCGGTCCAGTTTAAGAACCCATTGTGGCCCTCGAGTCAAAAAGTTTGCCCACCCCTGGAACAGGTGCAGTTGGGAGAGCTGGTTTGTAGCCCCACCAGCCACGTGGCCTGTGAGGTGAAGGGCCAGACTCCTGGATTACATCCTGGCAGAACTTGGGGTGCCTCACATTTGGGGCAGGAACCTGCAGGAATGGGGAGTCCCAAGCTGCATGGTCCTTGTTTGGACTACACTGGGGACATAGAGGAAAAGGATATGGGGTGCACCCCAGCTGAGGAGACAGGGTGAGGCTTTCTGCTCCGTGGGCACCTTCTCCAGGTGGCCTGGAGACCTGGGCACAAGTGCCAGGAAGCTGCACCCCCCACAGCCCCCTGCACCCCGTGGGGCTCCTCGCCCTCAGGGACAGGAGGGCAAGTTTGTCATCTCAGAACCTCTGCACACCCGCAGGCAGGAAGTTGGTCCTGAGCATGGGGCTGTGATTACAGGGGTGTCTCCTCAGCATCGCTAGGGGGCGTGTGCAGAGGAGGCGGCCACCCACCCGAGGACTGAAAGGAGCAGACATCCTCAGACCTGGAGAGGGCACCTGCGTGTGTGCACCTGTGTGTGTGTGTGCACGTGTGGGCCTGTCTGTGTGTTTGTGTGTGTGCACATATACTAGTATATTGCAGGTGTGTGCATGCTCTTCCGTGTGCTGTGCGCACACACGTGGGTGAGTCACCGCTAGCGACTGTGCAGTCAGACAGACTGGGCTGCTCTGGCCCCGACGCAGACGAGAAAGCGGGCGGTGGAGGCATGTGGTCCAAGGGCACAGGGGCGGCCATGCCGGGTCTCCCGAGGTGAGAAGTCACAGGCTTGTCCGGCATCTCACACTCTGAACGGCAGGCACACTCTTCAAAGCAAAGCAGGAGACAGACCTGGGGCCACAGAAAATCCCCAGACCCTCCCCTTTGCCACGTGGATGGCGTGGTTCCCTCTGGTGCGTCCGTCCTGTGCTGTCCAGCACAAGCCCACACCAGCAGGCCTGCCCCCTCCGGGTCGCACATGTCCCACCTCTCGGGATTGGAAGCCAGGCAGCTCTGAAGGAGCGGGAAGGTGTCGGGGATGGCTCTGAAGATGAACCTACAGAGGGTTCCAGGGAAGAGGAACAAGTGGGGCCCAGAAAGGAGCAGGAGGATAGAGAACTTTACAGAGAGTCAGTGCCCAGCTCGGTCCTGCACAGCCCTCAGCCACCCAGTCAGTGGTCACACGTTAGGATGGCATGATTGCTAGAAGGAAGCTCCCTGCCCCACAGCCCCCCACATTCCCCCACAGACCTCCACAGCCCCTCACAGACCCCCACAGCCCCTCACAGCCCCCCTACAGCCGCTCACAGCCCCTTACAGCCCCCAACAACCCCTCACAGCCCCCATAGCCCCCCACAACCCCCTCACAGCCCCCACAGTCCCCTACAGTCTCCCACAGTGCCACACAGCCCCCTACAGTCTCCCACAGCCCCCCACAGTCCCCCACAGCCACACAGCCCCCCACAACCCCTACAGCCCCTCACAGCCCCTCAAAGCCCCCCACATCCCCCACAGACCATCACAGCCCCTAAAAGCCCCCTACAGTCTCCCACAGCCCCTCACAGCCCCCCACAGCCCACCACAGCCCCCACAGCCCCTCATAGCCCCCACAGCCCCCACAGCCCCTCACAGCCCACCACAGCCCCCATAGCCCCCACAGCCCCCATAGCCCCCACAGCCCCTCACAGCCCCCATAGCCCGCACAGCCCCACACAGCCCCCATAGCCCCCACAGCCCCTCACAGCCCCCATAGCCCCACAGCCCCTCACAGCCCCCCACAGCCTCACACAGCCCCTCAAAAGCCCCACTCAGCCCCCAACACCCCAACAAAGTTGCACAGCACAGCGTCCAGCAGGGGAGCTGCCCAGCCCAAGCCCCGAGCCCTGGTTCTCACCCTCGGGGGATGGAGCGGGAGGAAGAAGGGCAGAGGCAGAACCCGCTGGCTCTCATGAATCACTCCATCTGGGATCAGGGTCTGGGAGGGATAGTTTGGGGTCCCTCTCCCAGAAGTGAGGAAGGCCATGGAACACCCATCCGTTCCGGGGAGCCCACGTTGGGTGAGACCTGCGAAGACCCAAGAGCTTTTAGAGTGTGGTCAGAGCAAGAAAAAGACAGGCGCCGGTAACCTTATTTCTCTGCCAGGAAACAAGGGCAGAGCAGAGGGGCCAGAGGTCACAGACGCTGCGACAGGTGGAGGCGCCAGAGGGAGCACCCGCCTCTCCCGGCTTGGGATCTTCAGGGGGCGGGGGGCGGGGGTCCCTCCAGGGACCAGGCAAACTCCCCATGGTCATTTAGATGCTGTGGAGAGTGTGCCCAGAGCCACGGAGGCAGGTGAGTTTCGCTTCACGGAGGAGCGGGCGCTAGGCGAGGCCAGCCCACATCGTCACGCTCCTTCCTGAGTTCAGGCTATGAGACGACTTCCTAGGGTGCTGGGTATTTTGAAGACATTTACAAGGTCTTTTTTATATTCTTGAGGGAAACAGAACTGTGGGTACAAATTAAGTTGCCTTAGAGCTGGTTGAACAGCCAGTGTCCAAATCCACAGCTGAACGTCACTCATCGGGCCGGTTCTGTGAGCTCGTCCCAGGTCGGGCCTGCCAGCCGTCTCATGGCGGATGCAGTGGGGCCGTTTGCCGCGCGTGCCCAGCAATCAGGGAGTCCTTGGGAGAAGAAAGGCACAGACACTGCCCAGGATGCTATGCCCTGTGACAGTGCTGTCCTGGGTCGAGGAGGCTGCTCGTGTAACTCAGGGGAAACTGGTGGCACGTGGCCATCCCCTTTCCACCCCCCTCCCCCCCCCCACCCCCCCCACCCCGCTTCACACGACAGCCTGTCTCCCCGCCTGGGACGTGGTGTACCCTGCACTGTGCCGGCCACTCCTGCAGCCAGGCAAGCTGGGCCGGCCCTCAGCCCCGCCGCCCCTGCCCTCCTCCTGTGCTGATTACCTGCCCGTCTCCATCTCCGTCCCGGGTCAGGGAGTTCAGGAGGATGGGGCCCTCTGTCCCGTGGCCCTGCAGGCCGGCCCTACCTCCCGTTCTGTGTTGTTTCCTGCATTGGGTGCTCTCCCCCAGCAGGACCCTGCTGAGAGCCCCGAGAGCCAGGTCCTGGTCCCCACAGGTCCCACTCCTCCCCTCCTGGGTTGGCCAGCTCCTAGGGGCCGGGTGGCCGCCTGAGGACGGCGAGCTGGCAAAGCGAATGGAGAGCGTGGGTCCTGAGCCCACGCCCTAGACCTGAGGCAGGTGGGCCCTCATCCTCCTTTCCTGTGACAATTTCACCACGAAGATGCTCCCTGAGAAACGCCTGAAATGGCCCTCTGCTCCGGCACTGAGGCGCACAAGTCCCACCGCGTGTCCTCCATCCTGGGAGACTGGGCGTGCCCACAGACTGGCCCTGGCAGGACATGGCCCCTCAGACCAGCCCGAGACTGGCATCCCAGGATGTCCTCGAGTGCGCCCTGCCGGCCAAGGGCCCGGGTGCACGCACCCGCCCCGTGGCCCCTCGCCTGGCCCAGGGCTCTGCTGTAGGGATCCCCTGGGGCCTTTCCTTTGAAAACGCGGGGTTGGCATCGGTAAAGGAAGAATTGCCTTGTTGTTATTAATAGCTTGAAGTCACCTGGCACCAGGCAGCCTGAAAAAGTGTGAGGTCAGTCTCAGCCAAGCAGGTCTGGGTGACTCAGAGCCTGCGGGGGAGGGGCACAAGGCCACACTGGTGGGGCTGAGTCACACACGCGGACCGCACACTGGGCAATGCTGGGCGCCAGGAAAAGTGAAGAGTTGAGGTCTTCACCTGGCTAGAATTTTCAGAGACACCCCCCACCAGGGCGACCCCCTGCTCTGCAGCCTGGGCGCTGCTGGTGCTCTGGGCCACCAGGTGGGCCCCATGTGTGAGCAGGTGACCACACTGCACAGGTGAGCAGGCTGGGGACTCCTTCGTGAGAAGACGGTGGCGGCCGCGAGCTCCCGCCGGGCGGTAAGCCCATGTTAACACATTGCGGACTAGTAGTTTTATTGCTAGCTTTAGCCAGTGGCCAGATAAGTTTCTATTGAACGAGTACAAAAAACGTTTTACATAAATGTTAAAGGCACGCTTTAAAATTAAATACGCATTGCATTTTGAAGTTATTCATTGCATGTTCTTGCAAGCTAATATCTTTGTAAAGTATGATACTTTGTAAAACACTGTGTGACATGAAGCGAGAGTTCTCGCGACCCGTCTGCAATGTGTTAGGTGCTGTGTGAGTGTTTCCTGGGAAGGAAAGGGGGTCCCGAATGCACCAAAGTTTTCTTCACTTGCAGGCTCCTCCGCTGCTTTGGAGTAAATGACGATTAAAAAAAGAAAATGCATCAGAACCGACTTTACCTTTGACGGTTTCCCGGGTGTCCCTGGAGCCAGGGGCCGGCACAGGTCTGGCCTTGGGGAGGGGCACCGAGCGCCTTGAAGATGCGCTGGGCTTGACGCCCAGACCTGGCTCCTGGGGACCAGGCACAGCCGCTCACAGGTGCCTGAGGCACCACAGAAGCCACCACCCGCCTCCCGCATGCCAGTGTCTGTGGCTCTGTCCCCAGGGGGGAGTCACGAGGGTTTCACGTGGAGGAGATGACAAGCCCTCTCCCCATCCAATGGGGACTCTGAATAAAGAGGTCGGGCTGGGCAACCCCTCCTGCGCCACATTTCTGTTATGTGTGATTACCCTCCATTTGGAGGTTGGAGAGTGGAATTCCCTGCAGAGAAAGGCGTGTCTGCCAGGCCGGCGGGCGGTGGGGACTGGGATCCCCAAATAAACCACCCACCATCGCCCTGGCTGGGTCGTGCCCTCTGAGTGTCCTGGAAAGAACCAGCTAAACTTCTCTGTGAACCTGTGACTTTCGCTTTGAGTGTGGATCCAGCCCTGGAGATGGCAGGCAGGGCCAGTCCTCCCCAGCACCCCAGCCGCAAAGGCTCCCACTAATTGATTGGAGCCCTAGGAGATCTATAGAGAATGTATCTCACTTCTTTAAGCTCACTGCTGTTGATTAATTCTAAACCAAGGTCCCCAGCCTCTGCTTTAGCAAAGGAGATGGATTTAAACTGCCATCCGTGGCCGTGGGTGCAGGACAGAGAAATTGCTCGCCCGGTGCACTCTGAAGTTAAAAGGCAGCGTCCACCGGTCTCATGTGGAATGACCCCGAAAGGAGAGCCACTCCCGGGAAACTGCCCGCAAGCGCCCGGTTTCCCCAGGGCCTGTCCGGGTCCTCAGTGGGTCGGGGTTGGAAGGAGCGGAGCCATCCCAGTGCCCTGGGTGTGAGGAAGTGGGGCTGGACCCGCTCCCACCCCGGGGGCCGCCTGCGCTGAAGGGCAGCAGAAACTCCTAGAATAATAGTTGTGATTTTTGGCAAAATTGAGAATTGTTGAAGTTCTGACAAAGTTATATTAAGCCACTTTTTGTCACCAAATCAAACAAAAGCCCAGAGGAGGGTCTTGGTTACAAGGATGATTCTAGGAAAATAAGTAACGCCCGTGGAGTGGCCTCCATCCATCTTACCCTGTGTATGGGGTCAGTGGGAGGGAGGAGGAGAAAGTGGGGCCTCGGTGCCCCCCAGGGAAGTGTGGCCTTGGCCCCGGCGGACAGACACCAGCCCTTGCTCACCCCATCCATGCTGGGCGCCACTCCAGCTCCCCGTGAAGACGGGCCACGCCCTCCGCCCTTTCCCAGGACCCGTCCGCACTGCTCGGTTGGCCTCGGTCTTCACTGCCCAGGCCCAGGCAGGCAAGTGAGCCTTGTCCTCATTCACAAAACAGAAAAACACAAACAAGAAGGGAAGATGGGCCTCGCGCTGAGAAGGGTACGAAGCACCGAGGGTCTCACTACCCTGCCCCTGAGCCCGGAAGCAGAGGGTCGGGCACCACTCCCACTCTCGGACCCAGTTCAGTCTTCTCTTCAAATGTGAAACTGGGGGGTGCCTATTGTTCCATGATTTGCTTAAAACCGGTGGTTTTCAGCCGATGTGCTGCAAGCATGTTTGACACACACAGTCCCTGATGCTGAGTCAGGCCCGACTCCTTTCCCTGCAGCTGTTGCCCCACCAGCCACAGCGTCTGGGTGCGGGAATCAGAGCTGCGCCCGGCGTGGCGGTCAGATCGGCTACGGTACTGTATGTCTCTTGGTGTGCTGCAGAAAGCTAGTCATTAGTTTGTGTGCCACAAAGGTTAAAAACCACTAGCTTAAAACACATAGCAATAAAAATAAAGTTAAATAAAAACAATAAAAATATTTTGTTAATTTAAGTGAAAAATAAAAACGCTTGACAGCAGTGTGGCCGGCTTTCCCAGCTGGAAATGACACAAAACATTGAAATACCCTCAGCGACGCTGTCTCCTCTGTTTATTTGCTGTTGCAGACGATGCCGAGGTTGTTCTTGCCTGAACATATGCAGTTACGCTGTGACTCTTATAAATGAGATTACAAGAAATGGGGTTTTTGCTCAGAGAGAATGTGCGTTTTCATTGCCGATTCCCCTCCAAAGGGGCTTTGCCAGTTTATGCATGTCAGAGTAGCGTATGGAAAAAAGGCAGCGAGTTTTTTACGTTTGCCAATGTGATAGGCAAACTATCGCTTACGTTTTTTATTTTTAATTGTCACAAAGTCGGACAAGTTTTCATGTACTAATTTCCACCCGCATGTCTTCTATGGTTTCCCTGAGTCTGTGCTCATGTTTCTTGTGTGTTTTCCTTCCTGATTGTGGGAGCCGTTTGTAGATTGGAAATACTAACCTTTTAAAATGACCGGGCTTTAAAAACAGCTTAGAATCTGTGATGGTCTGGTTGCCAGATCAGCAGACGCTTCCTGTTTCCTTCTGATCGCTCGTGGTTCACTGTTCTTTACGTTTAGGTCTGGCTTTCATGTGGGAACTGGTAGGATGGCGGCCCACTTCCAGGTGAATTTATTTGTCCTTTACCAGAGGCAGGAGGGGCCCTCACTCCCTCAACGCCGTTCAGCTGGTGCTGCCTCCGACAGCCCACTCCACTCTGCCGCCAGCCCAAGGCTGCCTGAGTGGCATCAGAGAGTTTCACAGGAAACTGCTCGTCCTCCGACCCCAATATCTGGGCTCCTAAATCTTATTCTTCCCAGACCTGAATCCAGACAATCTTTAGAACCAAATTATCAAGTCACACACCTGTACACATGTTTGCACTCACACATGCATGCTCACGCACACATACACTCATACACACGCACGCTCACACCCACTGTGACACGTCATGCTCACATGATTATGTAGACCCCTCATCGCCTACTTTCCTCTGATTCCACTCTTTTTCTTTTTAATCCTCACCCCAGGACACGTTCCCATTGATTTTAGGGAGAAAGGAAGGGAGAGAGAGAAACATCAATGGCTGCCTCTCATATGCGCCCCCACCAGGGATCAAACCCATGCCCCAGCCTGTGCCCTGACCAGCAATAGAATCCACAACCTTCTTGTTGCCAGGACGACGTTCCGTCAGGTGGGCCGTGGTGTGGGGCTCTGGTGTGCCTGTTTTCTCGTCTAAGTTGGGAATATTAACAGGAACCACATCCTGAGAATATGGAGGTAATTTATGAGTGACACGTGCCAAGTGCTTAGCAGCGTGCCCAGCGGGCACGTCGTGGGCATCCAGCACTTAATCATTCAGCTCAGTCAGGACTGTCTCTGCCCATTGGAATCCAACTCATCTGCAAGGCATGGAGCCTCCCCAAGTCTCCTCAGAGGGAATTCCCACCTTCTCTGTCTCCCTGTCTCTGTCTCCCTGTCTCTGTCTCCCTGTCTCTGTCTCCCTGTCTCTGTCTCTCTGTCTCTGTCATGTCTTGGTCACAGCCTGTGAGGCAGGGCCTCTGTGAATCCAGGCTCAGCACTCTGCAGGGCACCTAGTGAGTGGCCATGGATTGAGGTGGGAAGGTGGCCCTCCCATGGCCTAGCTGTGGCCGTGGAACGTGTTGGTGAGAAGGGATACGGGCAGGGGAGACAGAGGGTGAGGTCCAGTGGCCTGTCCGTGGCTGTGTAACAAACTGTCCTGAAGCCCAAGCACCCGGAACAGCCACTTGGTCACAGATCTGTGGTTTGGGCAGGGATGGTGGGATGGTTCCCAGGCGGCTCATTCTCATGGCCAGCACCTGGAGCTGGTTGGCTGGAAGCTCAGCGAGGGCAGCTGACCTCAGCCTCAGGCCCATCCGTATGGCACCTCCTCACAGAGGGGCGGCCAGTCCCGGAGCAGGAGTCCCGGGAGATGGCGGATGTCCCCCACTGGGCCAGCAGGCACACACCCCCCTTGGCAGGTGTGTCAGATGCTAGGTCACCTGCCAGGACAAGGGTCTCTGTAGCTGGGCGGGGCCCCTGCGGGGCACAAGGAAGTACTGGGAGAGTGTGCTTTCTGTGTCATTAGGAAGCTCCCCCCACCCAGAGCTGCAGGAGTTAATCCTCACCTGAGGGTATTTTCCCACTGCTTAGAGAGCATGGAAGGGAGGGAGGAGAAAGGAGGCAGAGAGAAAGAGAAACATTGATGTGAGAGAGATACATAGACTGGTTGCCTCCCACATGTGCCCCAACCAGGGCCGGGATCAAACCTACAACCCAGGTATGTGCCCTTGACCAGGAACTGAACCCTCAACCCTCCGGTGTGCTAACTGATGCTCTAACCACTGAGCAACCGGCCAGGGCTTGCATTGCACAACTTTTTAATAGAAATGTCTCCCTGAGGAGAGAGCCAGAGTGCGCATTTGGAAAGCTCACGGTGCCATCATGTCATTAAAGGAAATGAAAGAAATCAGCTCTCGCCTTCAGAATCCCACATCCCCTGGGGCAGAGCCTGCAATAGTGGGAACCTCTGAGTCAGCCACGGGGCGGGGGGGCGTGGCGGGGAGTCACTGAGGCCTTCCGCAGAAACGCTGGCTGAGAGCTTGCTTTCTGTGTGTATGGCTGTAAGGAACACACGGTCATGTGGTCACCGATGCTGGAGTTTGTGACGATGCCCTGGGCCTGGGACTGACCCGCAGCATCTTCCTATCGCGTCCTGCCTGCGCAATCTCTCCGAAGCTGAGCACAGTCCCAGGATGCTTCTGAAGTAAATTTATGGACTAAATTAGTCCATAAATTTACTTCAGAAGCATCCTGGGACTGTTAATGAATCGTAATGTAAATATCTGTGTTTTCCGATGGTCTTAGGCCAGGGGTGGGCAAACTTTTTGACTCGAGGGCCACAATGGGTTCTTAAACTGGACCGGAGGGCCGGAACAAAAGCATGGATGGAGTGTTTGTGTGAACTAATATAAATTCAAAGTAAACATCATTACATAAAAGGGTACGGTCTTTTTTTTTTATTTATTTCAATAGTTTTATTCATTTCAAACATTTTAACAAGAAGAATGTAAACACTAATTATTATAATTCGAAACTTCATAAAATGGAGGAATCATAGCACAATAACATACCTTATATTGAAGATGGCAAAGGCAAAATAAAATTGCCTAACAAAGGTAAGGTACAAAAGCCTTTCAAATTAAACTTAAATATAATAAAATAATTTAAAACTAAAACAAATAGAAAAGAACAAAATGTGTAAACAGTAAATTAAACATTTTCTTTAGTGCAACTTCCAAATTATGCCCGGGACGTAGATGTAGATGGCAATGTAGACTGGGTTGAAAGGTTTTTGGTCTTTAAAACATCAACTTCAGTGGGAACAGTGTTGTTGGTCTCCTTTTTAGATAATGCTCTGATACTGTGCTCTCTAGGGACGTGTCTCCCTACATCACCACGATAACGTGTCTACCCATTCCCAGGGTGATGTCGGGGGACGCGTCCGTGGGCATTACAAGGAGCCTCTGGAAGATTGAGAGGTTGTTCCTTCTACTGAATGGGCAGATATAAATCCGCCCACTCAGAAGAAGGAGCTGCGGCCGTGTTTCCCTACGTTGCCATGTTAACACTGCTGCTGGTGAAGGAGCGGAGGGGAGAGCAAGAGAACCCTCCGCTCTTTCGGCTCCATGGGCCGGATAGAACAGCCGAACGGGCTGGATCTGGCCCGTGAGCCGTAGTTTGCACACGGCTGTCTTAGGCTCTACAGCAGCGGTTCTCAACCTGGAGGTGGCAACCCACAGGTTGAGAACCGCTAGCAGGGTCGACTAAGACCATCAGAAAACACAGATATTTACATTACGATTCATAACAGTAGCAAAATTACAGTTATGAAGTAGCAACGAAAATAATTTTATGGTTGGGGGTCACCACAACATGAGGAACTGTATTAAAGGGTCACGGCATTAGGAAGGTTGAGAACCACTGGACTAAACAAATACAGTGAAGGCACCAGAACCTCACCTCTCAGTTACATACAGTGTGCGGAGAGTAGAAAGAGTTTTGTTTTTTTTCTACTCCCACCCTCCAGCAGATGCCTTCACCTGCTCCCCCGCCCCCCGCCCCCCATGTCTATGTCCATGGGTTATGCTCATATGCATGCATACAAGCCCTTTGGTTGATCTCCCCACCCCCCACCCTCCCCTGCCTTCCCTCTGAGGTTTGACAATCTGTTTGATTCTTCTCTGTCTCTGGCTCTATTTTTGTTCATCAGTTTATGTTGTCCATTAAATTCCACAAATGAGTGAGATCATGTTTTGAGGAAACGCCATACTGTTTTCCACAATGGCTGCCCTAGTCTGCATTCCCACCAGCAGTGCACGAGGGTTCCTTTTTCTTTCTTATTGTTTGTTGATTTGTTGATGATTGCCATTCTGACAGGTGTGAGATGGTACCTCATTGGCATTTTGATTTGCATCTCTCAGATGATTAGTGACTTTGAACATTTTTTCATATCTCTCTTGGCCTTCTGTATGTCTGCTTTCAAGAAGTATCTATTTAGGTCCTTTGCTTGTTTTTTTGATTGGATTGTTTATCTTCCTTTTGTTAAGTTGTATGAGTTCCCTATAAATGTTGGAGATTAAACCCTTATCAGAGATAACATTGGCAAATATGTTCTCCCATGCTGTGGGCTTTCTTTTTATTTTATTGATGGTTTCTTTTGCTGTGCAAAAGCTTTTTATTTTGATGCAGTCCCATTTGTTTATTTTCTCTTTAGTTTCCATTGCCCTAGGAGCTGTGTCTGTAAAGATATTGCTATGACATATGTCTGATGTTTTGCTGCCTATAGATTCTTCTAAGACTTTTATGGTTTTCCATCTTACGTTTAAGTCCTTTATCCATTTTGAGTTTATGTTTGTGTTTGGTGTAAGTTGGTGGTCTAGTTTCATTTTTTTGCATGTATCAGTCCAATTTTACCAGCACCATTTATTGAAAAGACTGTCTTGACTCCATTGCATGCTCTTGCTTCCTTTGTCAAATATTAATTGAGCATAATGGCTTGGGTTGATTTCTGGGTTCTCTGTTCTGTTCCATATATGTCTGTTCTTGTGCCAGTACCAGGCAGTTTTGAGAACAGTGGCTTTGTAACATAGTTTGATATCTGGTATTGTGATCCCTCCTACTTTCTTCTTCTTTCTCAGGATTGCTGTGGCTATTTGGGGTCTTTTTTTATTCCATATGAACTTTTGGAGAGTTTGTTCTAGGTCTATGAAATATGTAGTTGGTATTTTAATGGGGAGTGCATTGAATCTATAGATTTCTTTGGGTAGTATGGACATTATAATGATGCTGATTCTACCAATCCATGAACATGGTATGTTCTTCCATTTGTTCATGTCTTCCTCTATCTCTTTTTTCAACGTCCTGTAATTTTCTGAGTACAAGTCCTTTACCTCCTTAGTTAAGTTTATTCCTAGGTATCTTAATTTTTTTGTTGAAATGGTAAATGGAATTGTTTTTTTAATTTCTCTTTCTGTAAGTTCATTATTGGTGTATAAAAAACCCATAGATTTCTGGGTGTTAATTTTTAGAAAGACTTTTTAAGTTGCCAAACTTTTGATTTTATTTATTGATATTTTTAGAGAAAGAAAGAGGGAGAGAGAGAGAAACATCAATTTGCTGTACCAAACCTTGGTGTATTGGGATGATGCTCTAACCAAGTGAGCTACCCGGCCAGGGTGAGTTGTTAAACATTTTCCCCAAAAGTAAAGCCACGAGCTCCAGCACAAAGCCTGCACAGACCCAGGTGGCAAGCTCTGTTTTAAATGATCTCTCTGAAGGCAACTCATCTTCCCACCCCTTCAAGCTCAGTGCCCAGATCAGACGTGGGCAGACGGCCTCCCGGCAGCAGCTTGGCCTCCACCACATGGTGTCTGCCTGCCCACCTTTCTGAGGACCCGCAGCACACAGGAAGGGCCAGCATGGCTCAGGACCAGGGAGCCACTGATGGGGGGGTGGGGGGGGCTCCGCAGGTCCAGCGTGTCTGTGGGCCATGAGGGTGCAGTCACTAACCCCAAAGTGGCAGGAACCACCACGGGTGAGCTGGCGGGCAGCACAGGATAGGGTTTCCCACCGTCTGGCTGGTGTGAGAAGAATCACAGGGTGGGGCAGGCCCGTGGGGTCTCCACAGGGTCCAGTGAACCTGTTGTGACAGCGAGAATTCAAGATGCGGGGTCTGCAGGGCCTGGGGGCAGGAGGCAGGAGAGGGGACCTCAGCTCCCACAGCCCTGGAAGGGGTCCCCTGAGGCGGGGGAGAACCCTCAGCTCCCACAGCCCTGGAAGGGGGTCCCACATTGAGGGGGGGGCCGACAGAAATCCAAGGGGAGGTATTAAGTGTTTACAGAACTAAAGCCAAAGCCATGCTTTTGCACCCCACGTCTGCTGAGGACCCAGACTGTCCTTGCCTGGCCCTTATGGGCTGTGGCAGGCAGCTCCCTCACCTTTGCAATTGTGTGTTCACCTTCTGATGTCGTTGTGATACGCGGTTGAACTGACAGTCTCCGTATTTGCTGAGTCAACCATCCCCTGACACCCCAAATGCAGCACAAGGTCCTCAGCCTAGGCGGAGGGGTGGAGGGGTGGAGGGGTTGGGGCGGGGGAGCTGAGGAGTGTGGTGCGATGAGGTGGGGAGGGATTAGGAGGGGTAGGGTGGGATGGGGAGGGGAGGGGTGGGGATCACAGTGGCCACCTGCTGTCCACCGCCAGCAGCTCACCAGCACGGCCCCACAGATTAGCAGTAATTAAACTGTGAAATCGGACCAGCGACCAGAGCCTGGATGCCGTGCCAGGCTGTCAGGAGGGGTCTCAATCACCGCCGAGCCCGCACCCCCCTTGGCACGGGCGCGGGGCAGAATAATGAGCCGTTCAGCCTCCTCTGGGTGGATGGTGGGCAGCAGCTTTCCAGGTTGCCATAGTGACGACAGGCCCAGCTCTGGTTAATGAAGACGGTCGTGAAAAATTATGCCAATGTTAAGGCCACTGCTTGTGAGCGATGGCACAGGAACCTCCCACCCGGCACGCCATGACAATGGGGAGGTGATGGGATCCGGGGCGGGTGACGGGGCCTGGGGAGGTGACGGGGATCCGGATGCGCTGACAATGGGCAGAGGAGCCAGAACGCCTGACTCGGGACGCGGGTGGCGAATGATTTCTCCCTGTGTCTTTGCTCCCTGAACCCTCGTGGGTCCCCGGGTGTGGGTGCCCACCCGCCTCGGGTCGCTTCTCCCTGTTTCCTGAGGAGACACCGCCAAAGCAGCGGACACGCCTCACCGAGTGAATGGCGCTGAAGGAAATCACTACTGATCGTTTCCAGATGATTGTTCTGTGGGTGAGCTTTGTACGCTTGTTTTTTTAAAACTGCTTTTCTCTCTTGACTGAAATTTTAGAGAAAGGTGGTCGCCCCTCCTGGCGTGTGGGCCCCCTACGTGGCCCCCAACGGGATCGGTGGGTCAGAGCGCGGGAGCCCTGCATCTCACCGCAGCTCAGGCTGCACAGCCAGGGCCCCCCGAGGAGCCATGCGGCGTGTGACCGGCAGGGTCTCCTTGGGCCCTGTCCCATCATCCCCGATCTGCATTGGAAGCCCCAGCAACTTTGGGGCCCGGTGGGACGTGCAGGGTTCTGGCCTCCTTAGGGACACTCCCTGCCGGTGGCCAAGGACCCTCGGGCTGGGGTCCAGCTGTGCAGCCTGCGGTTGGTTCGGGTGATTTGGGGTCCGGCTCCGCGGCCCCCTTGAGCTCGGGCCTCGCGGTACCAGCGGTGTGTCCAGTGCTTGGCATCCGCAGTGAGGGGGGTGTGGGGCCGTGTCCCATCCTCGGGGTCCTTCCAGAGCCTTCTGCCCGTCCCACGATAGCACAGCCCGCAGCGGACACGGGCTCCGGGGGCTACTCTGCGGGGTAGGGCTCCCTGTCACTGCGGAACGGAGGGCGGTCTCCCTGGGAAGCAGATGGGTGACGCTCAGTCGAACGTTTAACCACAAATGCTGGGGAGAACGTGGAGCCCCTCCTGTATCAGACCCTGCCAGGTCCCCAGGATGGTGTAGTTGGAGGGTGGCCGGGTGGAGCCATGTGTGGCCAATCTCGTGGCAGCATGTGCTACGGGTCAGGCTCGTCATGTGACCCTCAGGGCAGCGGGCAGGGCAGTGCCGCTGTCACTGGCTGTAAACACGGAGGCCCCGTCACTTCCCCCAGACCTGGTGCTACCACCAGACCTCCTGGGGCGGCAGTGAGGCCTGTCATAGGCCGGTGTGCCCCAGGGAGCAGACAGGACCCCTCCCACGCGCAGGGCTGCGGCCGGGCGGAGCGCTGGTGAGGATTTGGCCAGCAACACCCAGAACGGGGCTTGGGGCAGGTCTGGGTGCTGGACAGCAGAGGGGGCTCAGGCCTGGGGCACCGGGTCCCCCGACCTTTCAACCCCCCTGAGCTCCTGCCCTTCATCGCATGTGGTGACAGCACCACATTCCGGCCGCCACGGAGCCCGTGGGCAGGAGAGAGCTGGGGACGGTGCAGTGTGAGGCGGTATTGGGCGCAGTGGTTTCTCTAAGGACGGGTGGAGTTGTGAGCCCTGGGTTGCGCCAGTTGTGACCAGCACGCCACAAGCACAGCAGGGGCGTGAGACATGTAGGCAGCTGGGTGCCAGGGGACACATGCCCCAGGACCTGCGAGGTACCCACACCACAGCCTCCCAGCCAACCACGAGGCCCTCCCTCCCCCCGGGCCTGCAGGGCAGTGGCTACTGGGCCCCCCAGATGGTGCCCAAGGCCTGCTCCTCCCCCAGCCGTGAATTGGGGACCTTGGGGCCCACCCCCTCCCTCCCCGCACCGACCTAGCCCTCACGTGGCTCCTGGCCTTTCCTGCCTCAGCAGACCCTTGCGTGGGACCACGTGGGAGGAGGAGCCGCCACAGCCTAAGGAAGGAGAGGTGGCCAGGGAGGCACGGGAAGGCTTTAGTCTGCAGGCCAGCAGCCGCCACAGCAGGGCAGGGTGCCGGCCCCCCGTGCAGCCCGAGGCTCAGGCAGCGTGTGAGGGACCCGGCCCGGAGGAGCCGCGGGAGCCATTGCAGAAGGGAGCCCAGGGATGGAGCCTGCTCTGCCCAAGGAGTGTGCTCCTCTCTCGTCTCGGAACTCTGAGAGCAAGCATCCACCATCATCATCACCTCCATGCTGAGCAGAGAGGAGGCACTTCTTTGCTGGAAATGGGGGGAGAGAGAGATGACAGAGGCTTGGCCCCGTCCAGGCCACAGTGTGTGTGACAGAGACAGGGCCAGACCAGATGCTTGCACCTCCACACCCATTCCTGTGAGCCCCGTGCCGCCTCCGTGAGGGGGGCCACATGATGGGGGGGAGGAGACAGGCTCTAATGCACCAGGATACGGGCCACACTGGGCGTTCATGGGGAGGGTGTCACTGCAGGGATGTCTGAGGGGACACTGGCCACATGCCTGGAACCCCCACCCCCCACCACACACACACACACACACACACACACACACACACACACACACACACTGCTCACAAGTCACTTATTTGGTCCCTTAAGATTTTTCCAAATTCCAGAGGCTTGCTCCTTCCCAGAGAGGCTGGAGCATTAGATTCAGGGCGTGCCCATTCTGCAGGAGCAGCACCCGGGCGCCCAGCACCACCCCGCAAGCTGGTCACCGACCTCTCCTCTTAGCTTTGGTGTCTCTGCCCTGGAAACAGCACAGCCAGGCGCTGAAGGACAGGCAGGCGGGACTGGGGATGGGGGGTGCTGGCTCTGGGGAGCATCCAGCGCCGGTGGCCTGAAGCTGAGTCTTGAGCAATCAGAGCCTCTTGGGTCAGGAAATTGGCCAGAAAACCTCGCCCAGAGGGTTCCAGCAGGACTGGGAGTCTCACGTGGCCAAAAGCGCTATGTGGTCCACATGCAGGCACAGCGGTGCCTCCCCTCTCTCCACCCCCTTCCCTTCCTCCCACCACCTCCAAGCCAGACTACTCGGTTTAGAAGGGGGTGTGGGGTGTGCCGGACCCCCACTCTGATGCCCAGGCAGGTGGGCTCCCTCCTGTCAGCCGGAGCCACTCAATGAGATAGTCATGGGAGAGGAGGAACTGCCCCTCAGCACCATCCCGTCTGGCCAGCAGCCGCGGCGTCACCTTCGCGGAGACCTCCTGAGCAGCGGCGGGCTCGGCAATCACCGCAGGAGTGCCTGGCACCCCCGTGCACGATCCTGGAAGCTAAACCGTGTCTGACCTTTAATTTAAATGCACGTCGCTTTGATTCAGAAATAACCCACGCCACCCTCGGTGCTCCTGGGTGGCCTCTCCCTTGCTGACTGCCCCCCGTCCAGTGCAGCTCACACAGACTGGAATCCAGCCTCACTCTGTCCTGACCACTCCATGCCCCCACCCTGGGGTGGCACTTTGCATGTCAGGACGTCTCCATCTGCTATTTGTAACCAAAAAAGAAATCTATTTCTCAGCGTGGCGCTTGCACGCGACCCCCAGCCCATTAGCGGGCACTGCAGCCTCTCCCCTTACACCTGCCCGAGCCGCCTGCCCGCAGGCAGGTCGATGCTTTTTCCCAGAGGGGCAGGACGCTACTGGCCAGGCCTTTCTTTAGGGAGCCTCTGGCCCAGGAACCCTTTCTGTGCCGGCGGAGTCTGGCTGGAACATTCCGGCCTGAGGGTGGGCCTGAGGGTGAGCCTGGTGGCGGGCAGGACAGGCAGACACCCCCCACCCGCCCCCAGCCCTGTGCCACCGCGGGGGTCTCTTTATGTTGCATTCCGTTTGGTCTGTTGGTCTCTGAGACTCAGTAGGACCTCGGTTCCAGCAGCTTCCGTGCAAGCGCCCGGGACAGGGGCCTGGTGCAGGGGGGGAGACTGCGGGCTGGGGTTTGGTACTGGTTTTAGCTGCCAAACCCATATTCAAAAGAAATGGAGACACACCCCGTGAATGTTCCAGCCACAGGGGAGGGTGAAGTCCAGGCCCCTCCCGCCTCCCCTCCATCGCCCCTCACGGTCCAGGGGCACCGAGGGTGGCTGGGCCCAGAGCGCGGAGGGAGCTGGTGGTCAGGGAGCCACGGAACCTTCTTGGTTGACAGTGCTTCTCACCCAGGTGCTGCCCGTCGGCCTCGCCAGCAAGCACCACGTGACTTCCTCTCCTGCACTCAGGTGACCCCATCAGCAGGCAGGAGCCCTCGGGCCTGTCCGAGCTCAGCGCTCAGTGGGGCCTGGGTGTGCTTCCCATGTGCCTGCAGGCACTGGGGCCTCCCCAGCTCCGGGCACAGGGAGCCCGGGTGGGGAGCGGATGGCCTGGCCATGGCCACTCAACAAGGAAACGTGGGGAATGTAGGTCTGGCGGCTCCCAGACTCACGTCCTCTCTGTGCCAAGCTTGCCGGCCAGAGGGCATCATAACAATGAGCCGGCGGGGCAGTGCGGTCAGAGCTACGCCTGGGCCCCCCACCCACCCCTGCTGCGGGCTCCTGCACCTCAGCACCCGGAGGTGCGGGTGCCCAAACCCTATCGCCTGCTCCTGTGCACGGAAGGGCCTGGATGTGTCACCTTTTCATGACCCTGGAGTCCCACCTGAGATTTCCCTGAGATGTTTTGGACCCCAGAGCCCCCAGCTCCCGACTGGCCCCTCTGATCTGACCACATGGGCGTCCTGGGTCCAGCAGAACCAGCTCCAGATTCCAGACCCAAATCCCATTTAGTGCTGCACCTTCCCCACTAACACTTAGGGCCATAGCTGCTGGGGCCCACACGGGTGCGGCCACACACAGAAGCCAACCTGCTGCCCCCGCTCACCCCTCCGAGGGGCCTGAGCACCCAGAGCAGGTCACGGCAGAGGCACGCCGCCCTTGCAGCTCATCTCCCCACAGGGCCCCTGGGCCCGCACCTGCCCAGGGCTAGGACTGGGGCTGGTAGAAACGCGTTTCCCGAGTGCATGTCTTGACCACAGGGTCACTGCTGGCTGGGAGACGGGGTGAAGGTCCCGCATGCTTATTCCCAGCAGGTGAAAGGGATCCGCCCCATATGGTTCCTTCCCCCAGGGCAGCGCTCAGAGACACAGCCTGGCCTCCTATCTCAGCCCCAAGCCCAGGGCCAGTGCCGGCCCAGCCCTGGCACACAGGCCCTTTCCTGTGGGTGAACGACGGGCCAGCCACCCAGCTCCCGAGGCCTCAGGGGCCATTCATGATGCACGAGTGTGAAACCCATTCACCTCCCTCCACCAACCCCTCCACCTGTCAACCCATGGTCCCCAGTTTATGTGGAGGAGAGATGTTTAGGTTCTAAAGGGGCAGTTGGGGGGCCAGGCTCCTCACTCCGCAGATGAGTCCCAGGGCACGGAGTGGGGGGTGGGCACAGAGGAGAAGGGTCTCGGCCAGGTGGCCGTGTCCAGGGCCTCCCAGGCTCTGCCACGACCCTATGGGGTCCTGCGTTCCTGCCTCCCCTCGGTCACCTGCAGGGTCCTGGCTGTGTCACTCCCAGTGCTTTCTGGTCTCTAAGTCCTAGCTCCCCTCCGGCAGGGACAGCACCGGGCCCACCCTCACGTGTCCTCGAGTGGGGGCCAGGGACGGGAAGGTGTGGCAGAGTGGACGCCGAGGTGAGCCGTGGAGTGGGCAGGGCTCAGCCAGCTCGGTGCGGTGACTGCAAGGAGCCAGCGAGGTGCTGTCCATGGGCACCCAGCTCTGCCCTGAGCGGCTCTGTGCTGGTGCCGCGTGGGCTCACCGCAGAGTCGCCCTGGAAACCGTGGCCAGTTCTTCAGTCAGCACACAGGAAACTAAATGAACCTTAAAAGTGATGCCCACTGTGCCCCAGCCTCCTGCCCACGGTCCCCGGGAGAGCAGGTGCCTTCGTCCCTCCTAACTGGGGACCGTGGCATTGGAACGGGGCCCTGGGGCTCTGAGAGGCATCTGTGCTTCCCAGGTGCTGGCCAGCAGGGAGTCCACATGGCCAAAATTGGGGTGACTCAGGTTTGCCAGCCCTCCTGTGGAGCGGTCTCCCCAGGCCGACAACTGAAGGGGAACGTGTGCGAAAATAAAAGCCAGCGAGAGATCTAGCCCGGCGGGTGGCTCATGGGTTGCAGTGTCGTCCGTACATGTGAAGGCTGTGGGATTGATTCCCGGTCAGGCCACATACCCAGGTTGCAGGCTGGATGCTCGGTCGGGCGTGTATGGGAGGCACCGATCGACGTTTCTCTCTCGCTCTAATATCAATAAGCACGCATCCTCGGATGAGGATTGAATGAAAAACAAGGGAGATATACATGTGCGCTGAGGCTCGGGAACTGCCTGTGAAACTGACTTTTCCATCAGTGAGCGGAGGACACAGCTGGGCCCAGGGCCTCCGCTGACTGGTGTTTGTCTGAGATGCCAGGGTCTTGCTTGTGAAGGTTTCTTCTCACAGAGAAAGCCACTGCCCTGGGACCCCCACTGCCTGGGCAAAGAGCGCCGAAGCCACAGCCTCTTTATTCTACCCTTTGAAAATGTCACATCCCCCTCCCATGTGCAGGGGGACGCTGCTCCCAGCCACGGCCATGCATCTAGCCTGGCGCTGGAGGGCTGTTGGCTCTGGTTTCCTCTCTGGGGGGGGCGGGGGGGCGGGGGCTGGGGGCTTCATGGGAAGCAGGGAGAACAGCACCCTGTGTGCGAGCATAGGAACCGAGGCCACCATCCTGGCCCAGCCTCTCCCTCCTGGAGTTCAGGCCGGCTCGGTCGTCTCCATCAGCTTGGCCGGAGGGCAGGGCCCTCCGAGTCCTGTGCTTGTCCTCAGAGTCTCTCCCTCGTCTTCTGAGGACACCAGTCCTAGCAGACAGGGGCCCACCCTTAGGACATGGAGACTTCATTATCTCCAGACAGTCACGTAGGTGGGTAGGGCCTCAACACACCGATTTGGGGGACACAGTTTAGTCCGTAATACCGCCTACAACAGCAAGGCTGGAGGTAGAGCCTGCACCCTGCCCAGGGTCGAGCCTGGGACACGCAGGCCTCCCAGCTGAGGGTCCACTTCCTCTAGCAAAGTGGGGGCAGGACTGACCAGGAGAGGCCCTCATGCTCAGTGGGTTCCCGGGGCCCCTCACACTTAGCAGAACCGTGTGGCCCCTCACACTTAGCAGGATCCCACAGTTTACTGCCTGATCTGAGAAACATGGGACAGTGCAGGGGCTGTTACCTATTGTGCAGGGACAGTGGGCATTGGGCCTGGCCCATCAAACCCAAGAGGTCGCTCCGTTTCCCCAGAACACACTCCTAAGGTGGAGGGTCCCGACTGTCCCCATCCAGCCGAGACTCAGCCCTCACCTCAGCCCTGATTCAGCTTCCCTCTCAGACAGTGGGTACGTGTCTGGCCATCATCAACCCGTCCTGGGCCCCAGTATCCCCAGAGTTGGTATGATCCACTCGCTTTGGGGAGTTGGCTCAGCATGCGCTTCTGGGACAAACAGGTGAACGGAGGATCCCTCGTCCCACACCTGCCGTGCGCCCTCCCCCTGACGCACTCCGCTCGGCACCGCATGGCCTGTGTGCCCGCGAGTCCGGCCCTGGAACTGGTCACGGCCGGCAGCTCGGGGGCCCGCCTCACGTGGCCCCTCACATGCTCAGAAACAGACCTGTTTGCTGTGGCCAGCTGCTCCCGTGAAAGCTCCCTCTGCTCTGAACACCTAGTCACCATGAGGGCAGACTCAGCCTCGTTCTCAAAGGAGCTCGCTCTCGCTCCTCGGCCGCCCGGTAGCCTGTGAGCCCAGTAAGATGCCGATTGTCCGGGAGAGCCAGTCGCTCAGGGACCCTCACGTGGCCCGGGACCCGGACAGACAGCACTCAGAGTCACAGCCAGCGTGGCATTTGCCCGGCGGGCTCATCGTCCCTCCACCCTGACTGATGGGCCACCGTATCCAGCCCATGCTGACTCATCGCCTATGCAGACAGCCGGCCAGTGGCGGGTGCGATGCGCGTGAGGGAGCCCTGAGCAGCAGCCACAGGGAACAGCCATTCCAGGGCAGGGCGTCCTGAGTCTGTCTGCCAGGCCGTCCACAGGGAGACGCCCTGAGACCAGAGTCCCGAAGGCCGGCTTGGGCATGGCCCGTGCACCGCCCACGGGCACAGTAAACACTGCGCAGTCGCGATGGCCTGGTCGTATCCACACTGCAGCCAGGACGCCTCTCCCTTCACGGTGGGAACAGGGTGGGGTATCTCCCAAGAGCTCCATGCAGCCTCCACGCCCACATCGGCACAGGACCAGCTGCGACGCCCAAGCACTGGGCTGCTGGGCCTGCCTCTGCCCAGCTGGCCTTTCGGTCCGTGTTCATCCATGGTGGGCGGGGATGTGACCGGGCCGGTGGCTGTTGGTCACTGCACAGCCAGGAGCGGGGCGGTGCCCAGATGCCAGCTGGGAGTGAGGGAGGGCAGAGCATCTACTCGGGAGTGTCGTATGCATCGCTGCTCAGCCACCAGGATATCTGCTCACGGCGGGGCTGGAAGGCATTGGGGTACATGTGCCTCCCTCCCTCCTCATTGGGAACCCAAGGAGCTGAAGTCGCGGCAAAGTGTACCTACTGTGCGCAATACCGTGCGCCTGTGCTGACATGAGAAGTGAAGCCAGTGACATGGTGTTGCTGTCTCCAAGGAGATCGATCCTTCATCCACTCGGTCATTCCGCCGATCAGTGTGCCCTCACCGCGTGTGTGTGTGTCTTCGTAGCCCCACAGCCCACACTGCAGGGAGGCAGGTGTCCAGTGGTCACGTAGCCCTGGAGCTTGCACTAGGCTCAGACTGTGGGAAGGGGCCGCCTCCCCTGTGCACAGGGCCACCTCCTGGGGTGGGGGGAGGGGGCGCGGCATGCGGGCTCGTGGGCGCAGACCCGGAGTCGTCAGCTGCGTGTCTCTGGAAGAGCTTTCTGGGCAGGACGCCCTACACTGGTCAGCACCGTGATGGCGACGTCACAGGCCAGCCTGTGAGCTAAGGAGCAGAGGCCACAGGGGCTGCATTTCAACAGGACGAAACGTGGAGGGGGGGCCAGCTCAGGCAGGACTGGGAGAGGCCCACCTCAAGGTCGACGCGGGGGGCGCGCGGGGAGGGCGGTGTCCAGGGCATGTCGAGAGCAGCCACACAGCCACTGAGTGGTTTTAGCTCAAAAAGTCACATGAATAGACAGCCCCGGTCACCTGGGTGAGGACTGGCGCTCCACCGGTGGTCAAGGACGTGCTCACCTCCACCGCCTCACTCTCCTGTCGCCCAGGACACTTCTGAGAGCAGGGCTGTGACCAAGGTGTCACTCCAGCCCGGCTCCCCCAGGGGCCCTCCCGCTGGGCGAGGGGGCGCATGGGCGTGGCCCTGGGGCTCCGAGGGCCGGGCTGGCTGGGTCCCTCCTTGTTCCGATATCACTGGCCTCCTGTGAGAGGCGGTGAGGATAGATTATACAAACCCTGTCTCCAGTTCAGACTTTGCCTTCTGATAACGGCCACCAGCCATAGGGGGTGCAGGCAGGGGCACCTTCAGGCTGTGTAAACTCTGAGTTCCTTTCTTTCTCGCCTTCAAAGGTTTTCTGGGGATAAGACACGAGTGTAATCCCTCAGTTTGGCTGAAATGTGTTAAGACTTTGTGTTTCTAAAACCCAATTGGAATGAGGCCTGGACTTTACAGCTGTGTGTCCCCTGAACCAAGGACACAGTGATGGTGACAGTCCCCCCTCCCCGGACCTGACCGTGTGGCCTGAGAATCCTCCAAAGGCAAACACACAACCTCAGGGAGCTGCAGTGCGGGCTCTGCTCAGCAAAGGCTGCTCTGAGCTTCCTTCCCCCAGGCCTCCCGGGTCGCGTAGCTTCCTGGCCTCCCGCGCCCTCCCACCCCCACCCCACCCCACTGGCCGGGCATGAGAGAGATGTTCGGGCAGAAGGAGCACCTTTCCCAGTCAGCTGTGCCCTCACCTGGCCTCGGTGCTGCTCCGAGTGCTGGTGTGCTGGTGGTCTGGGGGGCTCTCCTTGAGGGACACTCCCTGGTGACTGCTGGGTCCCAGGAACCACACGGGAGCCTGTGAGGGCCTCAGGTATGGACAGAGTCAGGAATGGTCAGAGTGAGGCCTCAGGAATGGTCAGAGTGAGGCCTCAGGTGTGGAGAGTGAGGGCTCAGGTGTGGAGAGTGAGGGCTCAGGTGTGGAGAGTGAGGGCTCAGGTGTGGAGAGTGAGGGCCTGGGGACTGTGGGTGACGTTTCCCAGCCAAGAGGAGGGGCTGAAGCAGGGCAGGTGGCCTAGTACCAAGGGAATGACACCTGCTGGGTACAGGTATAGCCCAGGACTTGGGACCTGACCGGGGGCTCAGGGACTGGGGCCTGACCGGGGGGCTCAGGGACTGGGGCCTGACCGGGGGGCTCAGGGACTGGGGCCTGACCGGGGGCTCAGGGACAGCAGGCAGGGCAGCAGCAGGGGAGGCCTTTGGCGGGCAGATGCCAGGTGCTGGTCCCCTTTCTCCTGGTCCTCCCCTCACCTGTGGCCTGTGACCTTGGCCGGCAGCTGTTCTGACAGGCGTGTGGCAGCCCCTGCAGGTTCTGGCTGCGTGTCCCGCTGACCCTGGGCCAGCGCTCTGAGGGCAGCTAGCATGGGCTCTCTTCTGGTTTCCAACTGATTTTCTGAGGAAGAAATAGTTTGAATGCCTTCTCAACAGCGATGAGCTACCACAGTTTCTACATCTGTCCATTTTTAACTTGTTTTCCGCCTGTCATTGTGTCCCGAACTTCCAACATTCCTGCAGGCAGTTCTATCTGGGGCAGGGTTGGCCGGCTCCAGAGGCCATGCCCCGCCTGAGGGACAGAGGAGGGACCTCTCTGTCCCCCTAAACCCCAGGTAGCCTGGAGCCCATCGCTGATGGAAATAGGAGTAAGTCTTGGCCGAGAGGCCCTGGGATGGGGTGACAGAGGAGCAGAGCCAGGAGCCTCTGCACAGCCCCGACAGCAGGGCGGAGGGGAGCGGCCCGCCCGCCAGAGAGCAGGAGCAGCAGGGCCCCTGAGGAAACAGGTGCGGGGGGCTCAGGACGCCTGGCCTGCACGGCGGGGGTGGGGGCTCCCGCGGAAAAGGACCAGGGGCACCCGGTCCCTCGATCGCCTGGACTGGCCATCTCCCTCGGCTCCCGTGGAATAAATGTCACTTCTCAGGACTGTGATCGCAGTGACATTTGCTGAATCGGAAAACCACAAGGATTTATTTCTGAGAAGCAGAATTGAAGGCATTAAACCACTTCCTGTGACTATCGTTTTCCAAGTTGTGGGAGGAGCCGCCTCTCCTGGCTCACCCTCACCCTGGTGCCTGCGCCTCATGACAAGCAGCTGTGTCCTGAGCGCGCAGCACTGAGCTGCGCCAGTCAGGAGGGGCTGGGCGCCCCCCCAGGACCGAGAAAGCTCAGCGTTACTGCTCAACCTCCCCATGCTCCGTGCCGTGGCAGCTGTGGGTGGCTGTGGGGAGCTGTGGGGGCTGTGGGGGGCTGTGGGGGGGCTGTGGAGGGGCTATGGGGGCTGTGGGGGGCTGTGGAGGCTGTGGGGGACTGTGGAGGCTGTGGGGGCTGTGGGGGCTGTGAGGGGCTGTGAGGGGCTATGGGAGACTGTAGGGGGCTGTGAGGGGCTGTGGGTGCTGTGGGGGCTATGAGGGCTGTGAGGGGCTGTGGGAGACTGTAGGGGGCTGTGAGGGGCTGTGGGGGCTGTGAGAGGCTGTGGGAGACTGTAGGGGGCTGTGGGGGCTGTGGGGGCTGTGAGGGGCTGTGGGAGACTGTAGAGGGCTATGGGGGGCTGTGAGGGGCTGTGGGGGCTGTGAGGGGCTATGGGAGACTGTAGAGGGCTATGGGGGGCTGTGAGGGGCTGTGGGGGCTGTGGGGGCTGTGAGGGGCTGTGGGAGACTGTAGGGGGCTGTGAGGGGCTGTGGGGGCTGTGAGAGGCTGTGGGAGACTGTAGGGGGCTGTGGGGGCTGTGGGGGCTGTGAGGGGCTGTGGGAGACTGTAGAGGGCTATGGGGGGCTGTGAGGGGCTGTGGGGGCTGTGAGGGGCTATGGGAGACTGTAGAGGGCTATGGGGGGCTGTGAGGGGCTGTGGGGGCTGTGGGGGCTGTGAGGGGCTGTGGGAGACTGTAGGGGGCTGTGGGGGCTGTGGGGGGGCTGTGGGGGGGCTGTGGGGGCTGTGGGTGCTATGAGGGGCTGTGGGGCTGTGGGCAGCTTGTAGGATAAGCTCATGGAGAAAGTGCTGGTGTCCGCTGCCCCATTCAACACTGACCTGGGGCCTTCCGCCAGGTTCATGCAACTCTGCGCCTCTGTCTCCTTGTCTGGAAGCAATGGCCATCATCCTGCCGTCGCTTCCAGACAAGGAGACAGGGGTGCAGAGTTGGGGGGTCGCCGGGTCGCAGGAGGCACCCAGGCCTCACATGGGCGGGCACAGGCACAGAGCCAGGCCACCGGCAGGTCTTGCGGGGGCGTCTGGTCCTGAAAGGGCTATTCTTGGACCTGCGTGCACTCGGGATGCACCAAGCCTGTGCTGAGCAGTTAGCAGATTTCAGTTGTAAAGGAGAGGTTCTGCTTTGAAGGCGACAAGAACAACAGAATGGATGCAGTAGCCACACAAACTCACAACGTGGCCACGCGCCCAGCTCCAGCTGCCTGTCCCGTGCTTTCCCTAGAGGCGCTCGAGGGCGAGACCCTGCCAGCCCCCTTCCCTCTGTCCCTCCTGGGGCCGTGGCCACGTACGTGGACCCAAAGGAACCCGCAGTCTGGCCCTGCGTGCAGCTCAGACCTCGTGCCTAAGACAGGATGCTGGCGAGGCGCCTTTACTGGGGACAGTTTTTCCTCTTTGTATATTTATACTGAACTGCATCGTCTTAAGTTATAGCTTCAAAATTTGTCTGGAAACAGAATTTCTTTTGCTTTCATGGGCGTGAAGGTGGAGAACACGCCGCAGAGAAAATACGCATGACCCAAGACCCAGTGGGGCACAGCGTGGAGCAGCGGACGCCCCACTGCCCGGGGTCCCTGCAGGGAGTCCCCTATTCCAAATGAGGAAACTGAGGCGCAGGTCACAGGGTCAGTAAGTGGTGGAACCAGGGCTTGAGTCTCCTCTGGGATTCATTGTCCCCTCCGGCCTGTGATGCAAGCAGAGCAAAAGTTCCTCAATGGGCAGCATTAGCAAATTGTAAGGAAAATGACCCGGGTCATCTCAGCTGCTCACAGGGACCCGCTGGGGCACAGCCTCAGGGGGAACCTCGGGGGACGTTTCCCAGCACCTGCCGTTGGAGGGGCCACGGGCAGTGACTGGCCTCCCACGAGGCTGATGGCTCAGTGGACACACTGGTCACTCCCACAGGAACCTCCTGCCTCGGGCCTGGCCCTCACTCAGGTGGCCTTGCTTGGCTGGGATGCGCGCACGGGCCTGGAAGGAGGTCCACGGGGGCACCGAACTGGTCCTCTCAGAGCTTGACTCTGCGTCAAGGTCATTCCCAGCTCCATGTGGCCTTCACTGCCTACAGATTGCCCCAAACTTCGCAGCTGAGAACAACAGGCACGTGCCCCCCCTCCCCGCCCCCCCAGCGCCTGCGGTCGGTGTTCCCTGCGGACGGGGTCCTGGCCCAGACAAGCTGGCATCCGTTCAAGGTCTCCCATTGCTGAGGCCCAGCTGTCAGATCTTGGCACAGGGGTCTCTGCCAGAGCAGCTCCCTCTGGGTGCCGCGTTCCTCACAAGGAAGACTTGCCACCCACCCTGGAAGGGGCTTCCCGCCACCCGCCACCCGCCACCTGCCAGACGGTGTCGCCATGGGCAGCCACGCAGGCCAACACCACACCAGCACCACCACCACATGCCAACCACTTTGTCAGGAGCTGGGCTCACGAGTATATTTTCTTGGCCCATTTTCCAAACTTTCTGTAACACAGGTATGTTCTTTTTAATTCCACAAAGAGTCCTGTCTCCAAACGAGCAGAAGCCAGAAACAGCTGTTTTGGCCACTCAAGGTGTCAGGGCCCCTTCAGATGTCCTGTAGACCCCCCTCCAGGAGACAGGGACCAAGGTGGGGGCCAAACCCATCGCCCCTGAGGCAACCAGCTAGCAGCTTGGCAGGGTGGCGCCCAGAGGGACAGTGACATGTAAGGACAGCAGACACTGCCGAAATGGCACAGTCGCACTTTTCTGGCTGTACATATGCCATAGTCCTAACAAAAGTCAAGGTTTAAAACCACAGACATATGGAACTGGTAAGATGAATCAAAGCAATTATATTTTCCAAAGACAATTATTATTATTAAGTTGCTGTTCAAATATATGAGCTCCTCTTGTTATGGGGGTGTGGAGGACCTGGTGGAGGTCAGGGAGGCCCACCCCACTCAGGAGGTGCTCCCACTTCCCTGGACTTCCCACAAGTCTGCAGCTAGAAATCGAATTCTCCCCTGCAAAATGGCATGTATGCACATGTGTGTGCATGTGTGTGTGTGTGCAGGTATTGTGTGTGCTCATGCATGCATGTACTTTATGTGTGTTGTGTGCACACAGTTTGTATGGGTACCTTGTGCATGTACTGTGTGGGTGCCTGTGTGCATTTGTGTGTGTATTGTGTGCACACATTGGAAGGATACCTGTGTACACTTTGTGTGTGTGTGTGTGTGTGTGTGTGTGTGTATTGAGGTTCTAGCAGCAATGAGCGTGGGACTCGTACTTTACATCTCCGACTGTGGTTGTCCTGTGAAACTGGGACCAGATGCCCAGGCCATGGGTTTGCTGTGAGAGCTCCATGAGACAAGCCTGGCACAGTGTGAGCAGGACACGTCCCTGCAGCCGCACTCAGTAAGTGTGCAAAGTATGTTTGTGTGTGTGACATTATGTGTGTGCATGTATGTGAGATGGTCAGGAAATGTGGGGTATGTGATAAGCACATGTGTGGTGGTGTGTGCACACACGTGGTGGGTGGTGTTTGTGTGGTGGTGTGTGCACCTGTGTGGGGGTGGGGCACAGGTCTGGAGCATGCGGATATCCTGGAGGCCAGGGACTCAGCACTGGACTTCAAGTAAGTGAAGTGCTGAGCCCCAAGCTGGGGTGGGGCCTCGATGAGGGCTGGGCCTCCGGCAGTGGCTCTGTCCTGTGGGGCCCTGGGCCCACGGACCGTGCACGTGCTGCCCAGGGAAGGGAACAGCTGAGCACATTAGAGGAAGAGTGAGGGGAGGAGGAGCCAGGTGGTCAAGGTGGGGCAGGGGTTTGAGGGCTGTGCACCGAGGAGACAGGACACCGGGACACTCTCAGGCGCGGGGGGAACCTTGTTTCTCTGAGGGCCATGGGATGTCTGTAACACCATCCCAGGCCATGCAGAATTTCCCATTTAACAATGAGCCTGCTCTATTGGGTCACACATTTCATTAATTCACCCCTAGTTCTTGGATGGGGCCAGACCAAATGATTTCCCAGGCCTTCTACAGGCCTGAGGTTCCCCACCCCTGCTCTAGGTGAACCCCTGGAGCACAGGTGGGGGCCAGGAGGAGCCAGACCAACAGAGGCCTGAGAGCAGTGACAGGGCCTGACCCAGGGAGGGCCAAGGATGAGAGAGCCCCACTTCACCTCGAGAGGGACATTCAGACAGAGGCCATTGTCGTGGACCCCGAGAAACGCAATGGAGGAAAGGAAGTGGTTCTATTCTGAACACGCCCAGACCACGCGTGACCTCACTCCTGCGTCCCCACCGCCGCCCTGGCTCACCTCTCAGCACCGGCTCGTGGCAGTCTGGTGGCAGGAGTGACCTTCTTTAAAGGTTCACTTTATTCTGAAAATGCTCCAGAGCAATCGGAGATGAGGACGGTGATTCGGGTTAAGTATTCAAGTTTTGGGGGAATCAGAAGTTTAAAAAATCACTAGGAACTGATTCAATTTCTTGTTTTGTATGAGCATATCTCCAGATAATTCTAAATGGGGACTTTTAGAGATGATGGAGGGAGGTGGAGAAAACACCTCTCATCCTAAAGCGTCTGAACTGAGAGCTGTCGGGCTCTGTGCCATGGGAGGTTAAAGGGGCTGCTGCGCACGCTCATCCTTTGAAGATTATATTCGTGCGCTAATTTGTACCCCTGCCACTAAAATGCCAGCACACACATGCAGCTTCCGCAGAGGAGACCGACTGCTTCTCATTCAGTGGCTGTTGGGCAGTCCAGGTGGGTCTGTGTGGTCCTGAGACCCTGGGGTGGGATTTTCAGAGACCTCCCTCCTCCAGGTTTGTCCCCATTCACTCTAAGGCCGTGGACACTTACAGGGTATCCCCAAAAATGTATGCACGCTTCAAACGATCATAAAGTCAGTGTTTATTAACAGTGTTTATTAGCGCATTTTCAAAATTGAGAAGAATCTACAGAATTGAGTAACTGTTTTGTCAATGCCTGTTTCCAAACTGATGACTGTCTGGTCCGGCGCTGCTGATAATGCGAAGCAATGGAATTGCAAACATCAGGAATCATTTCATTTGGTATTTGTGCGCCCTCAATTCGTCAACTGTTGCCGGTTTTGTACTGTAAACTTTATCTCTTATGTATCCCCACAAAAAGTCTAGTGGATAAATTTTCTTTGTTCAAAGCTTAGTCTGGCTTCACCCATCGTTTCAAATCAGTTAGACCTGAGAAGGAGGGAAAGTTCAGTGTTATGGGTGGACCTGTTCTGGGATGCCCTCTACTGGCCGGATAAAGTCACAGTGGCTCCTGGAGCAGCTACAGGCGAGGCCGCCCATCACTAGCCTAGGGCCTGTTTCCCGGCTTTAAAACCCACATGGGGCGTTTTCCTAAAAGAGTGTGATCCCCGCAAAGCTGGATTATATAATCGTGCAGAAACGCTTACTTTCGTTGGTGTTCTACTTTTAATTCCAAAGCAATGTTAGGGGTGACACTGTTTCCAAACAAAGATAATGGGCCTATACATATAGCATGTGGCTGACAAAATATGGGCAGGAGCTTTTAACCGGAGCCAGAGAGAAGCCTGGCTCCTCACAGCAACATCTGCTCCCTCTCCACTGGAGACAAGGGCGCTGAGGCCATTTCCCAGAAAAGTTATATCCACGCTCACCTGTGGATGAGCGTCTCCTACAGACATCACACTAAGGAAGCTGAGCTCAGCTTTGTGAAGAGTGAAACCTCGCCAGGAGCAGACAATGGTGACAGTGCTGGACGTCAGCTTCTAAACATGCGCGCTGCGGCATTGCTTGGTAAATAATAACAGGTCGGAGCTTTACAAAGAGGCAGGTTGGATGAGACACATCTTCTCGACTCCGGGACCTAGAGCAAAGCCAGCACTGACTGTGGGGAGGCCACGGCCGGACAGCAGGTTTTCTGAATGGACAGGCAGTAACAGTGACAACCAGGCTCGGGCCCCATTGTTACAGGAATTGTAATTTTAAAGGGTGGGGAGGCCTAGAATTCCCTCCATGTCTATCCTGGGTCTTTCAAGCATCAATTCTTACTGAAACACATCTTTTGTTGTTAACAAAATGGTTTTATGTGATCACATTAAGCCATTAGAAGGGGTATCAACTCTGTTTCATCATAGAATCCTATTTTGAGGACTATGAGCCAATATGAGAAGTAATAATAACATCTGGGTTATATTGGTAATTTTTTTTCCGAAACAAAACGCTGGCTTTTTTTTTCGTTTCAAGGAGAGAGCTCACATTTTTCTTGAAATAAAGTAAAATATTTGAACCAATAATTTTGCCTTTTCTCAATTCCTCTCCATTTTAAAGGGAGGGCAACAATTTAATAGCAGCATCTTAAATTTGGTATCAGGAGAAATACAGCAATACCTTATCCTGGCAAATGTCCTCGGACAGGAACACGCCTTCCCTGTGGGATCCACGGAGTGTGCTGAGGGACCTACTGAAGGGCAGGTCCCACGCTGGTTTCACAGTGGTTAGAGCACCGGCCTGTACACAGATGAGGTGCAGGTTTGATCCCCAGCCTAAGTCCGGGCTCCTGAAGGAGGCAACCAATGGCTGTGTCTCACGTTGGTGTTTCTCTCCCCCGCCCCCTCCCTTCCACTCTCTCTAAATCTCTATGGAAAAAAATACCCTCTGGTGAGGATGAACAACATATCCTATATAATAAAAAGCTAATATGCAAATTGACCAAACGGCAGAAGGACCAGTCGCTATGACACACACTGACCACCAGGGGGCAGACACTCAACAAAAGAGCTAACCCCTGGTGGTCAGTGTGCTCCCACAGGGGGAACACTGCTCAGCCAGAAGCTCTGAGCCGGGCTCACAGCTGGCAAGCACAGCGGTGGTGGTGGGAGCCTCTCCCACCTCTGCGGAAGCGCTAAGGATATCTGACTGCCCTGGGGGAGTGGGCCTAAGCCAGCAGTCGGATATCCCCTGAGGGCTTCCGGACTGCAAGAGGGTACAGGCCGGGCTGACACCCCCTCCCCGAGTGCACGAATTTCATGCACCAGGCCTCTATTAGAAAAATAAAATCAGGCCCCATGATGAAGAGGGAGGGGCCCACTTGCCCAGACAGTGTCCTTGAAAAAGTAGCTATTTATTGACAATTAATGGCTTTCAAGTTAGAGGCATCTAAACTGACCTGAACATTGTCCTCTTTTTAAAATTATCTTGGTGCCCATCGCCATGTTGCACTCGAAGGCTGACCAATGAAAACATTGTGCTTTTCAAAATTCACCATTGTTATAAAATGTTATTTTCCTTAATACTATAAATGTATGAAATACAGTATACACTTACCAACACTGTTCAAATTTCATGTTTATAACTTAAAATAATCTAATGGGTTTTATAATCAAAATTATATTTAATCAAACCTATTTTCAATACAATTTATATCCCATTGAGTTAGTTTTATTTTTAAAACAGAATTGGTTCAAATTTTCTGAAATCAAGCAAGTATCTATAAACTATTTTTATCATTTTCTCTTAGCATGTCATTTAAAATCTCTGAAATAATCTTTTGCTTTAAAATAATCATGTGTTCTATGACAGTCTTCTCTATTTTGTTTAAAAATACATTTTCCTTGCCCTGGCCAGTGTTCTCAGTAGTTAGCGCATGGGCCAGAGCACTGAAGGGTCATGGGTTCGATTCCCGGTCAAGGGCATGGACCTGGGTTACAGATTCAATCCTGGCCCCAGTCTCTCACATTGATCATTGATGTCTCTCTCTCTCTCCTCTTCTTCCTCCTCCTCCTTCCCATCCACTCTCTCTAAAAATCAATGGAAAAAATATCCTCTGGTGAGGATTTTAAAAAATACATTTTCTTTGAGAACTTAGTACATTGGAAATTTATTCCAATCACTTGAATATGTGATCTATAATGGTTTGGTGTTCCCTAAATTGAAAATGGGATGCTTAAGTTTTACACAAAACAAATGTGACCTGCACTTTTAAAGAAGTATTAGCAGGATCAACAAATAATCTTAAACAGTATATATTGTTTAGATATTTCGTAGGTCTTAGTGAATTTTACATATGCTACATTTCTTATTCAGTAGCCAAACAATCCTAACTTCTATATGAATAGTATTCTCATTTACTACATGGAATGATCTCTAGCCACATGCATCTCAAATCGGTTTGGGTTGTGTTTACAAGTTTCCTCTGAAAATGTCATTGAAATCGTAAACGAAAATTTATTATTAAGTTAAGCCTAAGAGCTCATGACAGGGGCTCCTAACATCATTCTTCAAGATATTAGCTGAAGATAGCTTTACATTGTTGTAACAATGCTTTTCTGAAGTATTTTCAAGAATGAAAAGATAGAGAACATTCTTTCCTGCCCTGGAAATAAGAAAGGATCCTATCCTATATAATAAAAGCCTAATATGCTAAGTGTCCAGTCATCCGGTGACTGGTCAACTGTTCAACCAATCAAGGCCTAATATGCTAATGATATGACAAGGCCGCTCAACCGCTCACTATGATGTGCACTGACCACCAGGGGGCAGACGCTCCGACTGATAGGTTAGCTTGCTGCTGGGGTCCAGCCAAATGGAACTGAGTGAGATGGGTCGGACACGCCCTGGAGCCCTCCCGCGGTCCCTCCTCAGCTGGCCAACCTCCCGCGTCCCTCCTTGGCCTGATTGTGCAACTGTGGGATCCCTTGGCCTGGCCTGTGCCCTCTCGCAATCTGGGACCCCTCGGGGGATGTCAGAGAGCTGGTTTCAGCCCAATCCCACAGGCCACTCCCCTCAGGAGGGTGCCAGACACAGGGCTCACCCAGAGGGGCCCCACCCATACACAAATTCGTGTGCTGGGCCTCTACTGTTAAAATAAAGGAAAATGGGCCTGGCCAGTGTGGCGCCACTGGCTGAGCGTAGCCTGTGCACTGAAAGGTCACCAGGTCAGTTCCATTCTGGTCAGAGAGGCAACTAGTCAATGTCTCTCTCTCCCTCTCCCTGCCTCTCGCTCTAAAATCAATAAAAACATATTTTTTATAAAGGGAAATAGAATGCAAATCTGGTGGGTGGGTTTCTCAGTGTCTGAAACCATAGGTTAAATGGATCAGCACCTACAAATATGTTCTTTTAATGGCTCCCTGGCAATCCTGTAGTAAAGCTTGGATCAAACAGCCAGGCGGAGGTGGGCAGAACAGAGGGGAGGGAGGGAGCAGGAAAGACACCCCCACAGAGAATACACATGTGCTGCCCCCAGGCTCCCAGCAAGATGGCCTTTCCCACTTACAGAGAAGAGGCTCACGCCCACGGAATTGTTTAAAGTGACCAAACAAACTTAGATGGTGTCACCTCCCTCCCCATCCTTCCTGCAAACACTAGGAAGGCAGCAAGGCCTCTGGTTTGGAGTTGGTCAGGAATGTGGACTTTGGCGCTGGGAATGAGAAAGCCTTGGGGCAGCTGAGAAATTAGCTAAACAAAAGTCACCTTTTTATTTGCTTATTGTCAAGTCATGTCTGTAAGGAAAGCAGAACAGTCTGTCCAGCCTGGGGCTACACGCCCCCTCTGGTGCCCAGCTTTCTCTGGGTCTCCCCAGGACCCCTGGGCAAGGGCCAGGTCCTCCTCAGTCTGTCGTAGAGTCAGGGTGGCCACGTGGGGTCCACACCGCCTTGGTGTCTGAGAGGCTGGCCAAGCAGACAGCCACAGGCAACCTGGGTGCCCCTGGGGCCTGTCCCTGCCCAGATGAGTAGGTGCTCACACCTGGCAGTGGCTCCTAGTGGTGGAGGTAAGAAAGAGGGGGTCACACGGTGGGCGTGCCAGCAGGGAGGGTGGCCCGTGGTGGCATCTTGGGGACTGGTCCTGCCACCTGCAGGCTCCCAGGCACTAGCTACACGGTAAGGTGCTCGGCCTGGTTTCCTTCTACAGGAGAGAGCCAGGCAGGGCACTCCCCAAAGTGGATGGGAGTTTGGCAGCGCTGGCCCCCTGCGCAGCAGGAGAACTGAAGCCTGACCTGGCAGCCCCTGTCCCGACCCCCACGTTTGCCTAGAAGGGGTGATCCGGAGGACTTGAGATGGAGGCGATGCTGCAGCGGCCTCCCCACCACCGGGTGCTGGATGGTGGTAAAGACACCCCACCCACCACCCCCCTGATGTCCCAGATCCCTGTGACCCTGCAGGTGGCCCACAGCAAGCCTCCTGGTGCTCCAAGGGCCCAGCGCAGGGCCAGGGCCGTCCCCCACCCCCACCCCCGTCTTGTGTCCAGCCGGGTGTCCCCAAACCTAAGGCAGCTCCCTGCTTCTCAGAGGCCGGCCCTCCTGTCTTGGTGGGGACTTCTCTTCCTCCTGAGTTCTGTGACCCCACACAGGACTGGGGGGCACAGGACCCACCCACCGCTGGCAAGCCAGGCACTACACTCGCGTGCACACACACACACACACAGGCGCGCACGCGCACACACACACACACACAGGCGCGAGCACACACATATGCACACAGGCGGGAGCACTGGCTCAGGCGGTTGCTAAGGAGAGGCCTGTTACCAACGAGGCTGAGGGTGGCCTCCCTCCCTCCCTGCCTCCTCCCTCCACCTTCCTCCCTCTTCGCCCTGCGGGGGCTCCGGGCCGGGCTGGTCCCTCCCTCTCTGCACCCCCTGCCTGCGCACCACTACCTCTCTCCTCCTTCCCCACCCAGGGTACTCCAGGGCGAGGAGGGTGGCAGGGAGGGGCAGGAACCACTGCCACGCGAGTCTTTGCTCGAGGAGGTCCCTCAGAGGATGGTCCGGAGGCAGCGCTGGCGTGGGCACTGGTTGGGAATCCGGGACCCTCTGAGGAGGCCCAGCCCTGGGAGGAGGGGAGACCGCCGTGCCGGGCCGAGCAGGTTTGCAGGGTCAACAGGCCCTGTCCTGGTGCAGGGCGCAGGGAGCCGGGCCTTCCTTTCTCCCACCTCCTGGGTGTGGGAGCAGGTGCTCTAGGGTGAGGACCCCAAGGACGCTGCAGTCCCCCACTTGGACCTCCCCGGACACTTTCCCCTCGCGCTTCTCAAAGCCGAGCAAAGCGACCAGCAGGCCTTCTGCCCGGCGAGCTCGGGCCCACCAGGTCCAGGAGCTGGGCTCAGAGGCCTGTCCCGTCCACACCAACTAGAAGTGGACCTCGGCCTAGGTCTTGGCGAGGAACCTGTCCTCAGGGCGCCGTGGACTCGGCGAGCACTTGGCAGGCACTCACACGCCTCCGTGGGTGACCTGCCCCCCTACCCCCACCCCAGCCCGAACCGGAGTTTCAGGGACTCTGCTTCCAGGAGAGACGCTGCGGCAGGTCTGGGGCAGCGGCGAGTGGAAGGGAGTGGGAAGGGTAGCGGTGCAAGCTCCGCCCAGTCCGGCTGGTGGGGGGTGGGGGTGGGACTCGGGGTTTGCCCTGGAGGGGCCGAGCAGGGAGGACCGCCGGGGGTGGGGCCTAAGGAGCGACAGGTTAGGAGGGGCCACTGCCTCCAGCTGTCCTGAGCGCGGGAACAATGGGGAGGCGGTGGGAAGGGGGGCTGGGAGGAGGGCGCCAGGGTTTCCAGAAAAGGAGAAACTAAAGAGCCCTATGCAGACTGTCATCTGCATGTGATAAGGCCCCCATGCCTTTCTTTCTTCCCCTTGTTCCAGCAGCTGTGGGCCGCGCTGGGCGCATTGTGCGCACAGATGTTGGGTTCAGCTCTCCACTCTCCACTGCTCGGCGGGGGTGCCGCGCACCAGGGGTGCCCGAACCTGCGGCTGAAACCGGGCTCTAGGGTTTGGGGAGGGAAAGTGTGGGGGAAAAGACGGGGGAGCGGGAGCGCGACCTCAGGGCCAACAGGCCGCGGGACACCAATCACGGGTCGACCGGCCAGGCCGTCACCAGACTCCGGCTCGGCCTTGCGCCCCGCCCGAAGGACTCGTGGCCCGGACCGCGCGGGGCGCAGGGAGCTCGGGGAGGTTCGAAGACGAAAAGCGTGGCCCCGTCCCCCATTCTGTTCCTCCGCCCGCGGGGCCAGCGACGCGAGGAGGCTAGGACACAGATCCATCCTCCGTTTTCACCGTCGCCTCTGTCCGGCGTTTGGGGCTGTGCGCCGCAGTTCGCCTGGACCGAATGGTGGCGAGGTCCTCAGTAGTTCCCGCGACGGCAGGCGCTTTGTGCACGCAAGTGAGACTTGAAAACTTGAGTGGATTCATGGCGGGTCGGAGGACACAGAGGGCGTATACGCGCTGCATCCTGGCTGCTTCTGCTTCCATTGGGAAGGGGAGCAAAGGGCCGCCGCGGCCAAGTGGGAAACCCAACTCGAAGGAGCGGTTTGCGGCGGGCTCTTCTCAGCAAAGGGTTGGGACGCCCCCACCCCTCCCGCAGCGGAGGTCACAGCAGGGGGCGTGGGGTGAGGCCGTTCGCCCAGGCCCTTCTCCCCTTGGCGCCACCCTGAACTTGCCCAGAATGAAGTGCGACTCGAACGACGGAAGGGAGAAAGGATGGAAAGAAAGAAAAGGCGAAGGCCCCACAGCGAGCTGTACAAATGACTGACACGGCCCATGTCCATTCATAGTCTCGGGCGGGAGAGGGTGTACCGAGAGCCACGGCCCCTTAGCCAATTGCTGTCAGCAACACGTGTGTGTGGGGGGGGGGGTATCTCTATAGCAACCGGTGGCTGGGCCGCGAGCCGCGCCGCCGTCGGCCGGGTGCGCGCCGGGCAGGATATAAGGCGGGGCACGGCGGCGGCGGTGCTGGATGGAGCTGCGGGCGGCCTGTGGCCCTGCGGGGACTGTTCCGCGCCCAGACCTGGGTCGGTCCTTCCCGCGCCCCCGCCCCCGCCCCCCGCTCGTCACCCCTTGGCCAGGCCTGGGCGGAGCGCGCCGAGCTACGAGCCGTGCGGAGCTGCCAGCGCCCGCGGGCTCCGAGCCGCCGCCGCCCCCGCCGCTGCCGGAGCCTCCGCGCGCGGCACCTTTGTCTCGCCGGCCTCCCAAGAAGTTTGTGGTCAGAGGCAGGACGGCTCGCGCACCTCTGGCTCCAGCGCTGGGGCTGAGATGGCCTTGGCGATGGCACTGCCGCCTCCCGCGGCCACCGCGCCCCCGAGGCCGCTCAGCCCGAAGCACACCCCACCCTCCTCCGGCCTAGACGCCGGGCACCGGCCCCGCTGCAGGTAACCAGGAGCGCCCAGCCCAGGCGCGGGGCACCAGTGGGCTGTAGAGAGAAAGGAGAAGGGCTGGGTGGTAGTGGGAGGGAGGAGGGAGGGACCCACCGAGGGCATCGCCGGGCTCATAGGCGGCTGGGCGAAGAAGGGGAGCCTGGAAAGGTAGAAGGTGCCCATGGGGGTGGGGGGGGCAGCCTGGGCGTCAGAGCCCAGTTCAGGGCTGACTCCCACTCTCAGCAGGTTGCCTGTCAGTGGCTCTGGCTGGCAAGGGAGGGAGGTCTGCGTCGGAGGTCATTCCACTAGTGGGTCTGGGTGGGCATGCATGGTGGTCCTGTGGGTGGCAGCTCTTATTGGGCGCAAAGGTTGAGAGGGGTGAGAGCTGCGTGAGCCCCAGCGCCCCCCAGGAGACAACCGGATTAGGCTGAGGACGATGCCCCCCCCCCCCCACCACCACCAGACTTCTTTCCTCAGCCACTGGGGCACTTCAGGCCGTCAGGCCGGGGGGACGGTGAGGAGGAAGGTGGGGGGAGGGCGAGGACAGGGTGAGCAGCCAGGATGGAGAGGAGCCTCCTGCAGGCATTGCCCCCCAGACCATTTTGGGGTGCTCTTTGCCCCCCTGACTCGGCTGGGCTGCGCCTGGTGCCCTGGGGTCCCAATTGGAGGACATGGGGCGGCCGCGCAAGAAGAGATCCAGGGGCAGCGGGGTGGGAGAGTGAGCTTGCAGCCCGAGCCCCCCCCCCCCATCCCCCGCTGCGGGAGAGATGCCAGGGAGGGCTCTCCCCTCCCCTCCCCTCCCCTCCCCTCCCCTGCCCTGCCCTCCCCTCTCCTCTCTCCTCTCCTCCCCTCCCCTCCCCCCTCCCCCCAACAGAACCAGGTGAGGGCCGCGCTAGAAAGAAACTTCCCCCTGGAGCTGAGCTGTTTGAAGGAGGGACCGCTTCCTTCCCGTGGCCCTGGGCGGCTCTGGCTGTGGCCCGCGCCCGGTAGAGAGCCTGTTCCCGCGGACCCAACATCCGGCGGAATCCTGGGCAGAATCGGCTGTTAGAGTCTCCCGCCCTTTTCAGTCATCGGAGCGCTGAGCTGACGGCCTCCACGCTGGACGCTGGAGGGGGGGCGCTGTCACAGTCCCTGTGCCCACTCACCCTACCCCCTACGCACACCCAGAGGGCGAGGAGGACTCCCGCTCCCTCCCGGTCCTCGCTCCAGCCGCTGCCCCCCTGGTCCTCCCATTCGCATTCCATCGCTAAGTCCTCGGACAGCGGTCCCTACTCGCTGGGGAGCCTCCTCCCACCTGGGGTCAAGGGCAGAGCTGCCCACGCGGCCTTCGCGGAGCCAACCTTCCGTGAATTTAGACTCGAGCTGGGAGGTGACGGGGCTGTGCAGCCGGAGCTTCATCGGCTCAGAGGACGTGCCCCCACCCGGCTCGGCGCACCGCTCAGCTCTGGGGAAGGGCTGGCCCCGTTGGGGAAGGGCACGAGGAGTCAGGCCGCTGAGTGTGCAGCTGCGGGCGTCCTGGGGGAACGGGGCGTGTTGGGGTCGTGGACCCGTGCCCTGGGCCCGCTGCTTCGTGGCAGGGAGGCCCGGCTGGGGCTTTGTCCCGCTGGGAGGGAGCTGGGGCCTCGGAATCCCTCGCTGCCAAGAATACCCCGCTCCCAGCACCTTCGCCCCTTTGTGCCAGCACCGCGGTCTGCCCCTCAGACCTCTGTGGGACCCTGAGTAAGTCCTGGACGGGACTGGGAGGCGAGGGAGCCTGCGCCTGTGGCGGGGTCGGGGGGAGCCTCAAGGGCCCTGCGACCCCGGCCGCGCCCCGAGTCCCAGCGGAGCCCTGCGTGGTGGCCTCGGCAAGACCAGAATAGAGAACCCCAAACCTGGGCAGCTTCGGTGGCTGAGAGAGGACTCCTCCGAGACCACTGGTGCTGGGAGGCGCGTGTGTGCTCGGCGCAGGCCTCGGAGCCCAGACGCAGCCGGGAGCCGGGGGCCGGGCACAGAGGACTGGGCGGGTCTTCTCTGGGGCCCCTCCACTTAGGGCTCTTCTCAACTGGTCGCCTCGAGTCTCCCTGAGACCATTTGATGTTTATTCAGCTCCACTAAAAACCAGTTCACATGAGGGAGTTTCCCCTAAGGTAAATCCCTTACATCTCCCCCGATGTCGCAAAGCAGAGCACTTCCCAGCACTGATGCTGTGGGGCCGCTGGAAGAGGCAAGTAGACACTTATTATCTTTCGTATATTTACCTTTATGCCTCTGCCTCTGCCAGGGAACAGCCTCAGTAATAGGCTGTTAAACAGTGCATCCCACCTATTTCATTAAGTTTGTTTGTAAGAATAATGATTCCTTGGAGCCTTTCCTTTGGCCCAGATAGGCTTTTTCTTTTTGATACTTGAATGGCAGATTAGCAAGTACAATTTCATCCGCAGGGAACAATAGCTTTCAGTTGCACAAAGGGTTCTCCCACCCTGACTCCAGCCGCAGTGCCTCTTGCTGATAATAGCTTCTGGAAAGATTCTGTAATGCAGAGAATTAATACATGATTATTTCTGCCTGGCTTCTCTCATTTATTAGAATTCTGTGGCAAATTCCAAATTAAAAATAGTTCAGTTAACAGCTTTAAAAAATACTTTTAAAATATTTTAAGACAACCCCTCTCATATTTAAGTTGGTCATCCCCATGAGTTGATAACTTTAAAAAATTTTATTAGCTTTAAAGTAATAGTTACTATATTTTAGTAAATGTGTTTTTGTAAATTTAGCATGAAATTCCCAAATAATTCTAAGATGATTCATCTGGGAAACCAAAAACAGATTTGTTATAGCAACTCATGAGCAGAATCTAAAACTAATTTCTAAATTTTTCAAGGGCAGTGGGCTTCGAGTTATAGAAAAGTGAGAGTGCAGAGGACCAGACTAAGGCTGGGTTTGCAAAGCAGATTCCTTAGAAATGAAGCAAAAGGAACATTCTATGATATTAGAAGTTTAATGTTAATGAAACTGAATGCCTGTGTCCATATGCTTTTATACAACTGTGTTTCAGAACCAAAATCAGTTACTTAGGTATAAACTGCTCTTGTTAGCTGGTTACCACAGCCTTGGGGAAATGCTGCATTTTGCTACCTGTCGACAAATATTTATTACCATAAAGTTTCCTATTAATGTGGCTCCCTCAGTTCTCACAGCAAGTTTGGATATAGAGTGTTCTTTTTTAGTCTCACTTCTTTTCTTTTAAACTTACCACACAGACAGCTAAAACTATTTTTTGAAGATATTTTGCCATAGTTGCTCAGAAGATAATGTGAGGGAAGCTCGTGTACCTTTGCTTCTGAGCACAAATCAAAATAGTTTAACTAGGTCAGGACAGTATCTGTAGATCCTAATCTTTAAGAGCAACTGCTCGAATGGTCTTTCTGGTCACATCTGTTTGAATCACAGCTTTTGCAGTACTTTATATTCTAAATTCAAGGAGCTGCAGGGGGAGATGGTCAAGTGGGAGAAGTAAGCAGATTGTGCCTCTGATGTAAAGTTGACTTAATTATTCCCGATTCTTTTAGATGCTATACTTTTCCTGCACCTGGAAATTAGCATTAGTGCTTGTCTACGTGTCTCCTCCACCCAGGGGCCCTAGACCCCGGGCCGTGCATTTCTCCTTGGGTCTTGCTCCTTCCTCCTGACCCTGCTCCAAACTCCCAGTGAAGCCAGCTGTCTCTGTACAGGAGCCACTCCACTTTTAAAAGACGCCCGACTGTAAATGTCAAAGTCATAAATATTTAAACATTATTTTCTTTCAATTTCAAGTCAAGACTGGCAAGATGCCTCTAATTAGTTGTGGGCACTCTGCAGGGCTCAGCACAGGGCATGATTGCAGGGAGCACCTGCCTTTCAAGTAGCTCAGCCTTGGGGAACAGGGGCCCATGAGGGGGCCTGGGACCCCCACATCACACCTGGACAGGAGTGTGGATCAATCTCAGTGACGCTGTTAGCAGACTCATTTCTTTCTCCTCAAGCTCCTGGTTAGTAGGAGTTTGAAGTGGTTTTTTTTTAACTCCATGAAAAGAAATAAATAATCGTAAAGTTATTGAAACTCAATCACTATGCCAAGGAGGGATTCACACTCTTCAATTAAAAAAACGAATTTCTGTAAATTTTTGTTTCTTCCTGGGTTCTTAAGAACTGACTTGCAGCCAACAGTACTTCCCTCCTGACCCTGGGCACAGCACTAGGTAGGACATTGGAACCACTGGGGGAACCCAGGGTAACTCTTTTGGTTCCCCCTGACTCGCCCGCAGACCACCCAGTGCAACAGAAGGTTCCCAGCCAGGCCGGGGTCCTGCCACTCGGGTCAGACAGGTGGGACCCGCAGGCCCCTGCTGTCCCTCACCAGCGGCGCCCATTGTCACCAACTGGTCCCATGGAGACCCCATGTCCAAAGTCTCCAGCCTAGCTACCCCTCCCCCGGTGCAGGAGGGGCTCTTTGCTGGTGGGCTGCTGTAGGCAAAGGGGGGCTCCGCCCAGCTGGGGCCCATTGTCACCCTGTCTCTTCCCGCTCAGGCACTGGCAGCGGGGAGCCGGGATACCACAGAAAAAGTACTCCAGGGGTGGGGGTCTCGCGTCCTCCCGCCGCCCTCCCTTCTCCTCCGAGCCACTCCGCTGGCCGCGGGGCCGGGCAGCAGGGAGGCGGGAGGGCGGCGGGAGCGCCCTGGGCTCTGGAGCCGTCGCTCTTCTTGACATTTTTCTTTGACCTTTGAGTAAATTCCAGGCGCTCCTGAGGGGCGGCGGCTGGCCCAGTAAGCTCTCTGCTCGCCCCGCGCAGCGCGGCCACGGTGACGGCGGCTTCCCACGACCAGGACCCGCCACGAGGACCGGGGCGCCCGCCGGCGGCTCCGCGCTCATGGCGGCTCAGTCGGGGCCGAGTGACAGAGGGACAGCACCTGTGCCCTCCCGGCCTCGGTCCCCGCGTGGGCCGGGTGCACAGCGATTCATCTGCCCACACCTGAAGCCGCACGTCCCCGTCCCCTCATCGCGCGCCTGGGCACCTCGCGTCGCGGGGCGGGAAGGTTCGGGGAGTCCTGGTTCCCGGCGCAGCCAGCCGCTCGGCTCACGGGTCCTCCGACGCCTGGGCGGGACCCCAGGTGCAACCGCGGGGACCCCCAGTCGCGTGCGCAGGGACTCGGTGGGTGAGGAACACGGCGCCCCCTCGCCGGTCGCGCGCCTCCTTTGTTGCGATTCGGCTCTGTCTGCCCAGGCCGGGTCCCACTGGGGGCTGCGAGGGTGGGAACCGCCCCCCACCGGGTGTCATTCGGACCTCCCTCCTGGGGGGCGGTAAGGTCCCACCCAAGCCCCGTCCCCGGTCCCCGGTCCTCACCCCTGACCTGCCCGGAGCCTCCGGGCGCGTCCCCGTCCAGGGCGGGTACCCGCAACCCCCGGCCCAAGCGCCCGAGCGCCAGTGGCGGCCCGGGGGAGGGAGCTCCTGTAACACGCCACCCACGGGCCACGACCCCCAGAGCCACCTCCCGGCATCGGCTACCGGCTCCTCGCGGTGCTGGTTGCGCCCCTCGAGGAGTGGGGGTGTCCGGGGGAAGTGGGGAGGAGTGCAGGGAGCCTTTGGGGTGGGCCCCATTGACTTATTCTTGGCCGCAGCTGCGCGGTTGGCGCGGGCAGGATAGGAAAGGGTCTCCTCCCGCGCTCCCTCCTCCAGAGGCGGCTGCTGGGGACCAGCCGCGCAGCCCCCTCCCGCCGCCTGGAGCCTCCCGTCCTCCGCCGCTTCCAGGCAAGAGAATCCGGCGTCTTTTCTCGTTTAACCGCGTTTTCATTGACTCGGTCCCGGCTCGGCTAATCCGCAGCGGAGGCTAATCCGAGCGGGCGTGGGTTACGGGATGGACCGGCCTGACCTGGAGGCCCGCGTCGGAGCCGGAGCCGGGAGGAGGCACGGGGGCCGAGGTGCAGGGAGCAGACTCACTCACGGAGGAGCAGGAACAGGCGCTGGCTCCTGGGGGCAATGCCTGTGGTTCCCCAGGAGTGAGGGTGGCCTACTGTCACCTGCAGCTCCCGGGAGGGGTGAGGACATCCCCTCCAGCTTCCTGCGGCGCCTCCTGGCGCTGCTGTTGAGGGGCGCCAGGCCAGGTCTGCTTGGAGACCAGTGGAATATACGGAAAGGACCCTCCCCCCACCCCCAGAAAACAATGAGAGCTGGATGGCCTTCGGCTCCCACCCGATCCCCGGTCCCCAGTCCTCACCCCTGACCTACCCGGAGCCTCAGGGCGTTTCCCCGTCCAGGGCCAGTGGCGGCCAGGGGGAGGGAGCTCCTGTAACACCCGCCCATGGGCCACAACCCCCAGAGCCACCCGGGAGGGCCCGACCAGAGTGAGCTCCTGGCCACTGTCCCAAAGGCCCGCGTCCCCGCCCCTCGAGGGAAGGCCTGCAGAGACCAGTGTGGGCGACACCAGTGAGGGTGCCTGGAGGCCGGCCAGGTCCAGGCGCCGCGGGGCAGAACACCCAGCACAGCCCCAGGAAACCTGAGGCCAAGCCGCTGGCTGCAGGCGCAGGCCCCCCACTTCCGCGCTGCTCCCGGGGCAGCAGGCTGCAGGCTGGGGAAGGGATGCGGCCGCCCCCATTGTCCTTCCACCCCAACAAGCGGGGTGCACTCTGGGAGGCTGTATCCCCAGCCACCTGTTCAAAAGAAGGGGCGTCCTGATTTACCCAAGGCACCAAATACTGTGTTTTGTTAAATCTGAAAAATTGCCCCGAGAAGGAACAAACCCGCCTCTGACTCCCCTCCAGCACACCGCAGCCATCCGTCTGCTGCTCTGAGGGGCGCCGCCCCCTCCTGGTGTTTTAAAGCGCGAGCTTTACCTTTGAAGCTGGGTGGAAAGGGAGGTGTTTGGGGGGCGCTTCCTTAGGGACTAACAGGCTTCTCTCCTGTTCCACAGAAAAGCAAGCTCAAGCTCCCACCTCGCCCCGCAGAGCAGGAGGACTCGGCCAAGTTCCTGGTGCTCACGCTGCTGTCCATTGCTGCCATCCTGGGCGTCCTGCTGGCCTCAGGGGTCATCTATTGCCTGCGCCACGACTCTCACCGCCGGCTCAGGGAGAAGCTCTGGGGCCTGGCGGGCGACCAGGGCCCCGACGCCACCGCAGCCTACCAGGTAAAGGGCCTCCTGCCCAGCGCTGCCCCCTCCTCTGTGAACAGACAGATCACACACATGGCCTCACTCACCCCCCCCCCACCACACACACACACACCCGCCAGCATTTCTCATTCCTAGGCGCCTTTCTGAGGACAGTTTGACACTTCTTAGCATTTTGGTAAATACCTCGAAACCTCGGCTGTCACGCTCTGCATTCATGCACGCTTATTCTTGGATAGTCTCGCGTTAGCCGGGAAAGTGGGATGCTCATTAGAAACGTGGAAAAAAGCACAATACATGAAACATGGTTCATCTGGTACCTTTCTCCATTTGGCCACTGTTAATGAGAAATGTCAGAATTGCAAGATAGATTGGTTGTGTGGGTGTTTGAAGATGTCCCCTACGTCACGGACTTCCTGGGTGTTTTGTATGAAAAGATCCTTGACCTGTTCAGTCGGCACCTCTGCTCTGATTTGGATAAAGTGGGATCTAATGGTGAAAATGGCAAGTAAACGACACTGTCTCCATGGGGACCGTCTGCAGTGTGTGCTGGGGATGAGGACACATCGGACGCCAGTGAGGATGCAAGGAAGGCAGGTGCAGACCGCACTGGACCTACACAAATTCACAGACATTCCAGAAACCGTATTGTGTCCACGGCCACACTCAATCATGTCCTGTGAGGAACTGAGCCTCCGGGCTGAGCAGCAGTGCAAGCCCAGAATATAGACAAGTTAGGGCATCTGATTTCTTTTAACATAAAATATCATTTCACTCCAACTGTATTCCCCACTTGGGACAGTAACTTACTTAATCATCATTTAAACGTCTAATCAGGATATACTTGGTAAAGATTTTCTCCCATTTGGAGTAGCCTGCGTTTTCTCTAATCACATGATTATGACGTGTAATATGCCTTATAAACAACACGACCTATTTTACAACCCTGTGTGTTAGTTATTATTCTCCTATCATCAGAGTCACATGGGAAACACTCCCAACCCCTGTCCTTCAAGGCCCCTCCGAGCCCCTCTGAGTGCCTGGGCCCCTCCCAGTGCAGAGTGGCTGGAGCCATAAAATTTCTAGGCTGAGAAGCCAGGAGGTGGCTTTTTCCCATTTCAAGACTCTTGGTACTGTCTGAATGGAGAACCCTCTGTTTTTCTGGAGGGGTCACAGGCTGGTCACCTCTGTCTTATAATGAAATGGCGACTCAGATGTGTGGGTGGGGCGCTTCCGTCACCTGTGCAGCTCTGCTTGAAAAGCAAAAGAAAAATCACGTTTGAAGGAGCCTGGCAAAAGCTGTCACATAAACTGAGAGTTTACCAGAGAGTCTGTGGAGGCAGAGCATCCGTGGAGGACACAGCTCCTCTGGGCCTCCTGCTTGGACATAAATAAATGATCACACGGCGCTCTTCCATGGGAGAGCGTGCGAGCAGCCATTAGAGAGCCTGGCGTCTTTTGATACACTTTGAAATTCAAATATAAAATATTGATAGAATGGAAAGCTTGGACTCGCATGCAGAAAAGGCTAATTTTGACCAAAATGCAGGTTGAAAATGCCTACTTAGAACTGAGTTTGTGATAATTTAAAAAAATTGTCCCAGTGACAGCCCTAATTAATAGTGTCTGTGATTAAAATCAGGCCCTTCCAGCAGGAAAAGTGTTTGAATTTCTCGGAGTGACCTTTCCGCTCTTCTCTGGGGCAGGGTGGTTGATATTGATTCTATAATGAGCCTGGTTTGTTTAATAAGAACAGACAATAAATGAAATGTGTGCATTTCTTCAATCCAGATTAATAAAAAAAAATTTTTTCCTTTAGAAATATGATCTAGGAAAATTTAGAGATGAAGCTATTGTAAAGGTGTTTCTGGTGGCTGAGGGTTGAAATCACTACAAAATCCCTTTCAGGGAACCACCCTGATAGAACATGAGGTCCCCCAGCGACATGGACTGTTTACTGGAGAACAGACCAGGGTCGGGCTGTGATGCTGTTTTGGTTGCTTGGCAGAGCAGGATTGGCAAATGAGGCTAGAGATTTCATGATTTCGGCTCTAAACTTATCTGAGTCATGTATTAAGAACTCACATAGTGTATGGTCAACCCCAAACAACACAGGAGTTGGGGCACCCATGCTGTAAAAAAATCCACATATTACTTTTGACTCCCCCAAAACTTCAGTCATCCTTCAGTACCCACAGGGGATTGGTTCCAGCCCCACCCCCAACACCAATATCCACAGATGCTCAAGTCCTTTATATAAAACTAGAGGCCCAGTGCACAAAATTTGTGCACTCGGGGGGGGGGGAGTCCCTAAGCCCAGTCTGCGCCCTCTCATAGTCCGGGAGTCCTCAGGGTGTGTCCGACTGATGGCTTAGGAGTGGGCCTAAGCCATCAGTCAGACATCCTTAGTGCTGCCACCACTGCCATTGTGCTCGCCAGCCATGAGCCTGGCTTCTCTCTGAGTGGCGCTCCCCCTGTGGGAGTGCACTGACCACCAGGGGGCAGCTCCCATGTTGAGCATCTGCCCCCTGGTGGTCAATGCACGTCATAGTGACCAGTCGTTCCACCATTCAGTCAATTTGCCTTTTATTATGTACTAGGGGCCCAGTGCACAAAATTTGTGCACTGGAGGGGGAGGGTCCCCTCAGCCCAGCCTGCCCCCTCTCACATACTGGGAGCCCTCAGGGGATGTCCTACTGATGGCTTAGGCCCGCTCCCCATGGGGAGCGGGCCTAAGCCGCAGTCTGGCCTCCCTTTGTGGGAGGTGACTGAGCTAATCAGAGGAAGGCACCAGCCCCATCACCCCACTGCTGCAGCCACTGCCAGTCACCGCAGCCACCAAGATATTTTCATCAACACAGACTCTAGTCCCTTCACCATGAAAAAATGACAACTTACTTTAGGCATTTTCAAGATGTGTCTTTCATAGGATATGACATTTCTTTCTTTCTTTTTTTTTAACCTCACCTGAGGATATGTTTCCATTGATTTTTAGAGAATGTGGAAGAGAAAGGGAAAGACAGAGAGAAACATCAAAGTGAGAGGAACAGTTTGATTGGTTGCCTCCTGCATGAGCCCTGACCTGGGCCACAGCCAGGGAGGAGCCTGTAACCTAGGTACATGCCCTTTATCAGAATCGAACCCGGACCCTGCGGTTGGCAAACCTAGGCATTACCCACTAAGCCAAACCACCTAGGGCAGGATATGACATTTCTTAGCCCTCCAGCAGTGGACCTTCGTTTTTTTCTCCAGGAGTGTGGTGGAAAAGCCCTAGATCACCTTTTTGGATTCTTATACCCAAGTTACTAAGAATATTACCAGTGGCATACAGGGAGCTTAGCCAATGAGTGGTCAGAAAAGGTGTTTCCTCTGTAGTTCACACCTATCTCCTCCGATCTCCAGCTCCACCCCTGCCAAGGCCTAAAGCCTCCAGCCCTGGGCGGGGGACCCCCAGCCTGCTCCAATTGCCCGGCTACAGCCCCGGCCAAGGCCGCAAGCCTCTGGCCCAGGCTCCAGCCCTGGGCAGGGAGCCCCAGCTCGCTCCAATCGCCTGGCTCTGCCCTCCTGCCAAGGCAGGCAAGGGCAGGCGAAAAGCTTGGCTTCCTCCATTGCCGGGGAAACCCAAGCCTCCCTCCTGCTCTCTGTGGCTGCAGCCATCTTGGTTGGGTTTATTTGCATATTCGCTCCTGATTGGTTGGTGGACGTGGCTTGTGGGCATGGTTTGTGGTTGTGGCGGAGGTACGGTCAATTTGCATATTACTCTTTTATTAGTGTAGATAGATTAGAGGCCCAATGCATGAAATTCGTGCAAGAGTAAGCCTTCCGTCCCCCGGCTGCTGGCACCGGCTTCCCTCTCGCACCCAGGACCCAGGCTTCCCTCACAGCCCTGGCTTTGTCCAGAAGGAGTCTGGTCTAATTAGCATATTATGCTTTTATTATATAGATGATGGCCTAAAACAGTCAGCCCTCCGAATCCACAGATTCACAAACTTGAATCAAAAATACTGTTTTGGCCCTGGCTGGGCGGCTCAGTTGGTTAGATACACCAAGATTGTGGGTCCAATCCCTGCTCAGAGCACATACAAGATTCCACCAATGAATGCATAAATAAGTGGAACAACAAATCAATGTTTCTCTCTCTCTAAAAGCAATCAATAAAAAAAAAATTTTTAATACTATTTCCTGCCCTGGCCAGGTGGCTCAGTTGGTTGAAGTGTCATCCTGTACACCAAAATGTTGCAGGTTCGATTCCCAGTCAGGACACATGCGTAAGTTTCAGGTTTGATCTTTGGTTGTGGTGGGTATGGGATACAACTGATCAATATTTGTCTCTCTCTAAAATCAAAGATATCCTCAGGTGAGGATTTTTAAAATGCTGTTTTCTATCCATGTTTACGTGGACCCAAGCAGTTCAGATCGAGTTTTTCAAGGGCCGGTGGTAGAGTCCACGCATGGAGGGGTTTGCATGTGCCGGGAGCATGTGTTCATCAGGATCCATGACTCGTGGGGTTCTGCCGCTGCATTGAGACCCCATCAAGTTTCAAGATGTGTCTGAGAAGTTTTAAAAAAAATATTGCAAACCTAAAACAATAATTTCAGGAAAAAATATCTTATTGCCTCAATGCTTTTTTTTTTTTTTTTAACAGTCACTGAATGTGGATTCTTATTTTCCTTGCAAGATCAAAAGGTTCTTTAAAATCCTTTAGCCACCAGTGAAATGATCAGACAGGAGAGAAACTTTAGATAGGAGTCTTGTCATCAAAAATAAATACAGCTGCATGGAGGTGCTCAGGATCTGAACCAAACTAAAAACGGGAAGGCAGGTTAGCAACCCTCCCACCAAGGCTGCTCCGTGGGCTGAGGGAGGGCGAGCAGGAGGCCTGGCCATGCCTTCTCAGTGCAGGAAGCCGGGTGGGTCGGGTCAGATCTGCTTCTGGTGACATGCAGCACTCCGCAGTGACACTGGAGCTGAGTCTGAGGGCGGGGCGGGACCTGCTGCTGCAGCTCCTTCATTCTGTTGAGGGCACTGCCAATGCGGAACCACTCGATCTGGCTCGTTGCAGGCATGGTTCAGGAGGATGGCTGCCTGGGTCCCGCTGGGGTGCTTGATGATGCATTTCAGGGGCTTGCCAGGGGCAAAGTCCTTCAGGCCCTGATGGTCACCTGGTCCATGGGGTGAATCTTGTTGTAGTCGGCTAGGTCAGCGAAGGTGAGGGGCAGCAGGCCCTGCTTCTTCAGGTTGGTTTCGTGGATCCTGACAAAGCTCTTGATGATGATGGCCCGACCTGTGAGGTGGCGGGGCTCCAGTGCCGCATGCTCCTGGCTTGAGCCCTCGCCATAGTTCCAATCACCACCCACCGGATGCCATGTTTCTTAGTAGCGGGCAGTGTGAGGGACTGGACCAACCTCCTGGGTGACGGCACTGCACACAGTTGGCCTTGCCATTTTCAATGTTGATGGCACCAATGAGCACGTTGTTGGAGATGTTGTCCAGGTGCCCATGGAACTTGAGCCAGGGGCCGGCAGCTGCGATGTGGTCAGTGGTACACTTCCCTTTGACCTTGATAAGGATTTGAAGGTCCTTCAGGTCTTTGTCATTCCATTTGTCACAAGGCTCAAGGAGCTGCAGACGCTGGCTGGTGGGGCTCACGTCTACCCGCTGCCCACTGCCATCCTTGGGAGGGTGCTGGTAGGTGTCCTGCTCATGGTCAAAGTCGAAATTCATGTGGGGAAGCTCATCCGCATCTGGAGCCTCCAGCTTGAACTTCTTGCCATCCTTGCCTGTCAGGAAGTCAGTCTCTGGGTTGAACTTGAGGGTGCCAGCAATGGCCAGGGCTGTGACAATCTCTGGGGATGTGACGAAGGCATGGGTCTCGGGGTTCACATCATTGCGACCTGTGAAGTTCCTGTTGTAAAAGATGACGATTGTGTTCTTCTCCCCCTTCTTGATGTCCTTTCTGTCCCACTGGCCAATGCAGGGGCCACAGGCATTGGCCAGAACAATGCCGCCCACATCCCTCAGGACCTGTGCAGAGCTGTCCCACTCAGTGGTAGCGGGGATCTGCTCAGAGCCGGGTGTGATGGTGAACTGGGACTTGTACTTGAGTCTGTGAGCCAGCGCCTGTTTAGCCACAGCTGCTCAACGTCTTATATCCTCATAGCTGAAGTTGCTGCAGCTGCCGATCAGAGCCACTCTGATGTCCACAGGCTAGCCTTCCTTCTCAGCCACAGCACCCACTTATGCCACAGAGTGAGCCAGTCAGGGGTGAAGGGCCCATTGATGAGTGGCTTCAGCTCATTAAGGTTAATTTCAATCACTTGGTTGTAATGGCAGCCAGGGTCAGGTACCAGGTGACCCTTGAACTCCTCAGCCAGGTTGGCAATGTCCATCCGGCCTGTCTTATTCAGGTAAGTCTTCATTCTGTGGTTGTAAGGAAACACTGAAGTGTGGCCCTGATTTCTGCCCCCATGTTGCAGATGGTCACCATGCCAGGTCCTTGTTACTCCACAGTAGCGCCCATGCCACCTTTCACTGTGAGGATTCCTGCCTCCTTTAAAGGTCACATCTTTGGGTGAGGTCCAACCAGAGAGTGAGCCCGTCAGTTTCACACGAATCACCTTGGGGCACTTCAGCTCCCAGGGAATCCCAGCCATGACATCCACTGCATCAGCACCCTGACTCCAATGCCGATGGCCCCCAGGCCACCGCCACTGGGGGTATGGGATCAGTGCCAATCAGAAGAGCCCCAGGATATGCATAGTCTTCCAGAATGATCTGGTGAATGATTCCAGAGCCAGGCCGCCAGAAGCCCACGCCATACTTGGCACCTGCAGTTGCCAGGAAATTATACACTTCCCGGTTTATGTCCTTGGCCCGAAGAAGGTCTTTCTCATCCCTGACCTGGGCCTTGATCAGATGGTCGCAGTGGATGGTGGATGGCACGGCCACCTTGGGCAGCCCACTGTTGATGAACTGCATCATGGCCATCTGGGCCGTGGTGTCCTGCCTGTCCACACGGTCCGCCCGCAGCCACAGGTACGTCTTGCCCTGCTCAATCTCCTGATTGGCTGGGTCACGCAGGTGTCCATACACAAGCTTCTCGGAGAGGGTCAGAGGCCGGTTCAGGCGTTTGCGAACAATGTCGATGTTCTTCTCTAGCAGGTCATGGTGGATGTAATCATTGGGTACAAGTGGCTCATGGCCACCTTGGCCTGTTGGCACAGGACTGAGGCCACATGGTACTGCCGCACACCCAGGGCTTTCTGCAGCCGGGTCACCAGGAGGCTGTAAGGCGCCATGTTGTGCACTGACCAAGATGAGGTGGCGTCTCAATGCTTTATTTTTAAATCACTGAACTTCTGCGCTGTGCTAATGCTAGAATACAAATGAGGTTATGGATGAAACTCATCGTCTCTCTTGTCACTGGGTCGGTCCCAGGGAGAATGGAACAGGTTAATATTCTGCTTTATTTCACGGGGTGTGATGGAGTCACTCAATACATTTTACAAAGTTTCTGAAAGAGAAAAAGATGATGGTGTTGGTTAGGTTAGAAGTCAGTGCCCTAAGAATGACAGAATGGCAGTTAGTATCGGAACATGAAGTGATTTTTGTTGTTGTTTATCCTCACCCGAGGATATGATATTTTTTAGAGAGAGAGAGACGTTGATTGGTTGCCTCCCACATGCACCCCAGGTACGTGCCCTTGACCAGGAATCAAACCTGAGACCCTCTGGTGCACTGGCCGGCACTCTAACCACTGAGCAACCAGCCAGGTACCAAGATTTTTTAAAGGAAAGAGCCAGTGTCCTTCTGCAGGACGGGATGCACAGGCCTCCAAGTGAGGGCAAGGGCTGTTCCTGAGGAAGGCACCTGACCTCTGACCTCTGTGTGGATGGCCCCTTCTTCCTGGAAAGTCGGGGGACCCACGTGTCCCCACAGAGCGCAGTGGCAGCACCACCACAAACACTTCCCAGGGCAGCCCTCACGCTGCCTTCCGGAAGCATCCGTCCCCCTCCTCCTAGGATCCGTCCCGTGGTCATGGGCAATGTGTACAGAACCCGTGTGCTTGTGGGCCTGCTCCCGTGTGACCCATGCACTTGGCTTAAAAGTGTTTCAAAGCTGTGAGCCAGCTGTCCCTCGACCTGCGGGAACCCACTGACACGTGGGTCTTTTGCAGTAGATATGCCTACAGTCGCCCATGCCCCAGGTTTCACATCTGCTGATTCAACCAGCCCTGGGGGAAACTGCACTTCCTGTTGTAGGCCGGGGACCCGGGGCTGAGAGCGCAGACTGCGGCCACTGTTTGGGGCTGTTTTATGGGAGGGACCTGAGCTCAGGATTGGGGGCGGCTAAAACCACCCCCACAAACACTGAGGGACCACTGTAGTGATGTCCCCGCAGCACAGGGGCGAGGCGTGGGGTTCAGGGGCCACCCATACTTCGTATTATTAGATTATCACACAAACTTGTTATAACATTTTTCTTCCTCAAAATAGAAGTCTTTATAGACAGAGTCCGGATTTGAAAGCTCTCGTGCTTGCTGTGAATGCATGATACTTCGTTTGCTTTACCTCTTAGAAAACCAAGTCTTTCTTGATGAGCTCTTACACTTGGACACTTAACAAGATGTCACGGTGTCACTGGAGAATCTGTCTTCGCTTACTTTGTTCACACTTGGAAGAACTGGGCACACTAACTTGTAGAAGAACTGGAATCTGTTTTTAAAGGTCATTTTTTTAAATGAAATACTGCCACCAACCATTTCCTCCACTGTTTTAGTGTTATTTTTTCTTCTACATATATAAAACATAATCTATTTGGATTACATTTGTACTTCATTATCAAAAATAGCCAACTTCTTTATTTTCTTTTTCCCCAAAATTGGCACGTCATCTTATAATGTATACAGCTGGTCTTGAGTAACAAGACTCCCAACCCCATGCAGACGGAAATCTGTGTTTTGCTTTTGACCCCAAAACCTTAACGACTAAGAGCCCGCTGCTGCCAAAAGCCTTACCAACAACAGTCAGCTAACACATGTTTTGTTTGCTGTGTGTGTCACATACTGTATTCTTACAGTAAAGCAAGCTAGAGAAGAGAAAGTGCTGTTAAGAAGATCGTACAGAAAATATATTTACCGTATTTACTGAAAAAAATCCACATGGAAGTGGTCCCTGCCATGGAAACCCATGTTGTTCGAGGATTGGCTGTCTATGTGTGTACATGCATGTGTACATTTACACATATGCTCACTGAGAGTAGTGCACAGGCACCAAAGAATGGTGCTGTTGGTGTGCCGTGCCCTCACACACGCCACATGGCGTGCGCCTGTGCCGCTGGCCGAGTGGAGCTGGCGCGGGAAGGCCTCTCCTTCCGGTGCTGTCCGGGCTCTGATGTGGCACCAGGTCCTGGAGGCTCTAATCACCTCGCAGCACAAGTTCAGGGCTCGCCGGCCCCCAAGCCTGGAACTCCTGCGGATCTCGCGTTCTGGTCTGTGTTTACCGCACAGCAGCGGCAGGTGTCCGTCACCGGAAGGCCCCAGGAGAGCAGGCGTTTGGGTGATGGGATACAGGTAAACAGCCACTCAGCGCACACCAGTGCATTGCCAGTGGGGTACTGCCAGTCGGGTGCTCCCGGCTCAGGCCGCTGCCCCTGTGAGCCGTTGCACCTGGCGAGGGCCAGCTGGGCTCCCACAGGCAGGACGGGTACACGTTGGCTGATGGTTCTGGCTCCGAGTGAAGGGCTTGCTTTTCCCAGGTGGTGAGTGTAACCAGTAGGCCCAGAGGTGGCGAGAGGGCAGGACACCCCGGTTCCGGGGAAAGCGAGTCTGAAGGAGCTCTCCCCTTGGTCAGCTGCGGTCTCAGAATGGCGTTCCTTTGCTTTCTACTTAAACTTTGGGTCAAAATCATTTCTTTTGCAAATACCCAATAAGCAAATCTGTCCTTACAAATGGAAGGGCGCCCTAAGCAGCCATGAAAGGACATTTCCTCCTACTCCTACAAGTCAGCCCGAGGGGCGGCGCTACTGTCCTGAGACGTCCAAGGACCCACGTGGTTCTGCGTGTGAGTGCCTCGCTTCCTCGAATAGAGGCCCCCGGGGGTGAGGGCTCCCCACGGCTCCCTGCGCCCCAGAGACCCCAAACACAGCAGGACGTCGCTGTGCTGACGGGCGCTGACTCGGTGCCCATGCTCCTCAGGGAATCCACAGCCTTGGCCACGCATGAGCAAAGGACGTGATCCCAGAGCCCGCATGTCTGCACGTCGGCTGCGGTGGCTGCCGGCCGGCCTTGGAGCGAACCGAGGTGTCTCCAGACGCCTCCCGCCCGGAGTCGGCCTGTTTTCCAGAAGGCGCACGTTCACTATGTGATGTTCCCATAAACCTACACTTTCACACATGCAGTTCCCAAAAGCAGGGCACAGGCTGCCCGCTGGCTTCTATGCAACGCGGTTTCTCAGCAAACAGCTCCCGCGCTATAGGAACGTCGTGGGAACGTCTAGCGGAGGCGGAGTCTGGAGCATCACGCAGATGTGCCTGCACAGGAAAGGGAGGGGCAGCCTTTCCTGATGAGATGGGAGCGCTCAGGACAGGCTCACGGAAGGCAGCAGGCCTGCAGCTGTTTGGAAGACGGAAGACAAAGGACGGACGGGTGTCTGAGCTGCTGACGGTACGGGCGCACCTGGTCTGAAGTCATGGCTGTGTGCTCCTTTCGGCAGCCCCTGGCAGGCCTGCTTTTACTGGAAAACCGTTTCGTGAGGAAGGACAGGAAGTGGCTTTGGGTGGGAGGGAGCGTCAGCTTGGCCTCCATGGCCCCCGAGTTGTCTCTTGGGAGGGAAGAAGGCGTCCTCACTGGCTCAGGAGTGGGGCAGGTGGACGCTGAGGAAGGCGCCACCTCCGTCACGTTTACCCAGCAAATGCCCTGCCACCATGCTGGGTCAGACCTGCCTGCACCCGGAGGCTCCCTCCCCACGCCGGTCACCGCGCCCACTGGCCACGTCCACTAGGTGCTCTGAAAGCCAACACTGGTCACCTGGCCACTCCTGTGGCAGTGGAGCCCAATCAGGATGACTGAGGCCCCCTGGCCCGCCGCTCCCCAGGACAGGTCCAGGCGGGGCCCTCTCCCCTGAGGCTCTGAGCTCAGGACCAAGTGCGTCCCCCGGGGGCCCTCAGGCGGCCGGCTCTCCAGCGCTGGAGGAACCCAGTGGGTGGGGTGTCCAGCCCGCAACCCGTCTCTGGTCTCTGCGTCCGCACTTCCTGCTGCACTTTCCTCTTTAACTGCCTTTCCTTCCAAGTGCTGAGCTCACAGGACAGGACACTGGCACACTTCCCAGCCCCCAGCTCGGGCCAGCCCCCTCTGCGCCCCACACTCTCACCCGCCAAGTACAAGGAAGAGCTTTGTGCTCCTCACTGGGCCCCTGGAGGTCAGTCCAGGTCATGGAAGTGTCAGGCGTCTCAACTCTCGATTCCGCTGTGGACCCGGCGTGTGTGGGGGTCGCAGGCGCTCAGGTCCTTGCCGGCCCGCCCCTCCCAGGTGTGTCCGCGTCCACCTCACACGGGCTCCCTCCTGGGGCCCTGATTCAGACAGAGGGCGCCTCCTCTGCACCTGACGCAGGACACTGTCTGCAAGACGAGGGGCACCCCAGGGAGGACGGAGCCCAGCCTGCCCTGTGCAGGAGGTGCTCTGAGGAAGGGGTTGGAGGAGGGACTGAGGTCAGCAAACCCCGCAGGTCTGTGGCCCCTCAGGTCTGTGCCCCCAAGGATCTGTGCCCTATGGGCCTGTACCTCTGTGGATCTGTGCCCCCACGGGTCTGTGCCCCCAAGGATCTGTGCCCCTCAGATCTGTGTCCCGCGGGCCTGTGCCCCCGCCGGTCTGTGCCCCTGCGGGAGGGCCAGAGGCTGCAGATGGAATCCAGGTCGTCTTCTGTCACCACCGCCCATCGGGAAGGATGGCTCTCATGTCACCCTGAGGGGCAGCCCGGAGCTCTCGGGGGAGTGGTGCTCCATGCAGACCAGGCATGGGCATTGTGGGGAGGGTGAGAGGAGCAAGGGGAGAGTAGATTCAGCAGGGGCTTAGACGGTGGGGGGTGGGGGAACTGTGGAGGATGGGTAACTAGGCTGAGGGTGGGAGACAGAGCCCCCCCCTCCGCAGTACAGCAGACCCAGGAAGGAGACGAAGCTCATCTCCAACCTCTCCAGCCCCCGCCCCCACTGGGAGGGGAGCCTCCTGCCTGCAGGCCGCCTGTACGGGCCGGTGAAGTCTCCAGGGACAGCAGGAGCTGGCAGCTGTGAACAGCCTGGCAGATGGGCACGGGGTACCGCACCAGAGACACCGGCCTCCACTTTAGCATGAGCCCTTGACTGGCACTGGAGAGCCGCTCTCTGCACAGAAATACCTCCCGCGCCGCCTCCTGGTGCAGCACGTGCTTGGGCGTAAGTAACAGTGAGAAACACGGGAGGGGTGGAATGAGGGTGACAGCTCGAGCCATCGAGGATATGCAGGAGCACAGTCAGACCCAGGAAAGGCAGCAGGGACCGTGGCTCCCAGTGTCCCACGAGGGACAGTGATGCTCATGAGCCTGGCCAGCAGACTGGTGCAGACCGGTGCAGGGTGGTCCCACAGACCTGGCCATACCCTGCCCAGGGACGAGGCTGACCTTGGCATCACTTGACCTTGACACCGTTCTACCCGGAGTTCTCTGGGCTCTCGGCCCTGCGACCTGCACCCTCCTTCCCACCCCCCACCCCCCGGGGCGGCAGCGGCATTGGAGCTCTGCCTGTAGCCCGCACACGTGCTGGGCAGTGCCCGGGTCTGCATGCACATAGACCGAGGCTCGCCTGGAGGGACTTAGAACGCCAGCAGGTCTCTTTCCAGACGCTTATTTCTCCTGATGAAAAGAATCGCGTTTGTGAACCAGCAGTTCGTGAAACTGTGCTGAGTGTGGTGGTCGAGACAAGCAGAGCCATGATGGAGCAAGGGGAGCCTGGGATGGTCAAGAAGGGCTTCCCAGAGGAGGTGATGGAGAGGCTCAGAGGGAGAGAACCGGAGGCAGGGCGTCAGGGGGAGACAGAGCCCGTGAAGCCAGAAGCGTGCGTTTGGGGCAAAAGACAGAGAGCTGTGTTCTCAGATCTGAGGTTTAGGCCAACGAGGCGGAGAAGCGCCCAGAGAAAGCTGAACCCAGATCCGAGAGGGAATGGACAGAATTCAGGCACGGGCGGGCAGCTTCTCTGGTGGGTCTGTCTGCAATGAGGGAAGTCCGTGCAGCATCAGTCATTCCTTCGGGGATGTAGCAGTCACCACTTTTTGTTACCTTATTAGAAAGCTACTTAATAGGGTTTCTCTTCCCCATTCATTAGCTGCTCTTAAACTTTGTTGCTAAAACATTGAACTCTCCACTGGGGCCTCCTCTTCTGGAGGATTGCCGATAACTAAGGCGGGGATCCTGGTTGCTTCTGTCTCGTTAGAAGAATGAGACATTCGACAAACAACCTCCCTGGGATGGTGTCGGTTGTGCAAAAGCATCCTCTCGGAGATTTTCAGTATAAACAGCAACGCCACCAGCGGAACCAGGCTTCCGGCATGTCTGTGCATGTCCGTGTGCCAGATTCTTTGGAGAGCAGGAAAAGGAAGAGGCCCGGGCATTGCTGTTAGAAAGCAAGGCCCATGTCCTGAGATGCGGGGTTCCGAGCGGCGTCTGAGGAATGTGGGCACAAAGCTCAGGCTGCGATTGACTTTATGATATTTAATTGCAATTCAATTAAAAGGGTTTATGGGGTAGGTTCTAGGATTATTAACACGCACAGGACTTAAGTCCTCTGGTTATGTAAAAGTGTTGGAGTTGTTCTATGTGTATTTTCTCGTTTTCATTTTTTTGTAAAGACAATGAGGGAGACAAATAAGCAGGAAAGCCTATTCCTGGGTCACAGTTTCCAGGAGCCTGCGGAGCACAGCCTTCCGCCAGGAGCCGCGACGCCCTTGAGTGGGAGGGACAGAGCAGGTGTGTCTGTAAAACGAAGCGGCAGCGGGAGGGAAATCAGAGCCACAGCCACGTGGCTGCATGGCACGGGCTCCCTCCCGGCCTCTCCGCATTCTCGGGAATAAAAACACGGGGAGTGCCCTGGCCGGGCAGCTCCGTTGGTTGGAGCATCGTCTGTGCACCAAAAGGTTGTGGGTTCGATTCCAGTCAGGGCACATGCCTCAGTGGCAGGCTCCTCCATGGCCCGGGTCCTGGTTGCCTCGTGCAGGAGGCAGCCAATGGATGTGTTTCTCTCACATCGATGTTTCTCTCTGTCTTTCTCTTCCATTCTCCCTAAAAACCAATGGGAATGCCCTCAGGTGAGGGTTAAAAATAAAATCCTGAGTCCAGGGGCAGGTGACCTGGGCAGTGAAACCTGAGGGGAACCAGAAGCACCGCAGGTTCTCTGTCAGGTGCTCTCAGACGCTTCCTTTTCCGGCTGTGGCCCTGTCTGTCCTGCTCCCAGCCCCACCCCGGCTTCCAGTCCACAGGTTCCAAATCAACACCCGTTGTCATCCCCTCCACCCCGCCCGGCCCCCCGCTGGGCCTCCCAAGTGGTCTGGTGTCCCTGGGACCCGCTCCACTGCAGGTGCTCAGCCCCCAGCTTGCCTCCCACACCCTCTCTGTGGAGCGCAGTCACCCCTCCCGGCTCGCGCAGGGGCCATGGGCACAGCGGCTGCTGCCCAAGGTCAGTGGGGGTCCCTCTTGGTGGAGAACAGACTTTCAGGAACTGCCGGTCTCCGCGGTCAGGCCCTTCGCTTCACGGACCGGAGGTGACTGCGTGCCGCAGCGGGCTGGAGCCCTCAGAACCCCCGGCCGGTTCCATCAAACCTGCTTCAGATGGAATCATTGAGCCCCAAAATGACATGCGGTTTCTGGAAACACAGAGGCAGCTGCTTGGAGACCTCCCTCCTGCCCCCCCCCCTCCCCCGGGCCAGACCTCACCCTTGGGCCCTGCCCTTTGCCTTAATTAGGCCGAGGCTGCACTGGAGGGGGTACCTCTGGCCGGGTCCTCACCGCCTGCAGCATCCTATGCCGTTCTGTCTACACTTTTGTGTAGGCTGCCCCACCCCCACTCTGTCACTGGATCACCCCACTTGCCACCTGCAGACCACCCCCTCTGCGCCGCCCTGCCCGGCCAGGACCACCCCTCGGCTCCAGGGCCCTTGTCCTACTGCCCTTGTCTTACCTTTCAAACCTGAGGTCCCTTTCCATCACCCGTCTTGTATGTGGAGCCCCTGGTTCATTGGCACTGGCCGAGGCACCCTTGGGTTTCTGAGCCCCCTGTCCTGTCCCCCCCCCCACCCCAATTCCCTGCGAGGCCAGATCTGCATGGTGCTCGGTGGAACCAGTCGATGCATTGAACTGAGTGAGCAGCAGGAGACTTGCTGGGCAGGAGGAAGCCACCAGAACTCGACAGCCACGGCCTGCGACCTCCCACTTGCGAACAGCCGGGCTTCGGAAGCTGTAGGTAAATGTGAGCCTTGTGGGTGTTAACAAAAGGGATGCGGACGGCGATGACAGATGATGATCATTCCTTATCTTTTGGGCAAGAAGGGAACCTGGAGGGACAAGGTTCTTGTAGAAGCAGCCGCTCGCTCGAGGTGCAGGCCGGTGGCTGCGGCTGCCTGGCGTTCAGCTTGGGCCGCCACACTGGGAGGAAAGGCGTGGCTGTGGGGCCAGCACGGGCATGGCTCAGGGGCCGAGTTGACTCCCTGAACTTTGAGGGTGTCTCTGACTTTTGGGGAACCCTAGAGGCTTAACTTCAGGTGAGCCATCAGCCGCAGGAGCCCAGGAAGTTGGGGTCTCGCCGCTGGGCCTGTTGGGGGACCTTGGGGCTGCCACTGAGACCTCACACAGGAAGCAACCAGAAATGTTACAGACACGCTCCCTCGTGCACCTGAAATCCAGCTTCCCCAAAGCCTTTGGGTGATGGCAGATCCCGTGCTGCACGCGGGTCGGGAGAAGGAAGACGCTGTTTCTATTCTGATAACTCTGTCCCGGTATCACCCGACGTTCATCAGGAGCAGTGGAAGCGAAGAGAACGCGTGTCCTTGGTGTGTCCTTGGTCTCCGTGGGCCCCACATGGTCTGGGGAGGTCCAGCGGCACATTTTGTGGAGCTGAACTGAATAATCCTCCTTCGGAGCCTCACCCTGAGGCAGACGCCAACAGCAAAGCTGGTTTCTCTGCACCTGAAACCTGTGTGGCGAGATAACACTTTGGAGCCATTGCCTAGGGGTTCCAAGTGACAGCGCAGCCTGGTCTGAGAAGGAAGTCCGAGACACTGGCAGCACCCAGGTCCACGGCTGCCACTGTGCCCAGCGGGTGGCGCTGACTACAGCCTACATTCTGTGCTCAGTACCTAGGATGATGGAAAAGAGACAAAAAATGATGTCTGTTCTCAGGTTTGGGAGGCACAGTGTCGCTGAGGTGACCGCAGGGGACAGGACAGCCCGCTGCTCTTAGAGACGGAGGCGAGGGCGTGCAGGGCGGGCGCAGAGCCGGGCGGGAGAGGTACCCTCTCTCCCGCTGCAGACTCTTCAGAGTCCTGGGGTGGGAAGAGTGTGGAAAATTGCTTTCCCTTCTCTTCATTAAAATGTGTCTGTATCATTAAGCTTTATTTTGAGAAAACATCTTGCAAAATGGGGAAAATTACTCACCACTGCTTGGCAAACAGTGTTTACCGTGGGGCTGCTCCCTGGCTTTTGAAGGGGTTTCGAATGCAGCACTTGGCATGAAGCAGCTACGCACCCGACGCGGGCATGTGGGTGCAGCCAGGGTGGCCATTAGGGTGTCAGGTGATGAGGAGCACGAGGGCCCCGAGGGAAGGTCAGAACGCAGCGGCACTGGACAAGTTCTCACTGGCATAGGAGTCACTGTGCATGCATGTGTGTGTGCCTGTGTGTGCATGTGTGTGTGCATGTGTGCGTGCCTGTGTGCATGCATGTGTGTCTGTGTGTGCATGCATGTGTGCCTGTGTGCATGTCCATGTGTGTGCATGTGTATGCATGTGCGCATGTCTGTGTGTGTGCTTGTGTGCGTGTGTGCCCATGTGCATGCCCGTGTGTGTGCCCATGTGTATGACCATGTGCGTGTGTGTCCCTGTGTGTGCGTGCATGGCTGTGTGTGCATGTGTGAATGCCCATCTGTGTGCACACATGTCTGTGTGCACTTGTGCATGTGTGTGCATTTATTTCTGCATGTGCACTATCCCACAATCAGGTTTAAACGTTATCCAGGTATCACTGAGAAGCTCATGGGAGGAGGTGAGGCAGTGCCTCAGGACACTTGGTGAGACGGGGCTGTGGGCGAGCCACTCCGGGACAGCACCGCTCTGCCCAGGTCAGGCCCATGCTCACCCCAGGACAGGTGTGGCTTCGACTTCTGTGGGCAGAGGATGGAGGGTTCCTGTTTCCCACCCAGGAATGGCCGTGGCCCTGTGGCCCCAGCCTCTGGTAAGGATGCACCCAGGTCCAGGACAGGGGGCCCTCCTGGCACACACCCTGTCGTTCCCACAGCCACACCGACCAGAGGAGCTGTTTGCAGTGAGGATGTTTGTGCAGAATGACTCGCCCAAACTGCAGCGTAAGCTCCGCTCTGCTCCCAGCGGCCGCGCTGGCCTAACCTGGGAACGGCTCCTTCTGGAATCTGCTTCGATGACAATCGGCCTGAATGACACCGCGGAGGTGATCCCTCGGGATGTTGACAATCAGCCCCGTTGCTCCCCTGCTTTTCCCCGCATGTGCCTTCTGAGCACTTCACTTCATTGCGATCACAGTCGGTGTAGAATGTTGCGTGTGTTAAACATCCGTGTCCTGGTGGCCACAGCGGGGGCCTCAGTCACCGCAGCAGTGTAACCTGCACCTTTTCAGACTTCCTCCTCCGCGGGTGTCTGCCTTGAGCCGAACGTCTGAGCCACACTCAATGTCACCGTGGCCACGCCCCAGCAGCACCATGCAGACTGTCCGCGGGGCTGCCGGCAGGTGCGGTCTTTGCAGCTTTGCCGAACTCCGGGTGCCCTTGGAGCGGGCGACGGTCCCCACCCAGGAGGCCGTCCCTTTAGATGCCTTCAGGGTTTACCCGGCTGCAAGGGTGTGGCCTTGCCCACACCCCCACCCCGCCCCGCCCCTCAATGAACCGCTTCGTTTCCTCGGCCTTTGTGGTGGCCTCCGTTCGGCTCTGTGACCACTAATGATGGCCGCCCTTTGTGTGCGCTCCCCGCCCTGCTCGCTTGCTCGTCGCGCCTTTGTCGTCTTGGTCTTTCTTCCACACGTTCGGAACGACATGCCTTTTTCTCTCAGAGGGAGCCCACTCCACAGTCCCTGGCACGCGAAGGTTTGAGAAGAGACGTTAGCATTCTGTGTCTGGATGGATCTCTGCCCCCAGAATCCTATCCAACTCATTTTGCAGGATGTGCTGTACGGCAGGCAGGCTCTGCAGAGGGGCTTGCCGGCTCGACGGGCAGAGGGGCCTGGCCGCAGAGGGAAGCGGCATCTCACAGGGAAATGAGGCTGCAGCTGCGTGGGGGAGGCTGCGCCCTGGGGGCCTGTGTCGTGGCGGGAGGGCGGCTGTGTCATGGGGTGACCCTGCTTCTCAGTCTGAATCCTCACTCCGAAAATGGGAAGCGTTTGGGCTTAAACAAATCCTGTGCCGAGTGCTGGGGGGAGCTGCCCAGGTGCTGGGGTGGGCAGGGCCGGTGCCCACGCGGCTGCACTTGCCGGAGGCAGCCCGAGGGCCGCAGAGCTCGGTTCTTGCACTTTCCTGGTGGGGAGTCTGTACCCGCAGAGCAAGCCCCTGGTTCCCGTTCTTGACAAGCATTATGCGGTGTGGGTATTTTTAACAACGTGGCACAAACATCACGTGTCTAGTTCTTCTGTGATGGAGCATGTACATCCGGGGACTGCAAACAGGCTGCTCTTCTCTTCCTGCAAACCCCACTGCCCTGGGAGACAGTCTCCTGCCAAGGACTGAGGGCTTGGCCTGGCTGGGAGCCACCGCCTGGAGGGAGCAGGGCTTTGCCCAGGCCGCCCTGTCACCTCTGCTTCTGTTTCCCTGAGGAGACCCCCGGGAGCCTCGGCCCAGCTCATTCCCTGTGCGTTCCCTGTGCGCCCAGCACCGTCGGCTGTTCCCACACATTCACCCTCCAAACTCCTTAACTCGTGCAGCAGTGTACAACATCCCACTTTACAGACGACAAAACTGAGTCAAAGCTGCAGAGCTGTGGTGGCGGAGCCAGGATGCAGACCAGACGACCTTGGCGCTGGCCCTGCCTTTGGCCCTTGGTCAGCGGTGCGGACCTGAGTCTCTTGGGGCTGTTTTCCCTCCACGGACAGTGGGTTTCCTGATCCTGAGACACGGATGACTCCCGAGCACCTGCCTCCCGAGGAGCCGCTGCTCACGGACACTGCTCCATGGAGAGGGACCTGCAAGGCCTGTCCATCTCCCCCGTGGGGCATGCCCTTCTCTCACTTGGTCCTCACAACGTCCTCAGCACCCGGCAGATCCGACACGGAAGGAGCACAGAGCAGGCACAGGGCGGCAGCCTGAGACGACGCATCTCCAGGGAAAGTGTCCTGGAGACACATCGTGCTGTGGCCAAAAATAAGTGCTCGCCCCTCGGCACTCTGGGGACAACAGGTGTTTGTGGGGGAGGGTATTTTCCTTCACACACATTGGCTTTCTCCCTCCTGCAGAGCAGGCACTGGGGCCCGGGCCAGTGCTCAGTGGTTGGAACATCAGCCTGCACACTGAAGGGTCACAGGTTAGATCCCGGCCCCGGTCCAGTGCAGGCAGGAGGCAACAGTTGATGCATATCTCTCACAGCAATGTTTCTCTGCCTCTGTCTCTCTCTCTCTCAATATCATTGGGAAAAAAACATCCTCAGGTGAGGATTTAAAAAAAAACAGTAGGCATTGGGATGAGGAAAGAAAACAGACTTGGTCAGCCCCCTGGTGGGAGTGACCCATGACCTCGGATGACCTGTGACCTCAGTGTCGGGAGAGGCGCCCAGGTCGGCCAAGGACCCGGCCCGAGTACCGCCGCTCTCGTGGGATCGGGTCTGCGGGGGACAGAGCCATTGAAGGGACGCGGGCGCTGGCTGAGCCCACGTGTGGGTCTGTCTGTCACCAAAAGCTTCCTCTGGCTGCACCACCTTCTGCTCCCGCACAGTCACTCCTCGCAGTGGCCGTTCCCCACCTGACCCCACGAAGGCAGTGGCTTCTCTGTACACGCGAGGGCCTCGTGGGGGCTCAGAACCACTTTCCTGAGTGGTGCTGTCTCGGCTCCCAACACTCCCTTTCAGTGAAGGTGGAGTCGGTCTGGATCCCAAACATCGTCTAGGATTCGTTTAGACAAGGGTCAGGCCCTGCGCTCCTGTGCAGCCGAGTGCAGAGGAGCGCCTGGGCCCCCCGAAGCATCGCAGGCGCTGAGCGCTAGCCCCTCAGGTGGCCTGTCACGTGGAAGGACTCTGTGTGCTGCGGGCCCAATAGAAGAGCTGGGGAAATCCCCGTCCCATAACAGTGCAGCTTTCAAAGTCACGGGCTCCGAGTCCCTCCTGTTTGTCACAGACAGACAGCCGTGGCCTCTGTGTCGGCACCAGGTGGGCAGGCCCTGGGTCCTGGCCAGGTGTGCAGCCGGCCTCCAGCATCATTACTCTGAAGCTGGGAGCCAACGCAGGGAGTGGTCGCCACCGCCTGTCCTGTGCCTGTACCATGCTCATGCCACTGCCTATGACAAGGATGCGTGTGTTGTCCCTTCCCACGTCCCAGGTTAGGGCGACAAGGCAGGGGAAGCCCTGTCACAGGAGTGGCAAAGGGCACGGCCGCCTGCTGCGTCTTCCCACCTTGGGTGCCCGGAGCCCGGCCTGGAGGCACCTTGTTCTCATGAGGTCCCAGGAAAGCTCAGCCCTGAGCCCCCAGCCCGAGTAGCAGCTGGGCTGCACGCAGGTGCAAACCACAGGTCCTTGCACACGGAAAGCCCGCCGTGCGGGTGACCACGCTGTCCTTGGACACAGAAAGGTCGCCGTGCGGGTGACCATGCTGTCCTTGGACACGGAAAGGTCGCCGTGCAGATGACCACGCTGTCCTTGGACACGGAAAGCCTGCAACCTAGGCATGTGCCAAACCAGCAGGGCACTTAACCTTTTCTTGATAGAGATTAACTTTGACGGCCCCAGTCACGTGATGTCTTCCCAGGGCAGAACAGGGAATTCACATCACGATGTTAGAAAGCTTCCGAAGGCCCTGCTGTATGGAGACGTGCTGGGCACTCGTCTACTGGCCCGCGAATCTGAGCACGACCTCCTGGCCATGACGTGTTAGGGTGTTACCTGTGGACGAGACACGGAGTGAGCTGACTGGCACCTCTCAGGCCCCACCCTGAGATTTCCCCTTAAACGTTGGATGCTGTCTTTTGTCGTCAAGTTGGAAAGGCAAGCTTTTCTGTCAGCTGTGCATGTTCCTTCCCGCACGTGCCTGTACTCACTCTCTCCTGTGCGGGCTTTTATCTGTTTGGTGGTGTTTGGGGGGAAGGGAAGACCCAAAGAGAATTGTGTGTTTTTCCTGAACACCCTGACTTGGGACCAGTTCCCATATCTCAGTCCACAATGTAAATCCCACCCCCCACCCGGCCCCGGGCCACATCCCAACAGGAAAGGAAAGGCGTCTGCACGAAGCGTGGTTGTAAGGCGTGGTTGTAAGGCTCGTCGGGGTGATCACAGCGCTGGGCCGGGACCCTTTTCCCGAATCTGTGTGTGTGCATTTTGTATGTGTATATAGCTCTGTGTGTGTGAATCTGTGTGTGCGTGTAGGTATGTGAGTATCTGGGGGGTGTATCTGTGTGGTCTGTGCAGTGTGTGTGTGTGTGTGTGTGTGTGTGTGTGGTCTGTGCAGTGTGTGTGTGTGTGTGTGTGTGTGTGTGTGTGTGTGATCTGTGCAGTGTGGGGGGGGTCTGTGCAGTGTGTGGGGAGGCCTGTGCAGTGTGTATGTGTGTGGTCTGTGCAGTGTGTGTGGGGGGGGGGGTCTGTGCAGTGTGGGGGGGTTGGGGGACCTGTGCAGTGTGTGTGGGGCCTGTGCAGTGTGTGTGGGAGTCTGTGCAGTGTGGGGGGGTCTGTGCAGTGTTTGGGGGTCTGTGCAATGTGGGGGGTCTGTGCAGTGTGTGGGGGGGTCTGGAGTCGGGTGGGGGGGTCTGTGCAGTGTGTGGGGGTCTGTGCAATGTGGGGGGTCTGTGCAGTGTGTGGGGGGTCTGTGCAGTGGGGGGGGGTCTGGAGTCGGGTGGGGGGGTCTGTGCAGTGTGTGGGGGTCTGTGCAGTGTGTGGGGGTCTGTGCAATGTGGGGGGGTCTGTGCAGTGTGTGTGAGGGGTCTGTGCAGTGTGTGTGTATTGGGTCACAGGTGAGCTCCCGGCCCACACTTGGCTCTGAGGAGGAGCAGGTGGTGAACAGGCATGGGAGGCCACGGCCCAGGTGGCACTGACCCCTGTGTCTCCCACTGTCTCCCAGGAACTCTGTCGCCAGCGCATGGCCGTGCGTACCTCTGACCACCCGGAGGCCCCACACGTGTCACGCATCAACAGTGTGTCCTCGCAGTTCAGTGACGGGCCCATGCCCAGCCCTTCCGCGCGGAGCAGCACCTCGTCCTGGTCCGAGGAGCCGGCGCTGCCCAACATGGACATCTCCACCGGCCACATGGTCCTGGTAAGGCCCTCACCCGCTCCGTGACCCCGCCCGCCCCGCCTGTGTGTCCTGTCGCATCATGACAGTGGCTCAGGGAGCACCCTGGCTTGCTGCGCAGCCAATGAGCAAGGTGTGGCCCATGTTGGGCTCCTCTGCTGGGGCCTCTGAGTGAGTGGCAGTGTGACCTGGTGCCCTGCTCCTGCCCGGAGTGCCAGGCCCACGTGCAGACTCGGGAGGTGCTGAAAGTTATCGGGGTGTGGATGGCATGCATTAGCGCCTACTGTGCGCTGCGTTCTTTAACCTCCAACTAACAGACAGCACTTGTCCCTCCCCCAGTTTCTGTCCAGCGTCATCTGGGTAAGTGAATGTCTCTCGCATGCTGCTCATGACTCAAAGGGACACTGGCCGGAGGGGAGGGCACAGGGCTCAGCCCTGGCAGGAGGCCCATGGGCCGGGCAGTCTCCGTAAGGACACGCCAGCTGGCTTCTGCAGGGTGGACCTGCTCCCTGTCCCGCCCGGCCCCCAGCCGTGTCATCCTCAGCGGGACATGCGTGCCGTGGCTGTATCCTGCCTCTGGCACATAATAAACCCAAGTTTTATTAAGAGAGACATTCAGAACTCAGCCCTTCTCGCTGCCGTCTCCTCCAGGCACAGGGTCCACTCGCTGCCAGGTCTCAGAGAGGCTCCTTCCTGTCTGGTGCGAGTTCGGCCAGAGCACACGCACTGGGCCGTGCCTGCCCGGGCGGCACTGCCCCAGGTCCAGGCGGTTCACTGGACCACTCATTGCCCCAGACTCGGTGTGAGCCGGCCGCAGGGTTTTTGTGATGGTGAAGCGCTTCCCTCTGTGGAGACGCCCGACTTGTTTACTTAACGCCAATGGAGACAGAGGAACTGGACCACAGACAGCGGGTCCCAGTGTGTCGCTGCTGTGACAAGCACCACAGGTGTTTGCTCTCACGGCTCCCGAGGCTGGAGTCGGGTGGAGGTGCCTCCCACTCTGTCCGCCGTGGTGGAGGGGAGAGGGCCCTCCGGGGTCCCTTTTACTAGTACCAGGGCACCAATCCATCACGGGGCCACCTCGTGACCTCATTGCCCCTCAGTCCACACCGTCAGCTGCCATCTCATGGGGGTAGGTTTCAACTTGTGAATTTGGGGGACACAGGAAACCGCATTTTCACTTAAAAGTCCGACTGCAGAGCCCGGAGGTGGGGCCTGGAGAGGCCCTAAGGCCCCGACAGGCTATGGTGCAACTGGGTGTGTCCATTTTGAGGTGCACCGGGGGGTGTCCATCTTGGGGTGCCCAAGTCTGCAGGCAGGAGCTCAGGATGCCGGGCCGTTTGGACCAGATGTGGGGATGGATGCACCATGTGGCCGGGAGGCAGCCTGCAATGAGGCAAAGACCAGCAGCCACTGTCTGCACTGAGCTGGACACACACACCTTTGCTCTGCCCGTCCAGGGCCCTAGGGACGGAGGGCACCCAGGACAGGGCCACCTGCCTTTACACGCTTCCTCACAGACGTATGTGGCCGGATAGTGAGTCCACTAAATCATTTTCAACAATATCTGTCCCTTTTAGAAAAGGAAACTCAACCCACAGGTCAGGTTTTCAGTCGCTGCAGCGCTGGGGCGTGTGCCTCTGCCACGCTGGCTGGGGGTTGTCGGAGGCTTCCTTGTGTCCACATCGTGTCCGATTTCAGCCACGCGTTACAATCCGAGGAGGTCTCAGTCCCAATGGGACATGGAAGTACTGCGCTTCCCACGGAGAACCGTGGCGTGGCATTCACGGTGAGCGCACACGTGGCAGTTAATTCTCCAAGGAAATGCACACGCCGCACATGCACGGACCTAGCCTTAGCGTGGCCGTGGCATTGCCATGCCTAACGGGAAGTGTCCCTGCAGGGGGTCACTGACTCCAAGCCCTGTTGCCGCGAGAGATGAATGCATCTCCACCCGGCCACCGTCACCATGCAGACGTGCAGGCCCTCGGTGCTCAGGACGCCCTGCGAGCAGCGCAGACGCGAGGCCTGTCTCCTGAGCCACCACGCCATCTCGAGAGTCCCCGTGGGCCTGGGCAGGAGCAGGGCAATGGAGGGGGAGTGTGCGCACCCTGGATGTGCCACGTGGGCTTGCATGAGGGCCAGGTCTTCCTTGAGGGTCTGTCCGCGCTCGGGGGTCCTGGCTGTCTGCCCTTCTGCCCACTCTGCCGGCCGGTTCAGGCACTGCCTCCACCCCACAGCTGTCCTCGCACCAGGCCTTCTCCCTCACCTGGAGACGCCACACACCTGAGCCCCACGAAGCATGTTTGCCATTCGTCTCCCCCTCTGCACGCAGGGGACGGGGCTCAGCTCTCAGCTCTGGACCCACAGCCCATTTGCAAGGCTGAGGCCGCAGCGCATGGTGAGTGGACCAGAGCTGTGTTCAAAGGGCATGTAAACTCCGACGGCCTCATGCACTGAGGCTCCAGGATGGTGACCCACTGTGACCAGAGCTGCACTCTTCCTGGGCCGCCTCCGAGGACTCGGAGGCCCCTATAAGCCTCGCCAGGCCCGCGCCATGCGGGCACGGTGCAGAGGCACGTCCTACCTGGAAGGTTCAACAGCAGAGGGAGGAGTGGCCAAGGCATCAGAAACGTAACTGTCACAGAGACCTTCCCAGAGTGCGACGGGAATGTTTCCCGTCGCAGACACAGAGGCATCGTTACAGGAAGACGTGGAGAAGGACAAGCCCATCACCTGCAGCCGGGGCCAGTCTGGGAGGAACCTTCGCCCTGTCCAGGTCACAGTGTCCACAGTAGCAACATGCATGTGCTGTGACCTCATGCCAGGAAGCCATGGCAACAGAATCTCAGAGAGGAGACAGCGCCGGCGAGGCTGTGCCCGGAGGAGAGGATCTATTGGGTGACGGAGGATGCGGGCCCCACGCAGGTGACAGTACCCCTGATGAGATCAGTGGCCCAGGTGATCCAGGTGGTCTCGGGGCACCAGGGCTCATGGTGAGAGGCCGCCAGCACGCAACTGGGAAGGGGGGTTCCCAGGAAGCTGTGGGGAGGACGTGCGGACGGGCGAGCTGCCCTCGAGAGCCCAGCATATGGCGTGGACGGCACAGGCTCGGGTCCGATGAGCTTGGCTCAGAGCTGGGACCTTCTGCATCCGACGCACTCAGCCTGCCTCTCGCCTGCAGAGCGGCTGCATAGGCCTCCAGCGCCCGAGGCCCCAGGCTGCACGGGCCACCTCGCCACCTCCTCACCTACACTGTCCTTACAGACGCCAGAGGGTCACGACAAAGAAATGGGACCAGTTTCCTTCTGACGAAGCGCCAGGGCCAGGGCTTCCCCCAAGGGAAGACGCCACGGCCGGGACCCGGCAGCGCGCAGGGTGAGGGCTGGCAGGGGTCCGTGGGGCTGGGCAGTGGTCCCCGCCCTGCCAGCCAAGTCTGGGGCAGATGGAAGGAGGGGGCTGGAGCCACGCCCAGCACAGAGCCTGGCGGGAGGCGGGGGTGCCCATGTTCGCAGGGACGGAGGATCTGGGCCAAGGAGTGGGGAGGAAGGACCCTTGTCAGCAGCCTGCTGGCCCAGGGCCTGGTGACCGGCACATGGCAGGGACTCCAGGCAGGTGGCTTCGCACAAATATATGAACGTACTGTGTGTAAATGCGTGGGGTCCCCTCTGAGAAACCCACCACGCCCCTCCAGAAGGTCAAGGGCCCCTGGGAACCCATCTCTTCCTGGAAGGCTGGCGCCCTTAGCAGACATCGGGAGCCAGTCCTGCATGATGGATGCCAGGTCAGCTGTGCAGGCAGTGACGTGGATGGAGGAGCCCAGGACACAGCCACTGGTCGGCCCAGCGGGTCCACTGCGTGTGCAGGCTGAAAAGCCCGAGCTCAGGCTTGGGGGGTTAAGGAAAACATTGATTTGATCCTGTCCCCCTTTGGGGCAAAGCGCAGAGGCCTTCATCAACAATGGCGGGCAGAGCCTGCCCAAAGCACCACGTCCACGGGGAGGGGTGTGGGCCCAGCGCCACGCATGCCCTCTGCCCCTGGGACATGAGGGCTGAGCAGCCACTGGCATCCTGAGCATGTGTGTGGCTGCCGCCATCCCCAGGAACCCTGGGGAATGAACGTCACGACAGAGGGACCCCAGGCTGCGCGTGCCACAGAAGGGGAGCTCCCGCCGGCCGCACTGACCTGGCATGGGCATGGCCGGCCCACGGGTGGAGGGGCGTGTCCCCGAGCTGGCACAGGCACCGCCGCACATCAGTGTGCCCCTCTCCCACGGGCGTGCGGCCTCCACCACTGCGGCTCCAAGCACCTCGAGTCTCATGAGGAGCCTGTGTGCCCGTTGCGCCTGGTCTCGCTTGTGGCCACATCCCACCACACCCCTGGCCTGAGCGCATTCACACTGACCACGTGTCGGCCAGCTGCTCCCCGGAGCGCCTCGGAGACGTGTCCTCAGGGGAGTGACAGGCCACTGAGAGGCAGCGCCAGCCCTCGCCCTGCTCCCTCCCTGACGGGCTCCACTCTGGGGCGTGGCCTCCGCCTCCCCTCGGGGGAGCTCCTCTGCACATGACACGACTCCTTTCTTTCCCTGACGTCCTTTCTTGCCCTGACGTTCACACAAAGGCCTCCTGGGCGTGAAATGCCACAAGTGCCTCGAGAGAGACACGCTGCTAGCCCGCACCGTGAGGCAGGTGTGAGTCGCCTGCTGGGGTGTCCTCTTCCCGTGGGAGCCGTGGGAAGCCTTCACACGCTGCGTCACGTGGGGTTCCATGGCAGGAGTCCTGGGCTGTGTTGACTCTCAGAGCAGGAAGATGGGGCCAGGGGCCAGGGGCCAGAGGCCAGGGGCCAGAGTCAGGGTGACAGGGACGGACAGGTGTGAGGACCAGGGGCTGCTATTGGCCGGGAACCCGTCTGCTGGTGTCCGTGAGGTGGAGTAGACCTCTCTGCTGCGGCCGCACGGCTAAAGCCTGGGGTGTGGGTGGCTTTTCAGAGCCTCCTGGGTCTCATCCCAACCTTTCCTACGGCTGCCAAGTTTCCCACCTGGTCGTGTCCTCAAGGCCTCATCACACCTGCCCCTGGGACACTCTCGGGGCCTGAAACCAACCCGCGCCCGCTTCTCACTGCTAGAGGCTTCTCATGCTCCAGGAAGAGCTGGTCAGTCCTACAGGACCCTGTGGGCACAGTGCCCAGTGTGTGCCTGGCGCACAGTAGGTGTTAGTCATTGATCAGCAGGCCCCACCCTCTTCGCTTCACCCTGGATTGGGGGCATTGGTCCAGCTGCCTCCAAAGTGAGCGAGTCCCAGCTCTGACTACAGCTTCTGTTTAAAGCCACTTGGCAGGACCTGAACCTCGCCCTCTTTAGCTCACATACAGCAGGTTGTGCTAAGACGCACCCACCTCTTCTGTGTGTGTCGTCTCTTAGCTTCTGCAGAGACTGAGTTCTTGTTCCCTCCTTTGCTCCTCGGTAGGCAGTTACAGCTGAGTGAGTGTCCTGGTGGTTCTAGCGACATGCCTTGACGAGATCAGAAGCTACGCCTCTGCCTGCCCTCGGGGGCCGGGCTCCGTCACCTCCTGGACGCCCAGGTTGCTGTTGCCGGGTCCCTCTTACTCTGTTTATCCTTAAAGAAACCATTTTTAAAGTCAGCACTTATGGAGACCGACTTTCTTTTTAAAAAGTGTTTTTGTTAGTCCTCACCTGAAGATATGTTTCCCATTGATTTTCAGAGTGGAAAGGAGGAAGGGAGGGAGACAGACAGACAAACACATCCATGTGAGCGACACATCGATTGGTTGCCTCCTGCACACACTCTGACCGGGACCGGGCATCGAACCTGCAACCCAGGCAGGTGCCTTGACCAGGAATCGAACCCAAGACCCTTTAGGGTGCAGGGCTGATGCTCTAACCACTGAGCCCCCGGCCTGCGTGACTTCCATTTTAACAGGTGTTCTTTGTTTCCTTCACCATTTCTCCTTCTAATTCTTAGTTTGGGATAAAATTTCTTTGTTTTTCTACCTGAAATACACCCTCTTTTAGTCTTTTAGCCAGAAAATCTGCCAATCGTGTGTCTGGACAACTCTTTGATCCTCACACTTGCATAGCAGAGGAGCCAAGGGTCAGATTCTCGTGGCTCCCTTCTCGTGGCTTTGAAAAGACTGTTTTCCTGCCTGCGGTGCTGTTGCTGTGCCCGGGTCTGGGCCCTTCTGAGTCAGCCACACTGTCTCCTACATCCGCACTTTGCTGGCCTGGGATTTTCTTGTGTTGGGACAGGGCTGGTGTTCTTTTTCTTTTCGCCCCTGTCTTTCTGTGGTTTCTGAACTGGAGAAGTCCTGTATTCCATCAGTGCCAGAAAATGCTACACCGTGTGTGGCTCAAACGAGACTCTCCCACCCTCTCCATTCCCTCCGGGGGAGAAGGTCGGGCACCTCCCCAGCCTCCCAGGGGCTGTCACTCGGCCTCCGCTGCCGTCGGGGATTCCCAGCTCTCTTCTTTCCATGTCTCCTATGGACTCCACCCATTGCATTCCCCATTTCAAGGGGTACATTCTTCATCTGTAGTCGTTCCATTTAATCCCTTTAAAATCTGCCTGCTGTGTTGTTCTTGTCATATTGTTGATTCCCGCTCTAATGTCCTCAATCATTACGATGCAATTCCTCACCCGAGACTCCCGGACAGTCACCTATGTGTTGTGAGCCTCTGTCCTCCGACCAGGTGAGGCCCAGAGTCCAAACAGCTTCCCATGTGGAGTCCCTGGGTAACCCTTGTGCTGAGAGTGGGCCTGCTGAGGGTCCTGGTGTATGGGTCCATGTCCAACTCCTGCCTCTGGTGGGCAGGCCCCCATGGCCCCTCGGGACCCAAGGCGTTGCCCCCCTCCCCCGAAGCCCTGGGCATCTGCAGTCACGTGGCTCCCGCCCTGGTGTTCATGTCCCTCTCCTTTCAGATTCCTGAGGAGTCCCCTAATTTTGTGAGAGGCTGGCCTGCCACAGGCCCAGCGCTTCCCAGTGTCTTGTGGGAGAGGGTCTTCAGGTGACCCCTCCTTCTACTGTCTGGGAACATATGTCCAAGGCCAGTCAAACCAGAGAACACGGGGCCAGTGGTGCGCTGCCGTTGGTTCACACCACCTGCCGCTCCACCTGCGGGCTGACTACCTGCAGGCCGACCACCTGCCGGTCCACCTGCAGGCCAACCACCTGCCAGTCCACCTGCGGGCTGACCACATGCCGGTCCACCTGCAGGCCGACCACCTGCCGGTACACCTGCAGGCCAACCACCTGCTGGCCCATGTCATGTCCTGCGCGATGAAGAAAGGTGTCTGAGGGGCTGCGCACTGTGCCCTCGCCAGTGGGCTCCCCGCTCACCTTCCTGCATGCAGGCAGGCCTGACCGCCCTTCGCAGGCACTGCACACCGTGTATCTAATGAGCCGCCTGGCTGCGTGGTAACTGGAATGTCGGTCAGCAGGCAGGGGGCAGGTGAGTGGCTCTACATGCCAACCGCTGGCAGCACGGGGAAACCCGGGTGCACACTTTTGGACGAGGGTGACAGTGGCTGTTGGGGTGCAGGCTCTGGCTGCGTGAGCTGGAGCAGGAGGGCAGAGGGTGGCACCGTGTGATCCATGACCACTTCACCCCACATCTCGCAAACGCACGGGTGCGTCATTCCTGCAGTTGAGCTGAAAAAAAAGATGGAAAATGTCTTGGATAGTCTTCTCCCTATGTCTTCACCCTAAACAGTGAAAATGATTTTTGATGAATCGACTTTCTTCTCTCCTCTACTTCGAACTCCTCATCTCAAAGCAATTGGATGAGGCATGTTGGCCAGCGGCTCTCAGTGGCTGTGGCTGACCCTGGACCCTCGTTGTCCCTTTTCTCTGCGGGATGGCAGCTGTTTTGCTGCTGACAGGAAGACCTGGGGACACAGGCACGGGCTCCAGGCTCTTTGCCCTCTTAGCAAGTTTGGTTGGTGAAGAGAAGATACATTTTTGAGTCTTGTGTGAGCTGTTCCAGTATTGATGACATTTCTATCCTCCTATTCTTATCTTATTGCACATTAGGAATTAAAAAACAAAGTACTTGGCCTGGCTGGGTGGCTCAGTGGGTTGGAGCATCATGCCATACACTGAAAGGTTGTGGGCTCGAGTCCTGGTCAGGGCACATACCTGGGTTGTCGGTTTGATCCCCATTTGGGGCACGTACAGAGGCAATGGATTGATATTTCTTGCAGCAATGTTTCTCTATCCCTCTCCCTCTCTCTAAAATCAATAAACATATCCTCAGTGAGGATTAAAAATAATAACAAATAGAGAGAGAGGGAGGGAAGGAAGGAAGGAAGGAAGGAAGGAAGGAAGGAAGGAAGGAAGGAAGGAAGGGGAGAAGGAAGGAGAGAGGGGAGGGAGCGGGGGGAGGAGAAAGCACTGTGGTCCCATGAGCGCTGTTGGAATCCCTGCCCGTACTTTCTGCTGTGTGTGGACCTGGTGCTTGCCATCAGGCACGAGAGCGAGCTCCTGCCTCCGCCTCTCTCCTGGGCACCTCACACCACTCACTGAAATGCTTTCTTCTTCCTAAAAACATCCTTGGAAATCATAATGAGCACATCACAGGCACAGAACATAAAGGCTGTTCTAAGAAAAGATCTGGGCTTTGTAATGGGGAAGAAGCTGTCTGCGTTGCTAGGCAACCGTCCCTCCTCTTTCCTTGGCCTGAAAGGTCCCTGTGATAACCGTTGTCTCATCTTTCCGGCAAAAAGGTCTCCTCTGGGCCTCCTCCCTTATGTCGGATGGCAGTGAAGGTGTGGGGGGTCCGAGAGGGGCTGCTGCTGTGGCCGTGGCCTGGAATTGGCTGTTTGAATTTTGTAGGTGACCTTCAGCTGGGGAGGGTGGGGGTGGCATTTAACACATGAATTGGCTGTTGCACAACACGCAGAGGCTGTCACTGAACGCCTGCTGTGAAGCAAGCCAGGAGGAAAGGGCACTGCCGGCCACCCGATGCCAGCACTGGAGCTAACAGGAGCCCCATTTCTCCATCACAGCGCTGCCTGGTCCAGCAGCACCCACGGCCCTGGCGCCTGGGCGCCAGCGATGCTGTTCGCTAGGAGGGACCGTTTTCCCCCTAGAATTTGTTAGGTCTGGAGACCCCTCCAGGGTTGGTGCCTCAGGACCGTGGCCACGCTCCTCCTTCACATCCCTTTGTCCTGTCAACTCTCGGAAAGCCCAGCTTGGTTTGCAACTGACTTTTTTTTTTTTTTTTTTAAATATATTTTATTGACTTTTTACAGAGAGGAAGAGAGAGGGATAGAGAGTTAGTAGAAACATCGATGAGAGAGAGACATCGATCAGCTGCCTCCTGCACGCCCCCCACTGGGGATGTGCCCGCAACCCAGGTACATGCCCTTGACCGGAATCGAACCTGGGACCCTTCAGTCCGCAGGCCGACGCTCTATCCACTGAGCCAAACCGGTTTTGGCTTGCAACTGACTTTTATACATAAATGGAATTTCTAAGAAACTCTAGCTTCAAGTGTATTTCACATGTCAAATGGACATGGTGGAGGCCAAAATCCAAATTTTATTTCCTCACTTAATAAGGACTGTGTACTCATTTATATTAATAAAAGTTGCTGTAAAACAAGTACTTGCAAATGCATCTTTCCTATTTCCCAGTCATTTATAAAAAGGAGACAGAAACGGGGCATTAGCGGGTTAACCATCCTGATGTCTAGTCCATGTCAAAGTCTCAGAAATGCTCCCTCTCCTTGTGCAGGTCCACAGTAGTTTCTGTGCTGAAAGTTCACAAACGCAGCGATCCACAGGGAATGAGTGGCTTCATTGCCGCCAGGCATGGGTGCGACCTGGTGAGGATGGGATGAGGAGAGTGCAGTCCGTTTAGAATGATAGGTGGGCCCTGGCCGTGTGCTCAGTGGTTAGAGCGCACCGGACAGGCCAAGGTTGCAGGCTCGATCCCCGGTCAGGGCACATACCGGGAGCAACCAATGAGCGCGTGGATAAGTGGAGCAACAAATCCATGTCTCTCTTTCCTTTCCTCTTCTCTAAAATCAATTTTTAAAAATTAGAATGATTAGATTTATCTCTTCAATTTTTATGTGGTTTCTTCCCACTTTTCCACTGTTTCTCACTTATCTTTGAAGGAGAACAGATCATTGGTAGAAACAAGACACCTTACCTATAATGTCTTTTTGTTGTTGTTAATCCTCACCCGAGGAGACTTTTTCCATTGATTTTTAGAGATAGTGCAAAGGGAGGGAGGGAGGGAGGGAGGGAGGGAGGGAGGGAGGGAAAGAGAGAAAGAGAGAGAAACATTGATGTGAGAGAAACACATCAATTGGTTGCCTCCCGCACACACACCAGCCGGGCTGGGGATCAAATTTGCAACCCAGGTATGTGCCTTGACCGAAAATCAAACCTGAGGCCCTTCAGTGTGCTGGCCGGCGCTCTAACCACTGAGCACAGCAGCCGGGGCATCACCTGTAAAGTTTTGTTAGAGAAGCAGCTAGTTCAGGAGTTTGAGATGCCTTGGGTAGATATTTTAAACTTCTAAAAGGCAAAAATTAGTAGAACTAACATGAAATCTAGTTAATTTTTCTTCAGACATGTGTTCATTGAAGCAGCTACAGACTCACATTTAAAACCCGACATTGCCAATGGCGGTGGGTTTTTTGTCTGTGGACCAAGTCACAGAAGGAAGCGAGATACAGGAGGCGTGTGTGAGGCGGTGGCCTGGCCGAGCATGGCTCTCATTAGCACACGTCCCCTTAGTAACTGTGTAATTAACTTTGAGGAAGGCCTTGGAATTGCATTTTGAGATGTATCAAAGCTGACTTATGCTTCAGCCTTTCATGCCATTTACCATTAATGAAGCTGAGATGGAAGCCCGTCTGTAATTATTCCTCACTATTTGAATGACAAGCAAAGAATTTTATCAGCAGACTTTTAAATGAAAGGGGATTAGCAGCTAATGTGGAAATTGTTCAACTTCTTAATGAAAATAATTCTGAAGAAAATGTTTAGTGGAAAGAGAGGTTTGACGAAGCATTTGCCATTAAAATAGCCATTTTCTGAGTCTCCGTGTGACTCCGTCTGCGTTTGTCAGCGGGGTACAGACATCTCCGGAAGCAAATGAATATTTTACAGGATCCGAGCTGCTCGTGTGTCCCAGGAATGGATCGTGCAGTCTTCCCAAACAGCCGGGGAGGTGAGAGACTCGGAGCCGAAGCTGGAAAATTATAAATGTATGAGAACATTCTAGAAGAAATCACAGTTTGCTTATTAGCTTTGGGAGCTGCCTTTCACCCCTTCTGAGTGCTCATTTAATATTGTAGACAGTAAATGTCGTTAAAGAAAACGTGTTAAATGAAGCTCTGGATCCATTTGTCCAAAACGGTCCCATTTGCATCACTGCGGCAGCTCAGAGTCTCACCTGCATTTTCAGTGGCCCTGGCGTTACCTTAACCCTCGTGTCTGACACAGAGGACATGTGGCCACAGAGCTGCCGCCCGTCCTCAAGGCAGGGCCAGGGGCACACCCTGGATTCATTCAACAGACACTGCCACTTCGGGCGGGCTTTTTTGGAGCCTGAAAACACATCTCATGTTTATTTCTTCGTCCTGATTCTTCCCTTAGTTAAAGGTGTGGACCGAGTCCTAAGTTTACGGCCACTTCTGGTCAGAGCCCCACGGCACTGTGAACGGGAGAGAGGCAACATGCTGGTTTCTGGCAGCTCCGGAGCTTGGCCTGGAAGGAACGGCACTTCTAGGAGCATTGTGTGTGTGTGCCAGGCCCAGGCTGGGCTGGAGGTACTGCTGCTGCCCACCGCTGGACCCAGCTGGGCTGAGGGTCTTCCCGACGTCTGAGCCCCCACACACGGCATCCAAGGGGGTGCTATGCATGGTGCCGATATGCAGTTTTCATTCTTAGCAAGTCTGTTTTCTCAAGCCTCATCTCTGGTTGGCCTTGGCCCGAATGGGTCTTAGGACACTGAGCCCACCAGCTCCTGCAGTCACAGAACTATTCCAGGTTAATTGAGTTTAGGGTTAAGCTATTGGCTATTAATTTTTCTCTGGTATTTTGGGCAAATGTATCTTCTCTGAGATCCATGCATTGGCTAAGATGACAGAGATCGAATGTCCAGACATGCTGTCCACGTGACAAAGGTGCGAACTCTGTTGGCACTGGCGGTGGTCGGGTGTTTCTCAGGTGTGGATGCAGGCTTTTGACTTCAGGAGAGTTAAGGCTATGACTGAGAACTCGCCTCACTGTGGCTGTCTGAGGGATGAAGAGTTGAGACAATTACAGAATATTTTGCAAGCTAAAGGGGTGCAGAAATCAATAAGTATCAAGAAGAACAGGTGAGATCATGAAATAAGCTGAATCTACATTAAATAAATGAAAATCCCCTCATTTGCTCTGTTAGCCAATCCCAGCGGCTCTACCCATTTCTTCCCCTCACTCCATCCCCAGCCTCAGCCACTGGAATCCATATGGAAGGTCCCAGTTTGTGCATCAACCCGCCTGGAGCCAGTGACCTTTTAAAAGCATCTTATCATCATGTGCCTCTTACCTTAAACCTCTCCATGGCCTCCCTTTGCTGTTAAAGTAAATATCACCTTAAAGGCAATCAGACCTGGGTGGTGAGCACACAATAGAATATACAGATGTCATATCATAAAGCTGTACACCTGAAATTTATATAATGTTACTAACCAATATTACCCCAATAATTTATTTTTTAAAAAAACTTAAAGACCGCCGAAACCGGTTTGGCTCAGTGGATAGAGCGTCGGCCTGCGGACTGAAAGGTCCCAGGTTCGATTCCGGTCAAGGGCACGTACCTTGGTTGCAGGCACATCCCCAGTAGGGGGTGTGCAGGAGGCAGCTGATCGATGTTTCTCTCTCATCGATGTTTCTAGCTCTCTATCCCTCTCCTCTCTCTTCCTCTCTGTAAAAAATTAATAAAATATATTTTTAAAAAAACAAAACAAAACAAACAAACAAAAAAAAAACTTAAAGACCTAGCCTGTGTAGCTCACTGGTCAGAGCATTGGCCTGAGCACTGAAGGGTCTCGGGTTCAATTTCTGGTCGAAGGCACCTGTCTGGGTTGCAGGTTCAACCTCTGGGCCCGGTCAGGGCCCATGCAGGAGGCAACCAATCGATGTGTCTCTCTCACATCTATGTTTCTCTCTCTCTCTGCCCTCCCTCCCTTCCACTCTCTCTAAAAATCAATGGGGGAATGGGGAATATCCTTGGGTGAGGATTTTTTTTTAAAAAAAAATGTTCAAAATTCTCCCCAGCTGACAAGCTCCCTTCACTCCAGCAGCCTGGCTGTCTCTGTTTCTGGACCATGCGGAGTCCATTCCCACCCCGGGCCCTGGCCTTGCTGTCCTCACCCCAAGACTCCCCATGGTCCTTGCACTCCGAGCCCTTCCCCTCATCTTTCCTGATGAGCTCAGGAGCAGTCCCTTCTCCATCTCTGTCTACGTCTTTTCATGGGTGCTGCCATCTGGAGTTGTCTTTCTAAATTACGTTTATTTGCTTGTATGTGGTCTGTTCTCAGATAAAGAAATCAGACACAGGAACACACACAGCCCCTGATGCAAACAATATACTTAATAAAATTAGTTGAATGAATGAATAAATGACTAAAACCAACACGTGAGCAGGAATCTAAGATAACTTGCAACCCTTTTTTTATATATATACTAGAGGCCCGGTGCATGAAAATTCATGCACTGGAGGGGGGGGGGTCCCTCAGCCCGGCCTGCCCCCTCTCACAGTCCGGGAGCCCTCAGGGGCGGGAGGCAACGTGGCGATCAGGGAGAGGCGACGCCCCATCACACCTCTGCTGCTGCCACTGCTGTCAGCGCAAGCCTCAGCCGGCCCTGGGTGGCTGGGCAGCCAACATCCGAGGCTTACCTGCGTCTTGGGACAGCCCTGGGGGGCTGAGGGGACTGGGAGACTCCGGAGGCAGGCATGCTGGCAGGGCTGAGGGGACTGGGCGCCACCATCTTGTGGCTATGGGCACCACCATCTTTGAGGGTGGGGCAGCCAATTAGCATATTCCCTCCTTATTGGCTGTGGGGGCTGCTATCTTTGTGATGTGTGAGGGTCAATTAGCATATTCCCTCTTTATTAGATAGGATTTTTATTGATTTCAGAGAGGAAGGGAGAAAGAGATAGAAACATTAATGATGAGAGAGAATCACTGATGGGCTGCCTCCTGCATGCCTCCTACTGGGGATCGAGCCCATAATCCGGGCATGTGCCCTTGGCTGGAATCAAACTTGGGACCCTTCAGTCTGCAGGCTGAAGCTCTATCCACTAAGCCAAACCAGCCAGGATGATAACTTGCAACTCTTAAGTCTTCTACAATAAGAGGAGGGGTCCAGGATTTGCTCACACTATCAAGCAAACCTTTTCTGCCCTGAATTTAAGTATTAATAGTTGTAGGCTTATGGAAAATATGGTATAATTCTCTTCGTTATTTTGCATTGCTTGTAAGTATTCATCTTTGTATTTTACCTATGTTCACATAACCTTCATTGTCAAGATGTTACGTAAGATAATGAGGTGCGTACAGTTCACTGGAAGTCCTGAGGTCTTCAGGAATGGCCGCCCGGAGGCAGACATGCCCCTGTCACTGTCAACATCATCACTGTTGCTGAACAGCTGTTTCTTCATTTTCCTCAGGAGGCCTTTGTCTCCTGTCCTGCACACCCACTGAGCGTCACATCAGGCTTCTGTTTAGGAAGAGCAGGTGGTGAGGACAGAATTACTCACTTTTTCAAGTTATTCATTCACATGTTTCTGGAACAGAATATGTGCGTTATTGACGTTTTCCCCAGGTTCTAGCTGTGAGTCTGTGCTGGAACTCTGTTCCGTCATCCTGCTCCACTACACCAACTGTAGGGTCTGAGCCCCTCTGCCAGGGGCTGGACCTTCTTGGACACCAAATGGAGAAGCCATGAGAAGTTGTGGGTGTATAAGAGAGTCTTTATTGTAGAAGCCAGTGGCCACGTAGCCAATGCCAACAAGGAGCCTCTAGACAAAACAGTTCTTCAAAGCAGAGTCCCATACAGCAGGTAGCTGCACACCAGCCAGGTAACAATCCTTCTTTCCCACACAGCTACAGCAGCCTCTGTACCCACAGCAGCAGCTGCTGGTCAGTAATGCATCTTCTCCATAATGCAGCCCATACTGGCTGGTCAGTAACAACTTTATACGACTTAGACAAAGAGGCTTCTTTCCAAACAGTGGTCTCAGTCTTTGGGGTTGTAGAAGAGCACGCTTGCCCAGTGTACAGTGTGATAACTGTGGCCTTGCTGTGTGCCTGCAAGAGCAACTCAACCTTGGACACTCTGATTCAGATTCCCACACTCAGAGTGGCCTTGAGCCTCCGGCGTACTCTGAATAGGGTTCCCACAGTCTGTAAGACTGTGATTTCTGTCAGCTGCTAGAGCGCAGGTCATGGAAAGTCACAGCTCCTCTGCACTCCACTCGCTGAGATATGGGCTGGGCCGACCGCCACTGACCCAGGGACCTGCTCAGGGCTTGCCCGTCAGTTTTGGCTTCTTGTGACCCAGGACTCATCTAGGTAGGGCTCCCAAAACCCAAATTATAATAAATCCCATGAGCTAGGCTCCAGTCAGTAAAGTTCTACATCTTCCAGATTTAGTTTCACGACCTCCTGAGTCACCTGCACAAAGAACCTCCTCTCCCTGCCGCGTCGCACGTCCTCCACGGCCTGCCAGCAGAGTCTTGAGAAACGTTTTCTTTAGAGCTCCTGTGTGCTTCCTCAGTCCTCCCGTGTGTCGTATTTCTCAATTGCAAAAAGGGTTTTAAATAACACAGACAGTTCCGCGCCTCGTCAGCACCAGCATGGTGTGTCCCGCCCACGCTGTGCCTGGTTTCTGCCGTGGGCATTTGCTCACTCCCCTTCTCTGCCAGGACAGGTGTGAGGTGTTAGGTGTGGACTTTCTCTAAAGGCCCTAACACTTGAAAGTCTTTGAATCCACGTGGGCTCGGTGAGCCCGTTGGCTGCCAGGATCTGTAAGGGGACCCCAGCACCATGGTCTGGGGTGCCCACACCCTGTCCCCAGCATTCAGAGACAGGAGGGCGTTGGGTGTGGGGCTGACCAGGGACCCTGAAAGCTGATCTCAGGTGTTGACACCAGTAGATGCTGCCTGTGATGGCATGATCTCAGGGCAGACTTGGAAGCTCTGTCCACCCCGGAAATCACCTTCATTCGTCAGCAGCTTGCTTTCAGTCGTAGCGATTCCTCATCTCAAGCATGGTCTGAAACACCTCCTCTCAAAACAGTGATAAACAAAAGAAACACATGGAGAGGTGGGGACGTGCTGGGTCAACCCTGGTTCCATGTGGAGTGGGTGCCGATGCCGCGTGACGACGTGGTCACGTGTGGGCTGTGCCAGCACAAGTAGGAGTCTGAGCCTGTGGGGGACAGCATCTCCTGTAAGCAGGATGCGATGCTGAAACTGCACTTGGTATCACTTGTCACTATGTCTCCGAGGATGCGCGATGCCGTCACATCACACGCAGACGCCTCGCAGAGGCACCTCCATAGCAGGGCACTCCTGTGGCCGCCCCCTAAACTCTGCATTCCAGCTGCAGTCGGTGGGGGCTTTGGTGGGACTTCAGGTGCCACATTTCCTAGTGGCGGGTAAATGGCCCAGGACTGCAGTACATCAGGCACAGGACATGGGAGGGAATTTAGAAGGTTCCTTCTCTTTCTAGTGAAAAGCTGAGACCCACCACAACCACCATCCCTTCCACTTGTACTTTACATTCAAAAAGCGCACGCCCTGTGTCTGCTCAGTCAGCTAGCTTCACAAACATGCACGGTTCCCACTTTGTGGAGCAGTGAATGAAGGCGGAGAGAGTAGATGCTTTACCCCAAAGTACGCGGTGGAGACGTAGCCACGTGGGGACCAACCCTTTCGCTCTCTGCGTTGCCCTTCAGCATCAAGCACCTCCCTGCTTGTGAGGGCTGCTCCTGGCAGCACCGTGAGGGCTCCTGAGCAGCAGTGCCGTGGCCCTGGCGTGTGCCAGACCTCCCCAGGTGCTCCATAGAAACCGCTTTCCTGCTCTCGGGGGCTGACTATCGATCAGGAAACTGTACAGAAAACATTTACGCCAAATCAACCAATGTGGGCACGCCGCTTTTTAGAATGGCAACACACTTTTGCTCCCAAGGTCTGGATGCTGTAAAAGATACCATCCGTGCGGAAGCCAGTCGCCATGTCTGCCCAGGAGACTGTTTTCTGAAAAGTCATCCGGAGGCAAATTATCCTTGTCACCAGCGGCTGTTCATAGTCCTTCTGCCCAGATGGTCTGATCATGTGGGTGACGACGGGGCACTGGAAGCAGGAAGTGCTTGGGTTGGGTTAATAGCTCATAACATAGGGCTCATGAAAACTGACATTATCCTCAACAGACAAAAGAACAAAAATCTCAAAGAAACTCAAGCATCGTGGCCTGCTGTAAGAGCTGACCCATGCAATCTGAGGCCCACAGCACGTGCTGGTCCCTAACTTGGGAAACTCAGATTCCCAAACCTTGGGGTCTCCCCTGAGCGGTGTGAGCCGTGGCCTCTCGTGTCTGCGAGCCATGGCACCGAGGTCCCTGGCAGGAGTCAGGATTCAGGTGCAGCCCTTCCCACTCAACACCACAGCACCGGCGGGCACAGGTCCCCACTGGACTCCACAAATGTAAAAGCAGCAAGTTCTTCCCACCAAGACCCCTCTCAGAACCTCTGCCTGCCTGCTGGATGCGGGGAGTGTGGAGAGCAACTCACAAAGGTGAGAGGCAGGCTCCCCACGCCCCACATGGCAAGCAGCAGCAGCCGCATCCAGTTACCTGAGCTCCTCAGCTCGGCCAGCTAGCGCTGAGCACCCGCTCTGAGATTTGCATTCTCAGGATGTGGTGTGGGGTCACTCCTGCACCCGGCCGGCTCCTGCACCAGCACCCAGCCAGCTCCTGCACCAGCCGGCTTCTGTACCAGCACCCGGTGGGCTCCTGCACCCATCAGCACCTAGCTAGCTCCTGCACCTGGCCGGCCGGCTCCTGCCAGTACTGTTAACAGCACCCGCCATGTGCAACCCCCAGAGTAGGACCGTGCAGAGTGATGCACATTGGTCTAAACAAGTCCCCTAGCACCAGGAGTTCGCAGCCCATTGTGACAACAGGTTCTAGAAATGTCCAGCTCCTTAACGGTGACAGCACAGTTCCATCCCAGCGAGGAAGCCTTCCCCATGAGCAGGAGTTCACGGGACCCTGAGACGTGGGTTCAGACAGTGCCAGGTCCAACGCAGAGGGAGGAACAGACTTGGAGAAGAAGAGCACAGGAGAGATGACCTTCTGAACTCCGCTGCCCCTGCATTTACCAGCTGGCATTCGAATGTGGCCCTCCTGCTGGGCATGTCGGGTGCTGCTTGCATCACCCAGAAAGGAGGAGGCAGAGAGGAAACAAGGAAACCAAGCCTTGTGTTACTTTCCTGGGTGATTCTTCCAAATTTCAAAAGATCTGGAAGCAAATTCGTTTGGATGCTCATCATGGATATAAAATTGTTCTCTGTGATTCCAATTAGTTACAAAGTTCCAGGCTGCAATCATTCCACAATATTGATCACATGCTAAGTGAGCCCCATTCTCAAAACAAGTGACCCCCCAGAAGAGGAAGATCCTGACGCCCAAGGAGAATGTGACTAACCTAATGGAGATGAGGTTTTAAACAGTAAGTGTCTGGAGAGGAACCAAGACGATGGCATAGGCAAGTGCATCTCCCACAACCACATCAAAATTACAACTAAAATACAGAGCTACCATCATCCAGAACCCCACCTGAAAGCTGGCTGAATGGAAGTCCTACTAGAGAAGTAAAGAAGAAAGTGCATCGAGACTGGTAGGAGGGGTGGAGACAGGGAACGGGCTGGTCCAACACCCTTGCGGGGCGTGTTTTTTTTTTTTTGTGCATTGTGTGTTTTTAATTGAGAGGGATATTGTGGCTACAGAGGCTTCCTGTGGGAATCAAGGGGCCCCAGCCCCACACCAAACCCACAGCCCAGGGTTCCAGCGGCTGGGAAGAGAAGTCCCTTTAACTTTGGGCTGTAAAAACTAGTGGGGATTGTGGCTGAGTGACACAGAGGCTGCTGACACCCAGGCAGTTCCTTTTAAAGGGCCAGTGCACAAACTTATGTGGTCCCACTCCCTCTGAGCTCCAGTGCTGGGGCAATGACTTGGAGAGAGCCAGGGACATATGGGGAGGAACTGGACTGTCTAGCATCGGGGCAGGAACTAGGGGGCAGCTTTCTCCCAGACAAAAGTGCTGGTAGCGGTCATTGTTCTTGTTCTGTGACCTCCCCCATCACAGTGCTGACTAGTAGCCATATCTGAGTCTCCATCAGCCTGGCTCACACTCTTTGCTCAGCCCTGGTGATTCTTGAGACCGTGCCCCACCCAATTGCAGCTTCATCCAAACTGTTTGTAGCAGCTTTTCCATCTGAATGGCCTGTCCTGCCTCAGGCTTCAGACTTTCCTAAAATCTCCCAAACAAGCAGCAGCTGAGCTCAGTGTGCTACATACCTATCAATAAGAGGCCCAAGACCCCACACCAGCAGCAGCCTGCCTTTCTTCACCCTGGGCACTTCCAAACCCAACACAAGTAGCAGCCATCTGCAGATTGCTCTGTAGCTCCTGATGGGTGGCCCCAGGCAGTGGCTGACTTTGCACCTCCCAGAGCCAGTGCACCCAGTGAACAGCTTCAGACCATACCAGATTAGAACTCTACACGTCCACAAGCAACACACTCAAGAGACAGACTCAGTGAGCACCAAAGCCCCATAGAAGTAAGGCTTGCTCCAGAGGGGTGTCTCCTGCACAGCAGCTCTTCCACTGTAGTCACAGCTGGTCCTCATAGCCAATTGGCCTGGAGGTCAACTCCTCCCACTGACACCAACAGCAATCAGGGCTCAACTACAACAAGACTGTCCACACTCACACAGGGTGCACCTAGAGGGCCCAGCTCAGGTGACTGGCGAGGCTGAGCCACTGGTCCCTACAGAACACCTACTACACAAGGCCACTCTATCAAGTACAGAAGACAGAGCAGCTTTACCTAATACATAGAAACAAACACAGGGAAGCAGCCAAAATGCAGAGACAAAGAAACATGTCCCAAATGAAAGAACAGAAGAAATCTTCAGAAAAGGAACTAAATGAAATGGAAGCAAGCAAACTACTAGATACAGAGTTCAAAGCAATGGTTATAAGGATGCTCAAGGAACTTAATGAGAGCTTCAGGGGACTTAGTGAGACTTTCAAGATCTTAGTGATAATTTTAAGGATCTTAGTAAGAACATCAAAGTCGTGAAAAAGGACCAGTCAGAAATGGAGGATACACTAACTAAAATGAAGAATAATTTACAGGGAACCAACAGTAGAGTAGAGGATTCCAAGAATCAAATCAGTGATTTGTAATATGAGGAAGCAAAAAACATCCAACCAGAAGAGCAAAAAGAAAAAAGAATCCAAAAGTATGAAGATAGAGTAAGGAGCCTCTGGGACAACTTCAAGCAACATTCACATTATGGGGGTGCCTGAAGGAGAAGAGAGAGAGCAAGATAATGAAAACCTATTTGAAAAAAATAATGACAAAACTTCCCCTACCTGGTAATAGAAGTAGACAGGAAGCATGGAGAGTCCCAAACAAGAGGAACCCAAAGAGGACCACACCAAGACACATCATAATTGAAATGCCAAGGATTAAAGACAAAGAGAGAATCTTAAAAGCAGCAAAAGAAAAGCAGTTAATGACTTATAAGGAAGTGCCCAGATGATTGTCAGCTAATTTCTCAACATAAATTTTGCAAGCCAGAAGGGAGTGGCAAGAAATATTCAAAGCTATAAACAGCAAGGATCTACAACAAAGATTACTCTACCCAGCAAAGCTCTCACTTAGAATTGAAGGTCAGAAAGAGCTTCACAGACAAGAAAAAGCTAAAGGAGAGGGTAGGAGTGGCTGGAAGAGATCAATGGGCAGGGGGGAAGAGACATATTTAATACTTTAATCAATAAAGAATTTAAAAAAAGGAAAAGCTAAAGGAGTTCATCATCACCAAACCAGTATTATGTGAAATGTTGAAGGGTCTTTTTTAAGAAGAGAAGAAGGAGAAGGAGGAAGAGGAGCAGAATGAGGAAGAGGTGAAGGGAGAGAAGGGGGAGGAGAAGGAAGAAAGATAAAAAATATGAACACACACAAAAAAAGAAAAAATATGAACAATATGGCAATAAATACATATCTATCAACAATTGAATCTAAAAATCAAAATAAAGGAACAAGAAATCTAATGAACAAAACAAGGAATCTATATATATATAAAAGCCTAAGCGACCAGTCGACCAGTCACTATGACATGCACTGACCAACTTAGACAAAAAGAGAAACAGGTGATTGAGTCTATGAAAAATCACAAGTAGGTGGGGCTGCGCTGCAGTTCACATTGGTAGGCCAGGCCATCAGCCCAAATTCTGCCATTCCCCAGGCACTGCTCCAGAGGTGTGGCGCCCCCGACCCCCGTCAACCCCTCTGGCCATGTCCTCCCCCAGCAGCCAGGACCAACGGACAGAGGGAGGGAAAAAAGAGACCACAAACTCCATCCCTAGTGCCCGCCTCCTCCTATCAGACTGGAGCCACCCCAGGACTTGCAGAAAGGGGCGCAAAGTGGGCGGCCTTGCCACACAGCTACCACGACTCCCTGGTCCGCCCCGGGCATCCCTCAGGCACTCACTCCACTTCTCCAAGCCTCAATCTGCACCCCTAGTGAGGCCATGGGAGCTCCACCCTAAGGACCCACTTCTCCATAGCTGGGTGCGGCAGACCAGGAGATGCAAGGGGCGGTGGTAGAAGACAAGGGCAGATGCTCAGCTGACAAGAATGAGCAGGAGCGGCTCCTCCCCAGCCGCCTGCCGCTTCACGTATTACTATATCCCTCAGGGGATCTTGGATGCCGGTTTCAGCCTGATCCCCACAGGCAACATGGAGGGCCCCCACCGGTGCACGAATCCATGTACCAGGCCTCTAGTCAGATGAATAAAATAGAACCAGAGTCATGGAACCATGGAACAGATGACTGATGAATCTTGGGAGGGGGGGCAGCGGGAACAGGTTAACAAAGAACTTCTATGCATATATGCATTACCCATGGACACAGACAATAAGGTGGTAAAGGCCTAGGGCAGGGCGGGAACTGGGTGGAGGGGGGGGTAATGGGGGGAAAAGAGGGACATCTGTAATAATCTCAACAATAAAGATTTTAAAAACCAATAAAACAGTAAGTGGCTAGTGTGCTCAGTGGTTAGAGCAGTGGCCTGCTCACCAAAGGACCAAGGGTTCGATTCCTGCTCAAGGGCACATACCTGGGTTGCAGGTCCAATACCCGGCCCAGGTTGGGGCGTTGCAGGAAGCAACCAATCAATGTGTCTCTCTCATCAATGTTTCTCTCTCTCTCTCTCTTTGTCTCTCTCTCCCTCCCTCCCATCCACTCTCTCTAAAAAGAATCAATAAAAAAATTTCCTCAGGTGAGGGTTAACAAAAATAATAATAGCCCTAACCGGTTTGGTTCAGTGGATGGAGCATCGGCCTGGGGACTCAAGGGTCCCAGGTTCGATTCCAGTCAAGGGCATGTACCTTGGTTGCGGCACATGCCCAGTGGGGGGTGTGCAGGAGGCGGCTGATTGATGTTTCTCTCTCATCGATGTTTCTGGCTCCCTCTCCCTTCCTCTCTGTGAAGAATCAATAAAATATATTTAAAATAATAATAATAATAATAATAATAATAATAATAATAATAAATAAAATAATAGTAAGTGTCTGAGGTGGGGGTTTGTCGGTAAGGCAGATCAGATGGGTGGCGACAGGCATGTCCTGGTCAGACTTGAGAGAAGGAGGCTCACTGGCACTGACCTTGACCTTTGGACAGATTCATTAAGGAGGATCAGCATTCGGCACTGGGCCTCGAGTCTCAAATAACATTGCAGCATCGTATCTGTTCACACTAGTGGTTCTCTGAGAAAAAGAAAGTGGCTTTCACTGTGAACATTTACTGAGGCGCCTTCCCGGGCTGCAGTGTCGGCGGCTGGGTGAATCCTGGTTCTTTAGCCTTCCACGCGGTGTCCCCATGGGACATGAGCTGTTTTGTGCAGCGATATCCGTCCCTTCCCTGGCAGCATCCTCCTGTTTCCAAGCCCAGACCCTGCTCCCAAACCTCCCGACACCCCAGCCAGACCTCCAGAGCCCTTACCCTCTGCGCTACATTCCCCTGGCCCACACCTGCTCCCAGCCTCCCCTCCTGACCTCATAAGCCCTGTGCCCTTCAGCATGGCGCAGGGAGCCGTCCTGAGGCGTGAGCCCCATTCGCTGCCTCCCGGTTCCCGTCCAGCACCTGGTGGTTGATCAGACCTGTCTGCCCTGGCCTGGCTCTCCCAGTCCTGTCCTGACAGCGAGGGGGCTGTCTGCACAGCCCAGGCTCAGCATTGTCCATACCGACAGACCCCTCTGACCCAGCCAGGAGTGCGAGCTCCATGTCTGCCCGTGCGCCTGGCAGCCTGTCCTCCTGTCCTTCCGAAGGCCTGGAGGGTGGGGCCGCACCCTGATTGTGCACACAGGGGATGTGGGCCCTGGCGCCCCGTGTCCCGGCCCGCCCGCCCATGTCCTGCGCCCTGACGCTGGTTCCCATTGCAGGCCTACATGGAGGACCACCTGAGGAACAAGAACCGGCTGGAGAAGGAGTGGGAGGCGCTGTGCGCATACCAGGCAGAGCCCAACAGCTCGCTCGTGGCCCAGAGGGAGGAGAACGTGCCCAAGAACCGCTGCCCAGCGGTACTGGCCTGTACGTACCGCAGGGGCACCACCGGGAAGGGAGGGACGGGCTGAACCTCTGTCTTCATGGTCCCCCATGTCATTCTCATGGCTGGGAAGCCCCCCTTCCCCACCCCCACCATGCGCCCTCTCTGCGGCAGCCTGTCCCCCACTGTGAACAGCAGTGTGGACACCCCTTGAGGCTATCCCAGCCTAAAATCACAGAATCTGTGTCTGTCTTGGGGTTGGGCACAGTCCTAAAACCCCAATGGGGACAGAGGTGCCAGCTGCCTGCGCTGTCGGGCGGCTGTCATGGTACCGTGGAAAACTTGCTGCTACACCCCTCAGAGCCTCATCCTCTGCAGCTGGGAGCATGCGGTTGCCCTGGCAACGTGGCACTGTGAGGGTTGGAGGGGATGAGCGTGGTGCCGGCTGTGGGCACGGGGTGAACAGCCATCGCCAAGGCAGCATCCACTGTGGACCGCTACCTGGCCAGGAACCACTGACAGTGGAAAAGCAGAAAGAAAAGTCCAACCAACAGTTATTTATTAAGCACCTACTATGTGCCAGGGACTCATGACAGAGACACCAGTGGGCCACGCATGACCTCTGTCCTCAGGACCTGGATGGAGGGCAGTTGGGAAGAAGCAGATCTCAGGAGGTGCTCGCTGCAAGTCCCCGAGGTCAGGTGCAGGCTGGGCTGGCAGGTTTCGTGGGTGGGTGTTAGCCCAGAGCCTTTCCCGGGCACCCTTCCCTGTGGAACCCAGACACAGCGGCCGAGGGCGGTACCATTCCTTCCAGGCATTGCGCAGCCCTGCTGGGCAGGCTCAGGGCCAGCAGCAGTCCGGTCCTCGGCCACACAGGGACCAGGCCCAGCTGCGGCGATGCCCCCTCTGACCAGAGCTGGAGCCACCTTCTTCCTGGGACTTGGGAACTGGGAGTTGGAAAGGCCGCCATGCTGACCCGGCCGTCCACAGTCTGGGCGGCCCGCCTTGGGGCATGAGGAGCAGCCCTGCTGGTGGGTGGGAAGGGAGAGGGGGGGCAGCAAGTCCACATGGCTGGGTCGAGTGGATAAAGGGTCCCTGAGCAAAGGCGCATCCCTCCTCCGTTCACACAGCCACCTCCTCCGGCCTCAAGGGAAACCCATCAGGATTGACCTGCACCCTTCAGAGTGGGGACCTGGGGGGCATCTCTCAAATGCTGGCTGGTCTTGCCACATCCACGCGGGAGAGCCTTGAAGTGAGTGGATGGGGCCAGCCTTGGGGAACACACCCCGCGACGCACGTGGCCTCAGATGGCAGTACCTCCCCTCACGGGGTCTTCTAGTCCGGCGGTGTGAGTTTTCGTTGGGCAGTGGGCGTGCCACTGTTGGCTTGCAGAACTCAGGGTCTTCCCGCTGTGAGCCGAATGTGGGCCCAGACCCCTCCCCCAGCTGTGCCAGAGCTTGCCTGCGCCGTCCTGCCGTGCACTCTCTGGAAGGTTTTCATCCCCAGTTCCTGGTTCCTTCCCCTCCGTGCTCTCCATCCACACATTTTTATAAGCACAGTTACACCTTCAAGTCATTGATAAAACCCTCGACAGAGTAAGCTCGGGCGGGGCGGGGCGGGGCGGGGCGGGGCGGGGCGGGGAGGAACGTCTGGTGGCCGTCCCTCAAGGTCCTGGCGACCTGCGGGTGCTCGCCAGGTGCAGCCACCAGGCGCAAAGAGCAATGCCACCTGTCAGCGTCCCTTCCCCCAACCCTGGGCGGCGTGGGCTGTCTCCACATCAGTGCAGGTCACCCTCCTGGCCCAGAGGACCTGACACAGGGACCTGTGTGGGCCCCTCCTGGAGCCCTTTGCAGAGGAGAAATGCCACTGCTTGGCACAGCCCCTCACTCTCCCATGCTGACATCACACACACTCAGCTGAACCACAACCGATGGTCAACTACACACCCGTGACCTGGACTCCACAACGGCTCCTCGACAGTGGGACATTTTTGCTGGTGTGTGTGGGTGTGTGTGTGTGTGTGTGTGTGAGTGTGTGAGTGTGCATGTGTTTGGGTGTTTATGTGAGTGTGGGAGTGAGTGTGTGTGTGTGTGAGTGTGGGTGTGTGAGTGTGTGTGAGTGTGTACGTGTATGAGTGTGCGTGTGTGTGGATGTTTATGTGAGTGTGGGAGTGAGTGTGTGTATGATAGTGTGTGTGTAAGTTTGGGTGTGTGAGTGGGTGTATGTGTGGGTGTGAATGGGTGTTTATGTGAGTGTGAGTTAGTATGTGAGTGTGTTTGGGTGTGTGTGTGAGGGAGTGTGTGCATGTGAGAGTGTGTGAGTGTGTGTGTGAGAGTGTGCATATGTGTGGGGGTGTGTGAGACAGTTGAGTGTGTATGTGTGAGTGTGCATGTGTAAGGGAGTGTGTGCATGTGAGTGTGTGTGTGAGAGTGTATGTGAGAGTATGTGCATATGTGTGTGGGGGGGGTGTGACATTGAGTGCATGTGAGACAGTCAATGTGTGTGTGACTGTGTGTGTGTGAGAGTGTGCATGTGTTTGGGTGAGTGTGTGAGGGGGTGTGGGTGACTAAGTGTGCGTGTGTGGGGGTGGGTGTGTGAGAGTGTGTGCATGTGTTAGTATGTGGGTGTGGGTGTGAGAGTGTGAGTGTGTGGGTGTGAGTGTGAGTGTGTGTATGTGACAGTGAGGGTGTGTGAGTGTGTGCGTGTGTTAGTGTGTGGGTGTGGGTGTGGGTGTGAGAGTGTGAGTGTGTGTATGTGACAGTAAGGGTGTGTGAGTGTGTGCATGTGTTAGTCTGTGTGTGGGTGTGGGTTTGAGAGTGTGTGAGTGTGCGTGTGTTAGTGTGTGGGTGTGGGTGTGAGTGTGTGTATGTGACAGTGAGGGTGTGTGAGTGTGTGCGTGTGTGAGTGTGTGCTTTATTTATTTGCTGTTGGGACTGTGTCACGCCATCTCACCACTGTAGCCCGCGTCTCCTAAAAACAAGGATGGTGTCTGCACCCTCACAGCCCTGTTAGGACTAAGAAAATCACAATGGTCTCTTAATATCCTGTTTCAGTCCCCCAATGCTCCCAGAATTCCAGTGATGTCCCTGACCACAGTTTTTGGTGTGTGTTTCTTTAACCAGACACAGGCAGGTGCAGCTGTATTTTGGATGTTCCTCTTTATAACGTAGTTGGTTTTACACTCACCTTTGCTTTCTGAGGTGACCTCCCAGGGGCCGTCTCACCAGCCCAGTCCCAGACCTACTACCCACCATGCTCTAGCCGCACACCCACCACAAAGACCCGCCCATCCCCACCCACCTCAGCCAGCGTGACCAGCGCCTCATGGCCTCAGCTGGAAGACCGTGGCCGCCTGTTCCCTCTCACCTGCCAAGCGACCAGAACCTCAACAGCAATCACTGCCCTCCACCAACTCCACCTCCTCTCCATCCTCGGAGGCGCAGGCGCAGGGATGCTACCTGTTGGAATGCTTCCATCTGCAAGACGAGAGGTGGGCACCTGCGAAGCTTTTGGTTGAAACAGACACAGGACAGACGCTCCCGTGGCCCCACCATCTGCACCAGCAGCCGGCACCGCGGTGCTTGCTAACCTGGCTGAGGAGGGTGTCAGCGGGCACCCACTCTGCCATGGGCAGCAGGAACGGGTCCCAGATCCCAGGCTGCTCCTGTGAGACTCTCGGTCTCTGCCAGGCAGCGCTTTGTCACTTTGCTGGGTGTGGCAGCAAAACAATGGCCTTCGAGGTGCCCTCGTCCCAACCCTCAAAATCATGACTACATTATCTGATGTGGCAAAGGCTCACATTCCACATGCCCTCACAGGAGAGAGTTATCCTGGATCGCCCTGGTGACCCTGCCCGAGGGAGGCAGACGTGATGTGAGGAGAGGCCACGGGGCCCAGAAGGCTGGGCAACAACTGGAAGCCAGGGCCCAGGCCCTCCGCCCCCGACTCCGGGGGAGCCAGCCCACCGACACCTGGGCTAAAGGACAGCCTGCGCACTATAAGCAGTGGTGGCTACGCGCTGGGTGTGTGGACGTTCCCTCCAGCAGCCATAGGACCCACACTCCCCGAGGCCAAGGACGCACTGGTCGATGTGAGCTGGCCAGTCATGCGTGCCCCCGGGATCTGTCACACACCTTCGTCTCTGCCACAGTGATCGGAAACTGTCTGCAAAGAAAACATCTCTTTAGCTTCTCAGAATTCAGAAACAAACATAAAATAAAAATGTGTCGCTTTGCCCTGGCTGGGCGGCTCAGCAGGTTGCGTGTTGGCTAGTGCACTAAACGGTCACTGACTGGGCTCCCTGCCGGGCACATGCCCAGCTTTCGGGTTGGGTCCCCAGCCGGAGTGTCTGCGGGAGGCAACCAATGTTTCTCTTTCCCTCTCCCTTCCTCTCTCTCTAAAATCAATTAAAAAACACATTTTTAAATTTATTGCTTTGCATCAACTACAAGCCCCAGTCAGTAAAGGCATTTCTGTGTGTGTTGGCAGAACCCTTAGGCCGGCCATCTGGCCTCAGCACAGAACCAACGGTGTGGGAGAGCCTCGGCTGTGGGTTTACAGAGCAGAAGCTGCCCCTGGGCCTGCGACACCCACGCAGGAATGGTGGCCCCGATGCCGTGGGCTTATCCCAGGGCACGGTCTACATGAGCGACTTGGAGCTGACCCTCCAGACACGTGCTGGCCCGTCCCCCAACACACACCGCACCTCCACGGACACAGCTGCAAAGCACGGACAGTGGCGTCTGCCCAGCGTGATGGTTTCATCTAAATCACAAAGGGAAATTGCAATGGTGCCAGTCCAGGCTGACCACTTGGATGGCCATGACCCCACGGACTCCTGACACCTCAGCACACCAGGGCCTTCACCTGCTAGTGAAGGACCCACATCGTCATGCACTGGGTCGGTGAGTCACGCCCCAGCTGTGGGAACCGTCCATAGAGATCCTTGGTATCGACGGCCACGGAGGCCTGGCGCCCTCTCGGGTGGGCTCCAGCGGCTCGTGTGGCGCGTGGGACAGGCCTGGACAGGCCATGCCGGAGCGGATCCGCTGGCCGAGCTGCAGCAACCCCCACAGGACCCTCGCTTATCTACCTGCAGGGCTCTGTGGCCTCTCACAGCATGCAGTGTCTCCTGTTGGCATTTATGAAAACCATCTTCTACTTCGTGGCAACATCATGTGTCCACCATCCTAAACGCCTCCGTCAGTTCTACGGGCTTTTCACCATCAGGCGTGTGCACCTGCGATCCTGACTGTCCGTGAGCCCCTTGCTACATGATTGCAATGTCTACTTATACACACCTCTTGCCACGACACGCCTGTGAGTTCGCCATCAGTATCCCACACTTTGGATGACAAGTCCGACACTTTAAAATATTGAATAACTGACCCAGACACCGTGGCTGCAGGTGCGGGATTGGACCTCACACCTGGTCTCCTGGCCGTTGGCCATGTGGCCTCTGCCCAGCCACTCACTGGGTGCTTCTGGGCCTTAGTTTTTCAGCCTAAAATGGGAGAACAGTCCCCATTCTGTCTGTGGCACGGTGTGGTGGGAAGCAACAGGTGATATGTGTGAGTTCTGTTTAGAGCAAACCAAACGCAGGAGAAATTAGAAATACTGTTCTTGAAGCAGGTGTTGGTGCAGGGTGAGTGCTCAGGAGTTCGTTCAAGCTTCTTCTTTTTTAAAGAATATGTTTTTATTGAGATATAAGAGAGCGGGGGAGGGAGAGAGAGAAACATCAATGAGAGAAAAACATGGATTGGTTGCCTCCACACGCCCCCTATGAGGGATTGAGCCTACAACCCAGGTCCATGCCCTTGGCCAGGAACTGAACCATTGACCCCATGGTACACGAAACGACACCCAACCACCTGAGCCACACCCGCCAGGGCTCAAGTCCCTTCTTAATGGGCGTCTTCTCCTTCCCGCTTGGCAAAGCTGATGCCTGCAGCCTCCGTAAAGCTCCTGGGTGGCGTTGGCTAATAGCACTGTGTCTCACAGAAGCTGGGATCACCCCCAGGCCTGCCTCACACAAATGCTAAAAGGAGTTCACCCCGAAACCCAGGCGCAGGGCACACTCTGTGAGGTGACCTGTGCCAGGCGAAAGCAGGGAGTGGGCATCGCCCTGAAATGTGACGGAATGGCCACAGGAGGTAAACGCATTTCTAAAACGACAATCGCTGCTGTGGCTCTTGTTGGAGAAAAGGCCTTGGTCACGGGGTCAGGAAGACAGCCTGAATGTCCGTGTTTCCTGGTTCTGCGGGAGGTCGGAGGGAGTCCTTGAAGAACACGCCCAGTGGCCGAGCGCCCCGTGGCCACACCTTCCTGCTCCGGGGGTTGGTCTGTGGGCTATATTTGCTCCTGGCGCAGGTGTGAGAACATGAAAGGACAGGATCCAGTCCGTGGAGTCCAGGCCAGAGAGAGGATGAGACGCTTCCCCTCAGCTCACAACCCCGCCAGGCCACCCTCCACCCCACTGCAGAGGACAAGGGTGGCCGCGGTCAGAGCCCAATGTCATCACGCTGAATCCAGGGACATCACCTCAAAAACAATGGCTGGTGCTGCTCAGTGGTTAGTCACCCCCCTACCCCCCGCACAGAAGGGTCTCAGGTTCCATTCCGGTCAAGGGCACATACCAGGGTTTCAGGTTCACTCCCTGCCCCTCTTCAGGGCACAAGCAGGAGACAACCAGTCAATGTCTCTCACATCGATGTTTCTCTCTCTCTCACACATTGATGTTGCTCTCTCTCCCCCTCCCTCCCTGAAAAGCAATAGAGAAAAATACCCTCACATGAAGATAAAAACCAACAACAACACAGTGAGCAGGAAAAGTGAGCCACAGAGTAACTCAGACTCACCCAGCTGAGCCGAATGCCCCTCCCACCGCTGCGGGGCCACCCGCGCTGTGCCCTGGCCTCGCCACTCTGCAGGCACCAGGCGTTTCAAAAGCAGGTTCAAGGGGCCTAATGCTAGAAACTAAACAAGCTCCCTGCTACCTCAAAGAACCCAGGCTGTGACGGGCAGGCATGGAGCTCTGACGTTTTGAAACCCCCGTGGGGCTCCCAGGAGACCCCTGAGCCCCCGAAGCAGCTGGCGCTCTGCTCAGGTCGAGAAGGCAGGCTGGGACCGCAGGCCCTGCTGCAAAGGGTGCCTGCTTCTGAGCCGCCGTCCCATCTCAGGCCGGTGTGTCCACTTGACCTTAACTTTGGAGGTCGTGTTTATAACACAGTAGGGTGTCAGAGTTGCCCAATTTTTCTGGTAAATTTTATTTCCATTTCCTGCCCGTTTTCATTCTCTCAAGAATAAATGTGTGCGGGAGCCCAAAGCCACTGCATCCGTGGGGATTGCATCATTATTCGTATGTTAGTGGGTGCTTTGGCAGCCGCCACTGCACATTCTGCAAAGCACGTATACAACATCTGGGTACATGCACAAGACACCTCTGTACGCACCACGCCTGCATGGGCTGCCCCCAACTCTAGACGGTTCTGATCCGTCTTGTCTCTACTGGGAAGAGCTGACGTGAATATCCTAATGAGAGCAGGAGGGCAGCCTCCAGGCCAACAGACATCCTTCCCAAGTTCGAGCAGTTCCATGACTCCCCAGCATCTCAGGCTCCAGAGCCATTATTTAGAAATTAGGTAACATCCCAGGGGATGGGAAGCACAGACCACAGCCTGAGACCCCAGGGAAGCAGGGCCACAGTGAACCGCTCACATTCACCAAAACCCTGCTTCCTGCGCCAGCCGGGTCATCATCTTCTCAGAGGAGGCGCAGGTGTGCATGCGCCGCCAACAGGCAGCCGCGCGCAGAAGCCTGCAGAGTGAGTGCCCTCACGCTCTCGCGCCAGTGACTCTGCTCCAATGGACCTGCAGGGAGGGACAGACTGGTGGCTGCGGAGCCACGGGCGCTGGAAGGAGAGGGCAGGACCCGGGTGACCCACCTGCTCCCAGCAGGCCCTGCTCCGTTCCCCACAAGGTCTCCTTTTGAAAGTTCCTGGAAAAGGGCAAAGAGGGCCCTCACTGTACGCAGCAGGGTGACGCATTGGAGAGGTCACAGGCCTGCACCCCATGGCTTCTGGGTTCAACGTGAATGACAGTGTTTTGCCTGTTTATGGGTGTTTGTGTCAGGGAGGCCCCACTGCACACCTCTGCCATGTTCCCGCTGGATCCGCATTTTCCTTTCCTCTTAGTCGCCATTTAAAACGAAATTCCTGTCACCTCAAGGATTTAGCTGCTTGTAGACGACAAAGCTTGAGGTATTGAGTGATGGCCTAATAGCTTCCTCTGCATGTCAATATTTATTTACTATGTTGCCAAACATGTTTAAAGGTAAACTCTATGTAAATGTCACAAATAACCGTGGTGTTTGAACTTTACATATAAAAACAAGAGTCTCTCCAGGTTGTACCAAGTGGGACATAGTGTCAGGTCCTCGCACAGCCCGATTCTCCTCTGCGGACGGTGACGGGAGTAAGTGGGGAGAAGGGGTGGATCACCCTGAGCTCTGTGGGAAGGGCTGAGCACTCGGAGGGGACGCCGCCTGAAGAGGACAGCCACAGGGCACTCGTGGCATTGCTGCGCGCGCACTCCTGCACGGTGTGGGCTGGCACAGACCTGACTCTGCTCTGGGCCTTTGTAGATGACCACTCCAGGATCCTGCTGAAGCCGGAAAACAGCCACAGCAACTCGGACTACATCAACGCCAGCCCCATTGTAAGTACTGTCCCCACGGAGGCCGCCAGCCTTTCCCAGGGCACCATGTGGGCAAACTATGTGAGGTTGGCAGGGAAAACATGCCCTGCCCTGCTCCCAGTAGAGAGCTGATAATTAGCCTCAACTGGGTAACTAGCCTCAACCAGTAACCAGCCTTAATCAGGTAACTGGTCTCTACCAGGCAACCAGTCTTAGCCAGGTAACTAGTTTCAACCAGAAACCAGCTTTAACCAGTTAACTAGTCTCAACTGTGTTCTTAGTCCCAAGCAGTAACTAGCCCTAACCAGGTAACTAAGTCTCAGCCAGGTTATTAGTCTCAATGAAGTAACTAGTGTCATTCAGCAACCAGCTTACCCAGTGATCTAGGTGGCTGTGTCCTGGGCAGGGAGCAGTGACCAGGAGGGGCCATTGCCAACGGCCTGTAGGTTTGCCCTTTCCTAGGCCCGCTGGTGCCTGATGCATTCAGGGGAAAAGGGGAATTAGAGCCACGCCTGGCACCTGGGTGTCTGGAGGGTGCAGGTGCTGTGCCCTCTGGGAGCTGGAGCTGCGGACCAGACGAGGGACAGGGGTCTCTGTCACCCTGTGACCCCTCACTGTCAGGTCCCCACGGCCAGCCCACCATCTCAGCTTCTGGAGAGGTGCCCCTGCCCTGGGCAGGGAGGACAGGGCTGGGGGTCTGCAGCCGCGGGGAGAGGGCTGTGTACCTGCAAGCAGAGGCCACAGGAGTGTGGTGCATGGCATTTAAACCGGCAGCAGAGAAGGGCTTGGTGTGGGTTTATGAGGGCGAGAGGCTGAGGTCGCCTCAATTTAGACGTGTTTCTCCACGTTGGTCTTAAGGGAGGTGTAGAAACGTCTCCCTGAAATCTTGATTTGCATCCAGTCAAGGACTGTGTGGGGGTGCCACACTGGCTGTTATTCCAAGGCAATGACTTTACAGGTGACAGAGGTTTGGGTGGGACAGGGGTCTCTGAACTCGTGAAAGGCACCCCGTGTGCTAGCAGCCCCCTGGCTCCCCAGTGGTGAGCTGTCCGTGAGAGCATCGCCATGTGACTTCAAGCGGCAGCTGCTGACGGTGGGCCACATGGCCACATTAGCTGGTCCCACTCATTCCAAAGGGCCTGTTGTATAAACGCCTCTTGTTGAGACCCCGCATGCCTGAGCCACAGAGTGCTTCCCGACACTTCTCACTGCCCGTCCAGGCAGCGCAGGAAGACGGCAGTGTGCCTGCCTGCCCGGCCGAGCCGCCCTGGCCTGTGGCTGCGTGGAAGAAGGCTGTCTGTGCTGGGTCCTCCTGCAGGTGCCTCCAGACCTCGACCCCTGGTTCCCAGGTTCTCCTGCGGCCACAGTCTTCTCGAGCACATTGCCATGTGCTTGGATTTTCTTGTTGGTTCTAATTCAAACCATCAAGGCGAAGCCGCCCGCCCCGCTGTGAGAGGCGCTGTGTCCGGGGAAGCGGGTCCGTAGCTGCCTGGCCCCGGCCTGCACGACGGACCGTGGCACTGACCCCAGGCCCCTGGAACCAGGAGAGTCACGTCCTTCTGTGGCTCCTGGTCCCTAGGAGGACCCACGGGAGGACTAAAGGAGTCGTCCCAGGTCCGAAAGCCATGAGGGCGTGTGCGCAAGCCCCTGTGCCCCATGTGGGTTCCGAGTCCCCGTGCCTGCTGAAGCCCAGCGTCGGGCGGGCCCGGCTGCTGGTGTAGGAACAGCATCGTCCAGGAGCAGCTCCTGCGGGGACTTAGGTCAGAAGGCAGCCCCGAGAGAGAGAAGTGATCTTGTTGTGTTCCCTCCTCTATTCGATGCCACAGCTCTTTCTTATGCCTCGAGTTGTAAGGATGGACTAGAAGCCCATGGAACGTCTTCCTCTGAAATAGCGGAGGCCATGGCAGCTGCGTCCAGCAGCTGAATGAGAAGCGCCGTTAGGGCTGGGAGCCTGGCTGCGCAGGAGAGACTGGCCATCCGTCACCGTGGTTGTGCTCAGCCACATTAAACTCCGCCACCACCCATGGTCAATAGTGGGCGGTCTTTGCTTTTAAATTGGAGGTTGGGAAAGGGAACCAAGGCCCTGCTTTCCCGCACGGTGTCCAAGAGAGGCCCCTCAGGCGGTGGGCACTGGGGCAGAGGCTGAGCACCATCAGTCACATGGCAGCTTTGTCAAAACTGCACATTTCACAACAGGGACAGGCTGAAGTCTCCATCAGCAGGTGAGGATCACCTCCCTCTTTATTCTGCAGTTTATTAAGGGAGGAAAATGTTTAAAGTTTTAATCCAGTGTTCCTGGATTGGTAGGATCAACATCATTAAAATGTCCATACTCAAGGCACTCTACAGATTCAATGCCATTGCTATTAAAATACCAATGGCATATTTCACAGATCTAGGACAAATACTCTAAAAATTTATATCGGACCAAAAAAGACCCTGAATAGCTGCAGCAATCTTGAGAAAGAACAACAAAAATGGAGGAATCACAATACCAGATTTCAAGTTAAACTACAAATCCACTGTAATCAAAATAGCCTGGTACTGGCACAAGAACAGGCATATAGACCAATAGAACAGAACAGAGACCCCAGAAATGGACCCAAGCAATCATTCTCAATTAATATTTGACAAAGGAGGCAAAAGTATACAATGGAGTCAAGGCAGTCTCTTCAATAAATGGTGTTGGGAAAATTGGACAGATACATGCAAAAAAAAATGAAACTAGGCCACCAATTTACACCATACAGAAGAATAAACTCAAAATGGATAAAAGATTTAAATGTAAATGACACCATGAAAGTCCTAGAAGAAACCATAGGCAGCAAAATCTCAGACATCTCTCCTAGCAATATGTTTACGGTACAGCTCCTAAGGCAAAGGAAACTAAGGAGAAAATAAACAAATGGGACTACATCAAAGTAAAAAGCTTCTGCACAGCAAAAGAAACTGTCAACAAAACGAAAAGGGAGCCCACTGTATGGGAGAACATATTTGGCAATGATATAGCTCAGTGTTCGGCAAACTGCGGCTCATGAGCTACATGCGGCTCGTGAGCCACGGTTTGCCGCTCTGTTGACTAATGAGTTTGCAGACCACTGGGATAGGGGCTTAATCACAAGGAATAACAACAGCCTGTAATTATCGGAATCGAGAGTCTACGTCAGTGGTCAGCAAACTCATTAGTCAACAGAGCGGCAAACCGTGGCTCGCAAGCTGCATGTGGCTCGCGAGCCGCAGTTTGCCGACCACTGATATAGCTGGTAAAGGGTTAATATCAAAAATATATAAGAAAGTCATACAACTTAACAGAAGGAAGACAAACAATCCAATTTGCCCTAACTGGTTTGGCTCAGTGGATGGAGCTTCGGCCTGTGGACTGAAGGGTCCCAGGTTCGATTCCAGTCAAGGGCATGTGCCTTGGTTGCGGGCACATCCCCAGTAGGGGATGTGCAGGAGGCGGCTAATCAATGTTTCTCTCTCATCGATGTTTCTAGCTCTCTATCCCTCTCCCTTCTTCTCTGTAAAAAATCAATAAAATATATATTTTTTTTAAATGGGCAGAGGACCTAAATAGACACTTCTCTAAAGAGGACATACAGATGGCCAAGAGACATGAAAAAAATGCTCAAAGTCACTGATCATTAGAGAGATGCAAATTAAAACGACAATGAGGTATCACCTCACACCTCTCAGAATGGCTACCATCAACAGATCAACAAACGACAAGTGCTGGCGAGGATGTGGAGAAAAAGGAACCCTCGTGCACTGCTGGTGGGAATGCAGACTGGTACAGCCATTATGGAAAACAGTATGGAGATTCCTAAAAAATTAAATATGGAACTGCCATTGACCCAGTAATCCCACTACTAGGAATATATCCTAAGAAACCGAAGCACCAAATCAGAAAGAATGTATGCACCCTTATGCTCATAGCAGCACAATTTACAATAGCTAAGATCTGGAAACAGCCCAAGTGCGCCCATCAGTGGATAAGTGGATAAAAAAGCTGTGGTACATTTACACTATGGAATACTATGCAGCAGTAAAAAAAGAAGGATCTCTTACCCTTTGAGACAGCATGGAGGGACCTGGAGAGTATCATGCTAAGTGAAATAAGCCAGTCAGAGAAAGACAATTATCACATGGTCTCACTCATATGTGGAATCCAAGTAACAAAATAGATCCAGTGACATGGAAGCATGGAACAGAGTGTGAAATCCCAGAGGGAAGGTGGGGGACGGTTGGTGGGGGAAAGGTTATCAACCAAGGACCTTTATGCACATATGCATGGCCCTTGGACACAGACAGTGGGGTAGGGAGGGCCTGGGGGGCAGGGGAGGGCTGGAGGAGTTCAATGGGGGAAAAGGGGACATATGTAATACTTTCAACAATAAAGAATTATTAAAAAAAATAAAGTTTTAATTCAGTGTTTAACTGATTTAACTGGTATTTGAATGCATTTGTCTAATTAACTAGTACAAATTGATTCCTCAGAGGATGATGCCCTGAATAGCATAAGCAATTGGCCAAATAAGAGAGCCAATTCTTTGGTTTTCAGAAAATATTTACAAGCAAACATTTTGTGCAATAATTATGTTTCATAGTCAGCATTTTCTTAACTGAATCTCAACTCATAAGAATAAAATACGAAACTAATGTCAGCTCCTAAGCCAGAGTCTCCCCTTGCTCCCCAATAAACCCCCAGATTGAGGCTGGTGTCCAGAAGGGCCCTGACAACTCTGGCTTCATGGCCACTTGTTTTTAAGAAAACGTCTGTGGAGGTTGCTTCAGACACTAGGAAAAGCAGGTGTGAGGTAAGAGCACAGAAGGAGGACGTCATGTTCACTCTCATATCAGTTTCAGAGGTTGGCCCAGGTGTCCCCAAGGCGGCCCCACCGACACTCGCCCATGGTCTCCTCCAGCCTCCAGGCTTCAGGACACGCTGAACACCTCCTCTTTAAGATCACTTCTGAAGGGACACTGGGGAAATTATTGCAAAGTTTTTAATGCACATTAGGGTTTCTAGAGAGAAAACCAGGCAGTCATGCCTATTTAATAACTAGAGGCCCTGTGCACAGATTCATGCACCAGTGAGGTCCCTCAGCCTGGCCTGTGCCCTCTCGCAATCTGGGACCCTCAGGGGATGTCAGAGGCCTGGTGCACAGATTCGGCCCAATCCCCACAGGCCAGGCTGAGGGACCCCACTGGTGCATGAATCTGTGCACCGGGCCTCTAGTCTATGCTAATTAGACCGGATAGACTGGATGTTTTCTGGATGTCATTCCGGACATCCTTCCTGACAAAGCCAGAGGAGTAGGTGGCCAGCAAACTGCCTGTGGCCCCTCGCCCAGGCCAGCCTCACCCCCCAGCGGGGACCCCCACCCCAATGGGGGCGTTGATGGCCTGCAAACCACCTGAGGCTCCTCGCTCAGGCCAGCCCTGCTCCCAGTGGGCACCGCCACCCCGATTGGGGGCGTGGCTGGCCTGCAAACCACCCACAGCCCCTTGCCCAGGCTGGCCCCGCCCCCAGCAGGAACCCTCCACCCCGATCCAGGGCCCCCTTCAGGGCAGGCCAGCCAGCCCCCACCCATGCACCAGGCCTCTATCCTATATAATAAAAGGGTAAAAATAAATAAATAAATAAATAAATAAATAAATAAATAAATAAATATTAAAAAATAAAATAAAAAATAAAAGGGTAATATGCAAATTGACCCTAATGGCAGAAAGACTAGAACAACCACTGAACCAGTCACTATGAGGCACACTGACCACCTCTTGGTCCCTTTCCCTGGCTGGCAGGCTCCGATCACCCTATGGCGAACGGGAAGCCAGGGGTGGGTGGTGGCGGGGGTCAGGGCCGGCTGTGGGCAGCTGGAGAAGATGGCCCTGATTGCAGGCCAGGCCTAGGGACTGTACCCACGCATGAATCTTGTGCGCTAGGCCTCTAGTATGCATATAAGATTTTTGGTTAATCTCTTCCTGCCCTCCCCCCTCCCCCCTTTCCTCTGATTCATCAGTCTGTTCCATGCCTGTGTGTTGAGCGTCTGCCCTCTGTTGGTCAGTGCCCATCATAACTTCCAGTTGAAAGGTCCACAGGTCCAAAGGCCCAAACAGTCACTTAGGCTTTTATAGCTAGACTAGAGTCCCAGTGCACAAAATTTGTGCACGGGGGGGGGGGGGGGGGGGCGTGTCCCTCAGCCCAGCCTGCACCCTCTCCAATCTAGGACCCCTTGAGGAATGTCCGACTGCCTGTTTAGGCCCAATCCCGGTGGGCTAAACGGGCAGTCAGACATCCCTCTCACAATCCAGGACTGCTGGCTCCCACCCGCTCGCCTGCCTGCCTGCCTGATTGCCCCTAACTGCTCTGCCTGCCAGCATGATCACCCCCTAACCACTACCCTGCCAGCCTGATCAACGCCTAACTGCTCCCCTGCCAGCCTGATTGCCCCTAACTGCCCTCCCCTGCAGGCCTGGTCACCCCTAACTGCCCTCTCCTGCAGGCCTGGTCACCCCCAACTGCCCTCCCTTGCAGGTCTGGTCACCCTAACTGCCTTCCCCTGCTGGCCTGGTCACCTACAACTGCTCTCCCCTACTGGCCTGGTCGCTACCAACTGCCCTCCCCTGCAGGTCTGATCGCCCCCAATTGCCCTCCCCTTCAGGCCTGGTCAGCCCTAACTGTCCACCCCTGAAGGCCTGGTCTCCCCCAACTGCCCTCCCCTGCTGGCCTGGTCATCCCCCACTACCCTCCCATGCAGGCCTGGTCCCCCACAACTCCCCTGCAGGCCTGGGTCCCCCCCAACTGTCCTCCCCTGTAGGCCTGGTCACCCCTAACTGCCCTCCCCTGCTGGCCATTTTGTGGCGGCCATCTTGTGTCCACATGAGGTGGCCATCTTTGACCAGATGGGGGTGGCCATTTTGTGTGTTTGCATGCCGGTCAATTTGCATATTACCTCTTTATTATATAGGACTAGAGGCCCGGTGCATGAAATTCATGCACTCGGGGGGGTGGGGGTGCCCTCAGCCCGGCCTGCACCCTCTCGCAGTCCGGGAGCCCTCAGGGGATGTCCAACAGTTGGACATCCTTAGCGCTGCCGTGGAGGCAGGAGAGGCTCCTGCCACCGCCCCTGCACTTGCCAGCCATGAGCCCGGCTTCTGGCTGAGTGGTGCTCCCCCTGTGGGAGTGCACTGACCACCAGGGGGCAGCTCCTACATTGAGCGTCTGCCCCCTGGTGGTTAGTGCACATCATAGTGACCGGTCATTCTGCTGTTGGGCTGAAACTGGCTCTCCGACATCCCCCAAGGGGTCCCAGATTGCAAGAGCACACAGGCCAGGCTGAGGGACCCCACCAGTGCACAATTGGGGCCAGGGAGAGATGTGGGAGGTTGGCCAATGGGGAGGGACCACCGGAGGGCTCCAGGGCATGTCCAGCCTATCTCACTCAGTCCTAATCGGCCGGACCCCAGCAGCAAGCTAACCTACCGGTCAGAGCGTCTGCCCCCTGGTGGTCAGTGCATGTCATAGCAAGCAGTTGAGTGGCCTTAGCATATCCTATCTAATAAAGAGGGAATATGCTAATTGACCCTCATGCCATCACAAAGATGGCGGTGCCCACAGCCAATAAGGAGGGAATATGCTAATTGACTGCCCCGCCCTCAAAGATGGCAGCGCCCACAGCCACAACATGGCAGCGCCCAGTCCCCTCAGCCCCGTGGCAGCAGCAGAGGTGTGATAAGGCATCGCCTTCCCCTGATCACGGTGTCGCCTCCCGCCCCTGAGGGCTCCTGGACTGTGAGAGAGGGCAGGCCAAGCTGAGGGACCCCCCCTCCAGTGCATGAATTTTCATGCACCAAGCCTCTAGTCATTAGCATATTATGCTTTGATTGGTTGAACAGCCAACTGGGAGACCGGACACTTAGCATATTAGGCTTTTATTATATAGGATTGCCCTTCTACAGCTTAAGGCAGATCGCAGGGCTGTTCTACCTGCGCACCGAGGGTCATAGGAATGCTCTGTGCTGGTGCCCAGGTTCACCTGGCATCTTCACAGACTCGTCACCCCATGGACAGTGGGTTCTGCACAAATGGCTTCACCTTTTCTGAAAACTCGCGGGGATCCCGGGATTGAAGGGCATCAGTCCTTGTGCTGCCCACATCCCTCCCCTCTCATGTCTCACAGTCACAGGCCGGGGCCCAAGCAGATTCTCCCTTCTTCCATGGTCACAGAGCTTCTGGTTGTGAACTTGGCATTTGTACAAATAAAAAGTATCCCACAAGACATGGGAAAGTGAGCGAGGACGGGGAAGACGCTCTTCTCCCACTAGGACCCAGAGGCGGGACACATGTCCGCCACACTGAGCTCATCAGCCACCTGGAGTGCTTCCCAGAGAAGGTGTCAGTAGGGACGTGCCTGTCTCCTCTCATCACACTTGTCCTGCCTTGGAGATCAAGCAGAATGAGGTTTATGTCCGTGTCATTGTCTGCTGTACTTTCATTAACTGAGGATGCCGCCCTCCCCCACACCCCCTACACTCTGAGGCGCGGCGTTGGCTGCTCACAGCGAGTGCTCCTGCCCAGGGCGTCGTCTGTCCCACAGAGGGTGCGTGGCACCACCATCAGGGCTGTCTTTTGTTGCTCAACGGAGGACTCATTTTCCCACTGAGCCCTCTAGGCTGTTCACTGCCTTCTGTGTGGCAGCCACGCGACGGCCACGTGACAGCGAGGGGGACGGCGAGAGTCCCACCCTCTGTGGTCGTGGGGACAGTAATTGAAATGCCACAACTGAGACCTGTGACTACAGGTGGCCTTATTTACTCTCCTGAAACCAGTTCAGATTTTCACTTCTAATCACGTTGCTCATTTTGAAAGCAACTAAATGCTAGTTTGAACATAGTAACAATTCAAAACCAGGCTGCTCTCTAAATTGCTTTGGGCAGGAGGTGGGGCTATGTCACCCCAACACGTGTACATCAAAAATCAGAACTCCTGGTCCCTGCTCAGTGGTTTCCTATGGAAACATCTTAACCGGGGCTTTTAGCAAGAGGACAGATTGCACCTGCGCTGTGTGTGTGCTGACTTTCAGAGCGAGGTCCGCCTTCATTCTGAATCCCTAAATCAGGGCACAACCAGTGCCTTCCTGCCCCCCGCCCTCCCCCCCAAACACACCACCACCCCTTGCTGGCTCAGACTGCGTTCCCAGGAGGGACTTACCTCTGCCCTTTGTGCTGCACGCGACTATGAGGTGCGGGGGGGCGGGGGGGGCGAGGGACGGGGGGGACGTCTATACCACCAGGCCTCAGCTCTGCAGTGTGACAGCGACGCCCGCTTCTCCCACAGCCCGGCAGACCCAGCCACGCAGTGTGCTAGGTGACGCCAGGTGGCAGCCTGTGTCCGAAGGTGTTGTCTGGAATCATGTGTGGTTGAAACTCGTTTCTCCCTGGATTGGGAGCTGTGTGCGTAACTGAGACCTTTAAAATCAGAGCATCCTGGACCCTGGGTGACACCCGGAGTCCCTTGCGGGGCAGAGCCGAGCGCCAGGCGTGTGGTCTGGCCAAGCAGCTGTCCATAGGCTGAGCCCCCATGGTTCTGGGGGCGTCCTGCGACCCCATGGGCTGGGGGGACGGCGATGGGATGGGTTGCAGACACCAGCCGGTGTGGCCCTGTCCTCAGGGTGGCCAGGGCGTGGCGTTGAGGGACAGCCTGTCCCTTCACCAACCTGGGGATGTGTTTAATCCCCTCCCCGCTCCAGCCTGTGTCCTCCTGCTGCTTGCTTTCTTTCCCTGCTCAGTCGTCTTTCAATCAAGTGTTCTAATGAAGACCTTGGGAGCACAGCCTCCTCCGTTGAGGCTGGCAGGCGGCCTCGGACAGACCACCCGGCCTCTCTGTCCCCCCTCTGGTGGGGGTCAGCTGCTGGGGCCGGCCCCCTTCCCAGGACGCCGACCGTGCGTGACTCAGCCGTGCCCGAGTCTTCATGGTAACAAAACAAGTGCCCCGTGGGCGGTAACTCTTTCCGAAGGCAGATGCACTGCCGTTCATGAAGGCTTTCCGGGCGGAGGTGCTTCGCCATGAGCGGTGCCCTCACTCAGCCGGAGCAGCGCTCACCTCTCACCAGCCCTGCGCCCACAGGTCTAACACCCGGCTCCTGGCCTGGGCCCTGACTCTGCACACGCCTGTGGGGCGTGCATGCCGCTCACCCTGCTCATGCCAACCCTCTCTGGGATCCGTGGAAAGGCCACCCTGCTAGTGGTCTCACCCTGTGGCCCAGCCTGTGTAGCAGGTTTATTGATTGGCATCTGGGCCTCACTTCTTTTTTCTTCTTAATCCTCAGCTGAGGATATCTTTCCAATGATCTTTAGAGAGTGTGGAAGAAAGGGGAGAGACAGAGAGAGAAACATCGGTGTAAGAGAGACACATCAATTGATTGCCTCCACACACACTCCCTGATCAGAGCCAGGGATCGAGCCTGCAACCCAGGTATGTGCCCTTGACCAGAATCGAACCCGGGACCCTTCAGTCAACGCTCTCTCCACTCAGCCAAACCAGCAAGGGCTGGTCCTCACTGCAGATGCTGCTTTTGTCCCCTGCACAGCAGTCAGGAGCGGCCGGCACGTGGGCGTGTCCCGGTTCATTAGGTGGGATCCCTGTGGCCGATGTGTAACTTCCCTGTCGTGACCACTTTCTGAGCTAATCGCTATGAGTCTGTCTTACAGATGGACCATGACCCCAGGAGCCCTGCATACATTGCCACCCAAGGACCGCTGCCTGCCACCGTGGCCGACTTCTGGCAGGTGATTCTCTTTAATTCAGTTATTTTTCTGAAAGTCAGCTCTTACTGATTGTGAATAACGCCTTGGGTTCAATTAAGCCAATCAAACTTGTTTACAGGGTTTGTCAAATGTTAGATGATTTCAGAATTTATTGGGGGCCTTTAAGATATATATTTTTTGTAATCCTCACCTAGGATATTTTTTCCATTGATTTCTTTTTTTTTTTTTTTTTTTTAGAGAAGAGTGGAAGGGAGGGAGGGAGGGAAAGAGAGAGGAAACATCCATGTGAGAACGACAACACGACTGGTTGCCTCCCACATGCGCCTGGACCAGGGCCAGGACTGAACCTGCAGCTCTTCAGTCTGCGGCAGACGCTCTAACCCAGGGGTGGGCAAACTTTTTGACTCGAGGGCCACAATGGGTTCTTAAACTGGACCGGAGGGCCGGAACAAAAGCATGGATGGAGTGTTTGTGTGAACTAATATAAATTCAAAGTAAAGGAGCGGAGGGGAGAGCAAGAGAACCCTCCGCTCTTTCGGCTCCGCAGGCCGGATAGAACAGCCGAAGGGGCCGGATCCGGCCCGCGGGCCGTAGTTTGCCCATGGCTGCTAACCACTGCTCAACACCAGCCAGGTGCCTTTAACGTGTTTATGATCAATCAGGTTTTCAAAACTGAGTCTGAAAAAAAATCCCTTCAAGAGATTTAATACTTTAAAGACACTTTTAAAAGCCACTTTACAATTTCATTTTTTGAAATGAGATTAATCAGTATTTTATTTTATTAAAAGGTCTCATCTATTGTTTAATCTTATGAAGATAAAAATGGAGCTCAAATGATAGTTTCTCTTTGTGGATTTTCTATAATGCATTTTGGATTTTTCAATTGATTTTAGAAAGAGAGAGAAACATCGATTTGTTGTTCCACTTACTGATGCACTCACTGGTTGATTCTTGTATGTGCTCTGAGCGGGGATCAGGCCCGCACTCTTGGCGCATCCGGAGGACGCTCTACCCCAAGGGCAGCCGGGCCGTGATACTTGGTCAGAGCCAGGCGGCTCCCCACTCAGGGTGGTACTGAGCACCAGGTGAGGCTCGGACGTTGAGGACGAACATTGACATCAGCCACTCAGAGCAAAGTGGGGGGCGGGATGCCCGCCTCCGTGTCCCTCGCTGTCTCCTCCGTCGTCACCCACATGCCTGCCTGTGATTGATCGCTCAGCAACCACACAATCTCCTGCTCTGTCAGCACACATGTGTGTCCCAGAACTGGCCAAGGCCTCCCTCGGGGAGAGTCTAGCTGAGGACAGAGCTGAGAAAGAGGTCCAGATGCGGGAGCAGCGTAGCAGCTGGCCCATGAAGATGGGTCATGGGATCCCGGCAACTCTGACTCGGTGCCCGAGAGTAAGAGACGAATCGGCTAACCATTAGCACTCACTGGTGCTCCATGCTCTTCCTCATCCCGTGGCCTGCATGCCCTTCCCGCCACCCGCCAGCCCTCCTAACTCTCCGCCTGAAGGAGGGGCGCTCCGGCCTCACGGGTTCCTGGGAAGAGGCCCCGGGGCGGGCCGCCAGCCCCTGCCTTCTCAGTGTATACACACACAAGCACCTGTCCCTACTTTGCGGTTAGGGACTCACCCACGCCAGCAAGTGCGAGGGCAAGTCCAGCCTGTCCGGTGCCTTGACGCTCCTGGAAAAAGGGAAGCCCCTGTGCCCCGTGTTCCATGGATCAAGTGCAGCACTGTGGCGTGGGACCCCAGCTTTGGTGCTAGAACAAGCTGCCCCGGCCGGATGCTGAGCTTCCTCTGCTCACACCTGCCCAAGGCTCCAGCCCGCGGGAGCCCCTCTGGGCACAGGGCTCCGCGCACACGCTCAAGGCCCTGGGACAGCCACTCACGGAGGAAGGCCCACCACGCGTGCAGAGCCGCTTCCCCGGGAGGGAGCATTTCATTTCTAGCCTCGCCCCCTGGAGTCCCAGCTGCGGTAGAGCCTGCTCCCCTGGCGCAGTGAGGGGGTCCCCGCAGCAGGGGTTCGGACTCTGTTGCCTTTTGCCTTCCGTCTCTAAGTCCACGCAGGGAGCGTGGGGACCTCGGCGAGCTGTGGGAGAGGCGGGCACGTGCTCATAGGCCCACGAGTTGACCCCTTACCATTCCTCAGACAGCCCTGCGTCTACAGGGCCAGGCTCTGGCTCATCCCTGCTGGACACAGAGAAGGCGGACTGGCGGGTGCTAGGGGCCGGGGGGCGGGTGCGGCTGTTGGGGTGTGGGGGAGTGGGGATGCGGGGGGAAGTGAGGTAGCTGCGGGGGCTGGGGCAGGTCACGGCCATCACCTCAGCGCCCGTAGCCGTAGCGTGTGCAAGACATCCGCACACTTGAGAAACCAAAGCCCGTGACTGTTAGGCCGTCCTGGGGCGGGAGAGTATCTATGGGAGGTTCCCACGGGAGCAGGTCTGGGGGCACCTGGCCGGGCGGCCTGGGATGGCACCCTCTCGCGTAGTCCCTTTGTACAAAGAGAGTCGATGACCCTTTAAAAACGTGTGGTTCTCAGCTGAGCACCAACTGTACCAAGTCGCCTTGCGGGCCTCAGGGTGGCGGTGGCCGCAGACGAGCACTTAGTCTCTAAGAAGCGGGCGGCGCTCTCATGTGGAAGCAACGAGTGGGCGCAGGCAAGGGGACGGCATGGATGAGGCTGCCATGAGGCGGGAGTCCTGGGGCAGGAGCTGGGGTGTTCGGCGCGGAGGCCTGAGCCACAGGGCATCTTTCCCCCAAGCAGGGCTCTGTGGGGTTGGCTGCTAAATGCCTGGAGCTCAGAAAAGCCTCCATGAAGGCCCTACGTTCCCCACTGTTAACCACCTCCCGTGGGAACCTCCCATAGATACTCTCCCGCCCCAGGACGGCCTAACGGGGGAATGTGGGCACAGATGGGTCCTGGCTCCCACTGTGGCGGCTGGAGCCCAGAGCAGCGGGGAGGCCAGAGCAGGGGCAGGGGGGCGGAGCAGAGGGGGGGAGCCTGGAGCAGGGGGGAAGCTTAGAGCGGTGGGGGGGGGGGTGAGTGGGGAGGAGCCCAGAGCAGGGGGGTGCCCAGAGCGGGGGAGGGGGGGCCCAGAGCAGGGGGGGAGCCGTGTTCCCTCTGCCGCTCAGCAAGGCCAGGCCAGGGTCTGTGTATCTTGGTGGAAAGTTTCCTTCAAAGAGCAAAACTGGACGGCCGACCGAGAACTGAGGAGGCTTTAAAGGCACAGAGTTGCCGGTTCTTTTACTAGTTCATGGAACGTGCAGAACCTGGACTCGGGCTCAGAACCGCAAGCGCAGAGCACGTGTGGGTGATGCGGCTCAGGCCCTGGGAGCCGTAACCTGGTCTTCCCTCCGCAGATGGTGTGGGAGAGCGGCTGCGTGGTCCTCGTCATGCTGGCCCCGCTGGCGGAGAACGGCGTCCGGCAGTGCTACCACTACTGGCCCGATGAGGGCTCCAACCTCTACCACATCTATGAGGTACCGGCCACCGGCCCCCAAGGCCGCACCCTGCGGCCAGTCCCCACAGGGGCCGGCCACTAGGCCAGGCGTCCCCCGAGCCCGGTGGTCACTGACACCCAGGCCTCCGACAGGCTGTGCCCTGGGACTCAGAGACTGGGACTGGGACTGGGACTGGCCCCTGGGACTGGGACTGGGACTGGGACTGAGACTAAGACTGAGACTGGGACTGGGACTGGGACCCTGGGACTGGGCCTGGGCCTGGGACTGGGACTGGGACCCTGGGACTGGGACTGGGACTGGGACCCTGGGACTGGGACTGGGACTGGGACTGGGACTGGGACCCTGGGACTGGGACTGGGACTGGGACTGGGACTGGGACCCTGAGACTGGGACTGGGACCCTGGGACTGGGACTGGGACTGGGACCCTGGGACTGGGACTGGGACTGGGACTGGGACTGGGACCCTGGGACTGGGACTGGGACTGGAACTGGGACTGGGACTGGGACTGGGACTGGGACCCTGGGACTGGGACTGGGACTGGGACTGGGACCCTGGGACTGGGACTGGGACCCTGGGACTGGGACTGGGACCCTGGGACTGGGACTGGGACTGGGACTGTGACTGGAACTGGGACCCTGGGACTGGGACTGGGACCCTGGAACTGGGATTGGGACTGAGACTGGGACTGGGCCTGGGCTTGGGACTGGGACCCTGGGACTGGCCCCTGGAACTAGGACTGGGACTGGGACTGGCCCCTGGGACTGGGACTGGGACCCTGGGACTGGCCCCTGGAACTAGAACTGGGACTGGAACTGGCCCCTGGGACTGGGACTGGGACCCTGGGACTGGCCCCTGGAACTAGGACTGGGACTGGGACTGGGCCTGGGACTGGGACACTGGGACTGGGACTGGGACTGGCCCCTGGGACTGGGACTGGGACTGGCCCTTGGGACTGGGACTGGGACTGGGACTGGGACCCTGGCGTGAATGACATGGTTCTCACGGTTGATGTTCTAAAATGCAGACAGAGAGGACGAGGAGGTGGCCTCATGGTGCTGTGCGCAGCCGGTCCGGGCGAGGCTGTGGGGTCCGCTTCTAGACAGACCTGCCATGGCTCTTGTTGCTCCCTGACCCCCCGCACCAGGGTCCCCACCGCCCTGCCGGCCTTTATATTCAAGGGGGACATGCCGGCAAGTGCACTTCTCTTACTGGGAGGAGCCGTAAACTTGGGCAGCTAAGTCAGCCCTCCCTGGGCTCTGCCTTGCATTGAACTGAGTGCTCGGTCCCGGGAAAGCCACGTCGGAAGCAGAGAGATGAACCCTGGCTCTCCCTCGTGGCTCCTGGTCACCGAGGCGTCAGCCCAAGCAGGCCCCAGGGCCAGAGGCCTCGGCTCCTTCAGGCCCGGCAATGCCACCTGCCTCAGGCAAGCTTGTGTGAACCCACTGGCCTTTCTGTTCAAATGGTGATTTTTCTAGAAGGCTTGTATGACTTAGAAATACAAAAGACAAAGCCTGGAATGGTTTGGGATTGTAACACATTTTTCTAGTTATTTGAGCATTATGCCCCCTATGGCATCAAATACCAACACCCACAGTTACCTTTTGTGCCAACCAGGATGAAATTGAGACAGGGCGGGGCCGTTAGCCAGCAACCCCATCTGTGGGCCGCGTGGTCTCCATGTCACCGACACCGGCCTGTCCCCGCTGTCCCGCAGGTGAACCTGGTCTCTGAGCACATCTGGTGCGAGGACTTCCTCGTGAGGAGCTTCTACCTGAAGAACCTGCAGACCAACGAGACACGCACGGTGACCCAGTTCCACTTCCTGAGCTGGTATGACCAGGGCGTGCCGTCCTCCACGCGGTCCCTCCTGGACTTCCGCAGGTAGGACCCAGGGCCGCTCTCAGGGTAGCGCGCTCCTGCGCCGGAGGCCGAGGGCAGGCTGCCTTGTCCCGGCACACAGCCCGCTGGGAGGCGGCCCCTCCATTGGATATGCACAGATTATAAGCACATTTTATGTAGGGGAGACGGCAGAGGAGGGGTTATATTAAGCCTCTATTAATTACAAGAGGCTTTCTTATCTCAGAGGTGTGAATGGTGAGGGGGGACTTGGTATCTTAGAATTGTAGAAAAAATGGTTTTTCTGTTTTTTAGGGTTTTTTTTAGAATTTTATTTAATCTTTGTATTGATTTCAGAGAGGAAGGAAGAGGGAGAGAGAGATAGAAATACCAATGATGAGAGAGAATCATTTGATCAGTTGCCTCCTGCACGCCCCCCACTGGGGATCAAGCCTGCAATCTGGGCATGTGCCCTGACTGGGAATTGAACCATGACCTCCTGGTTCATAGATTGATGCTCAACCACTGAGCCACGCCGGCCAAGCAATGGTTTTTTAAATTACAGCTGACATTCAGCATTATTTTTGCTAGTTTCATGTGTACAGCATTGTGGTTAGACAGCTATATAATTTGCAAAGCGACCCTCCGATGACTGGGGCCTGCCCGTCCGCAGTCACTGTGGTATCGTCAGCCCTGCTCCGGGCTGCCCTCATGCTCCTCCTCCACACGATGGAGGGCACTGGAGTCTCCACCTCACAGGCTCTCGGTGCATAAAACCCGGCCTCTTAGTGTGGACACTTGTCTGGTTAGATTTGATGGCTTAACAAGCAAGCGTGGGCCCAGATTCTAAAATGGGTCACCATGGCGGGATGCCTTGGTGGAATGCCTGGGCACAGTTCGCGCACGACTGCACAGTATGTGTTTTCGGTGCAATTTTGAAACGGACAGTTTTAAAACATCCAGGCTTCTGTGCATGCTCTAGTCACCCGTGGGCTGTCTCGCTGGAACGTGCTTTAATTGAACCGCTGGGAGGAATGTGAGGTTCCATCCCTCCAGCAGGAAGATGTCGACAATGCAAAAAAAAAACAACAAAATTTAAGACAAAGGTTCCTTGTGCATCAAATTTGATGACAAGAATAGGTGAGCATTGGCTATGTGACGTTGGTACATGATGAACAGCTACAGGGAGGATGAGGTTGAGCACCACCCGTCACTAAGCCCAAAGGTTTACAGAACCTCAGATGCTCAACCCTGACCTCCTGCCTCGTAAGGAAGTCAGATAACTGACCAGGAAGAGGGTGTGGCCGGCATCGCCCAGTCCCAGACAGCTTCCAGCCTCAGGCTGCACCGGATTCCTTGATTCGTGTGTTAACAGACTCTTAGGTTCTGATGTTACTGTTTCTCTTGCCTTTTAGTCCACTTTGGAAAACCAAATTTCTTCCTCTGACTAGCTCTTTGGACCCTGTAGCATGTGGGAGCTGGAGGCGAGATGTGCATTTCCTTGTAAGCATGGCCACAGGTGCACCCAGCGACCGCTGCCCCCGTCCCCTTCTGAGGGGGTGGAATACTGCAAGCCCCAAACACTGACGCGGTGGCCACACAGCCTTCCTCCCCAGCCATCACATACATCTTCTTAACATGGATTTATGTCTAAAGACAGGCTATCCAAAATCTTACCTGGGGGTCTTCAGACAGTGGGCAATCCTGGCAGGTGGGTGTGGCTGCAGAAAGGGGAGTTCACCCTCACCTCCTGTGTGCCTGTCATGTGTGTTCATATGTGCATATGGGCCTATTTCTGTATCCGTGTCCACATATGGAATTAACCACACAGCCCACCATCTGCACTTTTCTGTCAGGAAGAAAGACTGAAAGATTGGATTCTCCAAATTCCCTCTCTCTGGTCCTGGGCGCTCAGGCTCGAGTGGGAATTTGTCGCATGGAAGGGAGCACATGCTCATACACAGTTTTGAAGCCTCGTTAGAATGGAAAGCTGCCCGGGCTGGCCTCGCTGTCCGCACCGCAGGCCCGCTGAGGTCGGCATCCATAGGCACCGGACGATCGGTGTGACCAAGCACACACGCGGGGCATCGGCCGCACGCGATGGCGGCTGTGCAGATTAGTGAACAGCACCCACATCCCAGGCTCAGGAAGGCGGCTGGAGACTCTGGCCACCCCACACAGCAAGGAGCCCCTTCCCGGGAATGGCAGGCAGCTCACGCAGTGTGCCAGGCTGGTCCCGCGAGGTGTCACTAAGTAACCCTGGAGCCCAGAGGGGCACATTGCACCTTAAAGGGAAGCTGCTCAGCTCCGAGGTCAGTGGCGTCACAGGCGAGGGCTTTGCTCTGACACCGCTCCCTTCTCTCCGACCCGCTCACTCCTCCGGCGCGTGCGCTCCCTCACGCTGCTCACTGTAAACTGGACAAATCCTTACTTTGCCAGCTAATTAGCGGTGGCCGGTGTCATTTTTGTGACGTTGCAGCTAGTAATATGAGCCCAGTTGCATAGTCACAAAAGTGATCATTGGAAACTGTGACTTTACTGCAGGGGACAGTGTGGGGACCCCTTTCTGAGCCTCTAATGACCTCTGACCTTGCTTGCTGTTCCTTGCCGCTCAGGGACCAAGGGTTGGTTTGTATCGCTAACCCTTCCTCCGAGAAGCCCTCCTGTGTCTCAATGTGCGGCCTCGCTCACTGACGTTTAGTTCTGATGGCGTAAAAGGGGGCAGCCTCACGGGGCTCGTCTTAGTGGATAATCTGCTTTTGTGTTGGGTCGACCAGATGAACGCTTCTGTTGACTGCGCAATGTTGTTGCTCTGCTGTTGTAGTGTTTTACTTTATAATAAACCAAGCACCTGATTCTTTGTCAATAAAATTCCACGCCGTAGCAGCACCTTGTACTTGCACTGGCGTCTCCTGGCCCTTTGTCGATAGGTTTAGCATGGGTGGGCTGGAGGGATGTTAAAATTACAATGAAACCTTCCTAGGTGCTGCTGAGCAGGCAGTCAGCGCGTGTTGGAGGAAATACCTCAGGTATATCCAAAGCGAAGATGGAACGCGGCACAGAGCCACACGTTGAGCCCTGGTAGCCAGGGAGGTTTTCTGGCTGCGTTTTGCCAATGTGCTGACCAGCCATAAAGGGGTGCTGTGCCAGCGACATCCCACACCCACGTTTTCTGAAACCCCCAGTTTAAGGAAGGACATCTGGTTATGTTTATTTCTTTTTTCAGTGTCCATGTTTTGTGCTTGGGCCCATCAGAAAAAATGACCAAAACCTGTGACTGACCAGTGTGTGAACGTGGAAAAGATGAGTGTAGTCCTTACAAATGAGCCTGGGCTATGAAGCGGAAGGAGGAGTTGCATAGCTGAGCCAGCAGCTGAGCAGGGAAAAGGGAACAGCCAGAGACAGAGAAATTTCCAGTAAAACCTTCTGTTTGAAAATTAAAGACCTGTAGAAATAGTGCCACCCTAACTGTGCCCGACCATTGAGCTTTCTTGATTCTGCACATGCACACAGGCACAGTGCATGCAGACACATGTACAAATACAACACATGCACAAATGCACATGAGCATGGTGGACAAACATGCACACGTGAATGAATACATGTGCACACACATGCACGTGTGCTGTGCATGTGTGCACATGTGTGTGCACGTCCATTTGCAAACATGCACACACATGGATGGACACACGTGCTTGTATACAGGCACAAACACACGTGCTCACACTTGGGATACAAGGTCTGGCATCAGTTTTCTAGCGGTGATGCTCATGTTGCCTTTGCATCTGGAGTAAAGAATGGGAGGCTCAGGAGAAGTGAGTGGGTCTCCTTTCCAACCTGTTTTACTCTCAAAGGGCCAAGAACCTTTAAGGCATCTGGCTCCCGAGTGCTGCTGATTTTAATGCGTTCACCTTGACTTTCCCACCACCCCTGAGATAACGTTGCAATGTACACCCAACGCAAGGAAGGTTCCAGCAGAAATGGAGATGTGGCCCTGGGGACACTAGGCATCTTGTTGACCTGCGCTCCTGAGGCTCCTCATTGCTAGGCCACCCTTTGGGGGCCCTGCAGCTTCAAACAGCGTGCTCAGAGGCGACAGCCAAGTCCCATACTGCCCAGAGCGGGTGGGTGCGTGGCCTGTGCAGGGCGCCTCTTGTGCATTCAGGGACTGTCAGCCTCCCTGAGAAGTGACCCGTCTGTTCACTCCATAGAGGAGGCAGGACAATACAGCACGATGCGCAGGCTGCACAAGGTTAACCAAGTTATGTCGTGAACCGGGTCACCCGCCGTCCCCCCCATCCTGTTCTCTCGGCTTGTTGGGTTTGTACCAGAGCAGTCAGTTGATTGAAACGTTTATTGATTTTTAGAGAGAGAGGAAGGGAGAGGGGAAAAGAGAGAGGATCAATGTGATGTGAAAGAGAACCATCGATTGACTGCCTCCTGTACGCCCCCTAGTTGGGATCAAACCCACAACCCCGGGCATGTGCTCTGACCAGGAATCGAACTGGCAACCTTTCGGTGCAGGGACGATGCCCCAGTCAAACTGAGCCACTGTTTCTGCACTGAGCCAGCAAGCACAGAATCGTGACACTTTCTAGTTTCGGGACGAGGGACAAGACTGGCCTGCTATTCTTTTCCACCTTTGCTTCACGTCCCCTGCGGTACAAGTTTCACACACACCCCTCACCGTTCCTTCCAGGACCCAGACCCGCCTCTTTTTCTTCATTCAGAGCCATCCACTGAGCAGTTTCATGCCCTTTCTTAACAGGCTGGCTTGTCTCACTGGCTTAAACAATTTCGGAGTTTGTTCAGTGGATTTCAGATGATCCTCTGTTTTGATGTAGTTATAAAATCTTAATCTATGCTTATTGCTGGTTTTCATAAATTCTGACTTAAAATCTACACAATGAAGTTGTTTCCAAACATCCCCAATTATGGAAAATGGGAAGACTTGTCTTGA
>NC_137775.1:106403859-106655963 GCF_963455305.1 Plecotus auritus
ACTAGTGAGTATAGTGTGTGCATATGTATGTGTGCATGCATGGTGCGTGATGCATGTGTCTATTTCTATGCATGCCTGTGTCTCTCCGTGGTGTGTCTATGTATCTGTGTGTGTATTGCATATGTATGTCTGTGTGTGTGAGTGGTGAGTGTGTGTGTGTCTGAGTGTGTCTGTGGTATATGTCTGCATAACTGTGTGTTTCTATGAGTGTGTGTGTGTGTGAGTGTCTGTGAGTGTCTGTGTGTGTCTGTGTGGGTCTGTGAGTGTCTGTGTGTGTCTGTGTGTATCTGTGTGTATGTGAGTGTCTGTGAGAGCCTTGTGTCTGTGTGTGTCCGTGTGTGTCTGTGTTTGTCTCTGAGTGTCTGTGTGTGTCTGTGTCTATGAGTGTCTGTGAGTGTCTGTGAGTGTGTGTCTGTGTGTGTCTGTGAGTGTCTGTGTCGGTGTGTGTCTGTGTGTGTCCTATGTGTGTCTGTGAGTGTCTGTGTGTGTCGTGTCTGTGTCTGTGTGTGTGTATCTGTGTGTGCCTGTGTGCCTGTGTGTGTGTCTGTGAGTGTCTATGAGTGTTCTGTGTGTGTCTGTGTGTGCCTGTGTGTCTGTGTGTGTCTGTGTGTGTGTGTGTCTATGAGTGTCTGTGTGTGTCTGTGTGTCTGTGACTTTCTATGAGTGTCTGTGTGCGTCTGTGTGTTCTCTGAGTGTCTGTGTGTGTCTGTGAGTGTTTGTGTGTCTGTGTGTGTCTGTGAGTGTGTGTCTGTGTGTGTCTCTGAGTGTCTGTGTGTGTCTGTGAGTGTCTGTGTGTCTGTATGTGTCTGTGTCTATGAGTGTCTGTGTGTGTCTGTGTGTCTGTGTGTCTGTGTGTCTGTGTGTCTATATGTCTCTGTGTGTCTGTGTGTGTATGTGAGTGTTTGTGAGTGTCCTGTGTGTGTCTGTGTTTTGTCTCTGAGTGTCTATGAGTGTCTGTGTGTGTCTGTGTCTGTGTTTCTGTGAGTGTCTGTCTGTGTCTTTGTGTGTCTGTGAGTGTCTATGAGTGTCTGTGTGTGTCTGTGTGTGTCTGTTGTGTCTGTGTGTGTGTGTCTGTGTGTCTGTGTGTGTCTGTGTGTCTGTCTGTGAGTGTCTGTGTGTCTGTGTGTCTGCGTGTGTCTGTGTGTGTCTGTGAGTGTCTGTGTGTGTCTGCATGTGTCTGTGAGTATCTATGAGTGTCTGTGTGTGTCTGTGTCTGTAGTGTCTGTGAGTGTCTATGTGTCTGTGAGTGTCTGTGTGTCTGTGAGTGTCTATGAGTGTCTGTGTGTCTGTGTGTCTGTGTGTCTATATGTCTCTGTGTGTCTGTGTGTGTTTCTGAGTGTTTGTGAGTGTCTGTGTGTGTCTGTGTTTGTCTCTGAGTGTCTATGAGTGTCCTGTGTGTGTCTGTGTGTCTGTGTTTCTCTGAGTGTCTGTCTGTGTCTGTGTGTGTCTGTGAGTGTCTATGAGTGTCTGTGTGTGTCTGTGTGTGTGTCTGTGTGTGTCTGTGTGTCTGTGTGTGTCTGTGTGTGTCTGTGAGTGTCTGTGAGTGTCTGTGAGTGTCTGTGTGTCTGTGTGTCTGCGTGTGTCTGTGTGTGTCTGTGAGTGTCTGTGTGTGTCTGCATGTGTCTGTGAGTATCTTATGAGTGTCTGTGTGTCTGTGAGTGTCTATGTGTCTGTGAGTGTCTGTATGTCTGTGAGTGTCTATGAGTGTGTGTGTCTGTGTGTGTCTGTGTGTGTCTGTGTGTGTCTGTGAGTGTCTGTGAGTGTCTGTGAGTGTCTGTGTGTCTGTGTGTCTGCGTGTGTCTGTGTGTGTCTGTGTGTGTCTGTGTGTGTCTGTGTGTCTGTGTGTGTCTGTGTGTGTCTGTGTGTGTCTGTGTGTCTGTGTGTGTCTGTGAGTGTCTGTGAGTGTCTGTGAGTATCTATGAGTGTCTGTGTGTGTCTGTGAGTGTCTATGAGTGTCTGTGAGTGTCTGTGTGTCTGTGAGTGTCTATGAGAGTCTGTGTGTGTCTGTGAGTGTCTGTGTGTGTCTGTGTGTCTGTGAGTGTCTATGAGAGTCTGTGTGTGTCTGTGAGTGTCTGTGTGTGTCTGTGTGTCTGTGACTTTCTATGAGTGTCTGTGTGTGTCTGTGTGTCTGTCTGTGTGTGTGTGTCTGTGTGTGTCTGTGTGTGTCTGTGTGTGTCTGTGTGTCTGTGTGTGTCTGTGAGTGTCTGTGAGTGTCTGTGAGTATCTATGAGTGTCTGTGTCTATGAGTGTCTGTGAGTGTCTGTGTGTGTCTGTGTCTGTGTGGCTGTGTGTCTGTGTGTCTGTGAGTGTCTGTGAGTGTGTGTGAGTGTCTGTGTGTGTCTGCATGTGTCTGTGAGTATCTATGAGTGTCTGTGTGTGTGTGTCTGTGTGTCTGTGAGTGTCTATGTGTCTGTGAGTGTCTGTGTGTCTGTGTGTGTCTGTGAGAGTCTGTGTGTGTCTGTGAGTGTCTGTGTGTGTCTGTGTGTCTGTGAGTGTCTGTGTGTCTGTATGTCTGTGTGTATCTGTATGTCTGTGTGTCTGTGAATGTCCATGTATGTCTGTGTGTGTGTCTGTATGTGTCTGTGTGAGCCTGTGTCTCTCTGTCTGTGTCTGGGTCCGTATTGGTCTGGGAGGAGAGGAAGAGAGCAGAGAAGATCAGTTTCCTCAAAGCCCAGGACGGACCACTTGACCCACATGGCCCGAGCCAGGCAGCGGTTGGCTGGGGGTTGTGGTAGATCTCGGAACACTCGTGTGAAGTTCGTGGAGAAGAGAAGTGAGCAGCCCATGGCAGGAGGGTCCCTAGAGGGAGCCAGGTGGGGTGTGTAGGTGGAAGGGTCACTGTCCCAGCTGCAGCTTTCAACCATTTGTTTGAGGAAACACGTCAAAGCCAAACGCAGGGGCCTTGCTGCAGGCTCCCGGTGACTCCTGGGATCCTAGCCATTCTAACCCAAGACCAAAAGCGTGATTTCTCCTTTAGTCATGGAGCTCCTTGGGTCTTTCCATGGAAACCCCTATTTTTTCCTTAAAGTCACCTTGGTTTTGCCAGGAGTATCCATGTAAACCCTGCATTAGAAGCCACTCAGATACAGCCTCCTTAAGCAAGGACCCTCTCGGCGCGGGCCTGGGACAGGAGTGATCCCGAACAGCCTAAGAGGAGAGGGTGGGGCCAGGCATCCCATGTTCCTCCGTGTGCCGTTGTGAGGCACCATTCAAACATGTTCCCGCCTGGTCCAGGTGTAAATCGTCCAATGGTCACTGGGGGTGAGAAGGGGATGAACGGAAATGTGAGGAGGACAAGGGGCTGTCCACTCTGCCAGGAGCCCAGGTGTCCTCCCCATCTTCCCCCTCCTCTTCCTCCTCTTCTTTCTCTTCCCCCTCCTGCTTCCTTCCCCTCCTCCTCCTCCTCCCCTTCCTCACCCTCCTGCCCTCCTCCTCCTCTTCCTCCTCTTCTTTCTCTTCCGCCTCCTGCTTCCTCTCCCTCCTACTCCTCTCCCTCCTCCTCCTCTTCCCCCTCCTCCTCCTCCCCCTCTGCGCTACCTCCTCCTCCTCCTCTTCCTCCTCCTCCTCTTCCCCTTCTCCTCTTCCTCCTCTTCCTCCTCTTCCTCCTCTTCTTCCTCTTCCCCCTCCTCCCCCTTCCTCCTACTCCCCTTCCTCTTCCTCCTCCCCCTCCTCCTCCTCCTCCCCCTCCTCTTCCTCTTCCCCCTCCTCCTCCTCCTCCCCCTCCTTCCCCTTCTCCTCCTCTTCCCGCTCCTGATGCCAGGACTGGCATCTGCCATGAGGCTGTGTCAGAGCTCAGAGCAGTTGCCCTGCACACAAATGCATCACTTGACCCTTTATTCGTTCTTCCAGAAAAAATTTACCCCCTCTTTAGTCAAAGGGGATAGAGGAAGAGAGGAACGAATCTACACAGGCACGTTGGCTAATCCACATTGCTTCCTGGTTCCTTCCTCCTCTTCCTCCTCCTCCTCCTCCCCCTCCTCCTCCTCCTTCTTATCTTCTCCCTCCTCCTCCTCCTCATCTTCCCACTCCTCCCCCTCCTCCTTCTCCCCTCTCCTCTTCCTCCCCTTCTTCCTCTTCCCCTCCTGCTCTCTCCCCTCCTCCTTTTCCTCCTCTTCCCCTTCCTCCTCCTCCTCCCCCTCCTCTTCCTCTTCCTTCTCCTCCTCCCCTCTCCTCTTTCTCCTCTTCTTCCTCTTCCTCCTTTTCTTTCTCCTCCTCCTCCTCCTCCTTCTACTCTTTGTCTTCCCCCTCTCACTCTGTGATTCCTCCTCCCCCCATTTCCCCTCAGAGCCCCACCGCACCCCTCCACCCCCCACCCCCTGCCAAGCACAGGAGGAAGTGGCTGGCGTTGGCTTGGCTGGTATGGGGGGACCAGGATGAGTGGCATTCTCACCTCTCTCTTTCTGTCAACAGTGATGGTGCGGGCAGGAGCGGCACCTACATCCTGATCGACATGGTTCTCAACAAGATGGCCAAAGGTGAGGATCCGCTTCGCGGGGGCTTGGAGCAGGATGCGTTGCTATGGCAACTTGGTGCTGCACTCCCGGAGGCCTCGGGAAGATGAGCCGTGCTGTCCCTTTTCCAAGTTGTGTGAAGCTGCTTGCAGCAAGCTCCATGATTCCTGAGCTCCTCCTTTGTCCCCAGCATCTATGGGGTGGACACTGGGTTGGCGCACAGGGGGTGCTAGGAGCCTGTGCTGAGCACTCTGGTCAGCATCAGGACAGGACAGACAGCCCTGGTCCCCTAGAGCTGCAGCGCCTCAGAGCAGCTTTCAGCCCAAACCTTCCCTGTTATGAGCTGCATTGGCAGGAACATTCTAGAGTCACCTGAGACCTTTGGTAGCGAGCTCATCATACTAAACCCCTTATTGCCTGCAAAGCTCTGCACCTGCTTCCGTGCCAGGAAAGATGTGCGGGTCTCTTACAGTGTCTCCTGGACAAACGGGGTGTCTCCCTAGGGCCAGCACTCACTCTCATGGGGCCGGTGCTGCTGGCGGCCTCTTGGCTAACGGGGCCCGCACCAGCGCAAACCGGGGGCCTGCGGGAGGGCTTGTCTCGATTCCCAGAGCAGCGTTTCCCAGCCATGCCTGGAGGGCACCGTCCTGTGACCCCAGCCATATCCCAGGCAGCTCAGGAAGGAAACACAGAGATGGTGACACTATGGTCTCTTCCCGTGAATAAACCGTTCTGTGGCAACATGTGTGCACACACGCATGCATGCATGCACTCACACACGCTCATATGTACACATGTGCTCTCGTATGTGCACATATATGCCCACACATGCACGCAGGCACTCGCATTCACACACACACGCACATGGCCTGTTGTTTTTAGCGTGAGGACTGGAGAGCTTGAGTAAGTTGTCCAGCGCCCTACGGCCTCTGCCTAGCACCTGCCCCGCCGCCGCTGGGGAGAACAGAATTGGTTTTCACCAGCAAATGTCACTTCCACCCTGAGTGAGCTCTGTGCTGGCAACAACAAACACCTGGCTCAAGCACCTGCTCTCACCTGGGCTCAGCAGAACTTTTATCTCAGACCATACACAGCCCGGCCTTCAGAGGAGGGGCTCGCTCCTGCCCACCAAGGCCACTGCATCTCATCAGACGCGTCTTGTCCTGGGAACCTGCAGCCTGGGACTCAGCTCTCGGAGGCCGCGTTCCTTCCGGTTGCTTACCTCCCTCCCCGTCCGCCTCGCGCCTGGTGTCTGCCTTCTCTTAACCAGTTGCTTCGGAAGAACAGTCACTGGTGTGAGAAGATGCCGCCGTGTTTGTGAGATGGGGACACAGACCCGCTGTGCACACGGCTGCGTCACGTGGAGCCTGGCTCATCTGAGGGAAGTTGCCGACTGTGGGACGTGGCTGGCGTAGTCTTAGTATTTGTGGGGAGAGCCTGGGTTTTAGGGGCGCAGGTCTGCGCACAGAGAAGCCCCGGGTAGGACTGGCCTTATCTTCACTGCCATGGAACCATTGGCTCCGGCCGCAATGTCAGATTTGCTGCAAGTATGGGCGGCTCCCACAGTGGGCCCAGCCGTGCGGAACTGGCCCAAGAGGGCAGTGCCTGGGCCGCCCCTGAGGTCCCTCCCCCTCCTGTCCCTGACCTGCTCCCCTCTGCCTGGGCCTGTGGTGTCAAATCCCCTGACCAGAGCAGCTGTGGTCTCCCGGGAGATCAAAGGGCAGGGCGGCCCCTCCAGCCATGGGGCCTTTCCCAGGGCCACACTGCATGGCCTCTGAGTTTTGTTCTGACCGCAGGCCCGACTGGCACCTTTGTCCTCCTGAGACGCTAGAGGCCTGCACACCCCGTTCATCAAATGATCAAAGGCCCAGAGCCTGGACGCGAAACCTTTCTTCCCCTTTCCTTTTCTGAAAAAAAATGAATTGCACGAGGACCAAACAATGCCTTTGCAAAGCCTCCTGCACCCAGCTGGCGTTGGGCCGGGCTCGGCCCGGCCTTCACTGGGCTGGAGGCGGCCGCGTTCCCGCGGCCCGGGGATTAAGGCTCCTTTAGGGGCATTTGAGAAATAAACTAGGAATAATTGCCGCCTTATTAGCAGCTGGAACTGCAGGAAACAGCTCAGGCTCGCACAGGTTGTGGCAGGAGAATCCGCACCAGCCCGAGAGCCTGCGGCCCCTTTTTTTCTTGGCTGCGAACACGTTTCTAACTCTTCATTAATGTTGGCATCAGGACCCGTGTTCAGGTAGCATGTTCCTCTCTCCTGGAAGACTCAGCCATGGGCAGCAATGCCTCCCAGCCGCGGGTGCCAAGGCTCGCTCTCGTGTCGCCGGGGCACCTCGTTACACATGGGTTTGCTTTGTTCTATTTCATCAGGGCTGGTGTGTGTGTGTGTGTGTGTGTGTGTGTGTGTGTGTGTGTGTGTACAGTAGTGAAGCTTCCCAAAGATCATGCTTGTGGGTCACTCAGGGGCACTGTCCTCCATTCACCCAGGGCCACCCCACCCCGCCCCCAGCCGCTCTCTTGGGAGGCCATTCCTTTTGCTGGCAGGGCCCAGGGACTGGGGTTTCCTTCAGGGTGTGAATGAGCTAGAGTTGCCTTTTAAGCTTGGGCTGCTGGGGAGATGCTGCCCCGTGGAGGTGAGCGGGCGTGCGGGCCCACGCAGCCTCCGTCCAGCTCCCCTTCCCCTCTCTGCCCCTGCTGCACCTCCTGGTGGGAGACGGCTGTCCCCTCCCACTTGCCATCCCTGTGGGTCTGACGCCTCTGCTCCCTCATGTGAGTGGGACCACACAGTGCTTGTCTGCCGGGGTCTGACATCATTCAGAGTGATGTCCTCAGGCCCACCCCATGGCCTGTGGCAGAATGCCCCTCCTTTTTAAGGCCAAATCGTACCCTGCTGTGCGGGTGGATCCCCCTGCCATGGACCCAAGCGGCCTCCAGCTCCTGGCTGCTGGGAATGAGGTCGTGCAAACATCTCTGCAGGTGTCTGCTTCCTCCTGTGGCGTCCCCCAGAAGTGGAATCACTCATCACGTACAAATCCTGTGTGTGACTGTGAGGAAGCTCCGTGCTGTCTCACCATTTTACATTCCCACCCACCGTGCACGAAGGTCCAGCTTCTCCCATCCCCTCCCAAGTGCACTGCTCTGGTCTTTCCTGGTCCCTCTCCTGGGGAGCGGAGCTCGGAGCTCACTGTGCTCGGACTTGCACTTCCTGCAGACGGTGCGCTGAGCGCTTTCCAAGCACTTGTTGGCCACCTGGGTGTCTTCTGTGGAGAGACGTCTGTTCAACTCCTTGCTCATTTGTTGTTGTTAATCCTCAACCAAGGATATGTTTCCATTGATTTTTAGAGAGAGCAACAGGGAGGGAGGGAGGGAGGGAGGGAGGGAGGGAGGGAGGGAGGGAGGGAGGGAGGGAGGGAGGGAGGGACACAGTGATTGGTTGCCTCTTGACTGCGCCCCAACCGGGACCAGGGAACGAGCATGCAACCCAGTCATGTGCCCTTGGCTGGGAAGGGAAGCCATGACCCTGGTGATTGGGCCGACGTTCTAACCACTTAGAACACTGGCCAGGGCCTTTGGTCATTTTTTTAATTGGGCTAAATTTTTTTAATACATTTTTATTCATTTCAGAGAGGAAGGGCGAGAAGAGAGAGAGAGAAACATCAATGATGAGAGAGAATCATTGACCAGATGCCTCCTGCACGCCCTCCACTGGGGACTGAGCCCACAACCCAGGCATGTGCCCTGACCCGGAATCGAACAGTGACCTCCTGGTCCATAGGTCAATGCTCAGCCACTGAGCCCCGCCGGCCGTTGTTGTTGAGTCGCAGGAGTTCTTTATCTCTTCTGCACACTCATCCCTGGTCTGACGCGAGACTGGCGGCTTTCTCCCTCCCATGAGAGCCTCCTCGCTCTCTTGCTAGTGTCCTTCGATGCACAGGAGCATTGAGCACGGACAGCCCCACCCGCTCTGCCTTCTGCTGCCTGTGTTAGCATCGTGTCCAAGAAGCTGGGAGGGTCCCCAGGCCTTCTTAGATGTTAACTTGTTGCTAATCCTCACCGGAGGGTGTTTTTCCCTTTGACTTTAGAGAGTGGAATGGGAGATGGGAGGGAGAAACCCACGTGAGAGAGACACGTGGATTGGTCGCCTCCCACAGACACCCAGACTTGGGCTGGGGATCAAACCTGCCACCCAGTGTGAATGTCCCACGTCCCGCGTGGTTCAGGGTTCGGGCTCTGGAAGAGAGGCCGCATGCAAATGACAGAGACGAGACAAGAAATAATAATTTGGAAATATTGGGGGACCGGGCGGGAGCCCAACGCAGGAAGAAGGACCCGCTTGTGCTCAGGCCTTGCCATTGTTTTACTCAGTTTGGGATGCACCTATAGCCCTTAGGCAGGCAATTTGCAGTAACAGGCAGACTATCTTATCAGTAAGGATTTACATGGACTGTCAGGTCGGGAAGTTGCTTCAGCTACCATTGTCTCAACTAAACAGTGCGTGCATAGGTCTGACCTTTGCCAGGGCTCAAGGGTCACCAGCATTCCGGGCTCCTTGTCCACACCTCTCTGCTAGTGAAGACAATGGGCAGCTTTCTGCAACCCAGGTCCATGCCCTTGGCTGGGAAGGGAAGCCATGACCCTTTGGTGATTGGGCCGACGCTCTGACCATTAAGGCAGCCAGCCAGGCTATATGTTAACTTTTGTTTTGTTTTGTTAATCCTCACCTGAGGATATTTTTCCATTGATTTTAGAGAGAGTGGGAGGGAGAGGGAAAGATAGAAACACATCCATTGGTTGCCTCCTGCATGCGCCCCAACCAGTACCGGGGCCCAGGGAGGAGCCTGCAACCAAGGTATGTTTCCCTTGATCGGAATGGAATCCAGGACCCTTCGGTCCACAGGCTGACGCGCTATCTACTGAGCCACACCGGCCAGGCATAGATGTTGATTTCAATAGCAGGTCAAGGCCGCAGATGGGCGGGGCTTGGGAGCCGCCTCGGCAGCAGAGAGGGTGGAGCCAGTGAGCCCGCCTGCAGGGCCCCACCGCCTGGACTCCACACGCAGGCAATGTGAACAAAGCTCAGGTCCTCGCTCAGTGGGGCCACGCCAGGGGCCGCCACCTCAGGACATGAGCTCTCCCACGCGTGCCTCTCCCACGGCCGCCTGGTCCCTCACAGGGTCCGGTTGGTGCAGAGCTTCTCTGGGTCGGGAGAGCTGCCTGGCGCCCCGCAGCCCCTCCCTCCTGCACAGGCCTGGGCCACAGGTTGGAGAGAAGGGCCGAGTGCCTCCCTAGGTGCCTGCGTTTATGAAGGTGCCGCGAGCATGAGTGAGGGGGACCCTCTGCACAGCGAGCCAGGCCCCCGAGCGCACCCCGGGACAAGGCCGTGGGCAGACGGAATTGGGGGATCTCGCCTTGCACTCAGCCAGCGGCAAGCTCCAAGCGAAATCAGAATGAACCCTCTCCCCGTAAGAAGTGGTTTCAGTACTGCTTTCCTGGGCGCTGCCAGTGTTAGCAAGCTAACCCGCCGTGGCCTTCCCCGGCCAGTGGCTCCGTGGGAAGGGCGTCGGCCTGCACACTGAAGGGTCTCGGGTTTGATTCCCAGTCAAGGCCAGGGACCTGGCTTGCAGGTTCAATCCTGGTCCCGGTTGGGGCAGGTTTGAGAAGAAACCAATCGCTGTGTCTCTCTCACATCGATGTCTCCCCCTCCCTCCCTCCCTCTCCCTTGCACTCTCTCTAAAAATCAATAGAAAAAATATTCTTGGGGCAGCCAGTGTGCCCAGTGGTTGAGCATCAACCTATGAACCAGGAGGTCAGGGATCAATTCCCGGTCGGAGCACAGGCCCGAATTGCAGTCTCCATCCCCAGTGGGGGCTTGCAGGAGGCAGCTAATCCGTGATTCTCTCGTCATTGATGTTTCTGTCTCTCTCCCTCTCCCTTCCTCTCTGAAATCAATAAAAATATATTAAAATGTATATATGTCCTTGGGTGAGGGACAGAAATGCACACAGCTCTGGCCCTCTCGCTCGCATACCAGCTCTGACTCTGAGGAAACTTGTTCTCAGAGCAATGGGTTTCTGTGCATCATTGTTCCTATGATTATAGGCGTGGTGAGGTAGCTGTGGGGGTGGCTGTGGTGGGGGGTGGCTGGGGGTGGCTATGGGGGTGGCTGTGGTGGGGGGTGTTTGGGGGTGGCTGTGGCAGGGGTGGCTGTGGTGGGGGGTGGCTGTGGTGGGGGGTGGCTGTGGGGTGGCTGTGGTGGGGATGGCTGTGGTGGGGGGTGGCCATGGGGGTGGCTGTGGAGGGGAGTGGCTGGGGGGTGGCCATGGGGGTAGCTGTGGCAGGGGGTGGCCGTGGAGGGGGTGGCCGTGGCGAGGGGTGGCCGTGGCCATGGGGGTGACCGTGGCGAGGGGGTGGCCATGGCAAGGGTAGCCATGCGGGGGTGGCCGTGGCGAGGGGGTGGCCGTGGCAAGGGGGTGGCCATGGCGAGGGGGTGGCCATGGCGAGGGGGTGGCCATGGCAAGGGTAGCCATGCGGGGGTGGCCGTGGCGAGGGGTTGGCCGTGGCGAGGGTAGCCATGCGAGGGGTGGCTGTGGCGAGGAGGTGGCCGTGGCGGGGGGTTGCCGTGGCGGGGGGTGGCCGTGGCGAGGGGTGGCCGTGGCGAGGGTAGCCATGCGGGGGTGGCCGTGGCAAGGGGGTGGCCGTGGCGAGGGTAGCGATGCGGGGGTGGCCGCGGGGAGACGTGGAGGCAGATTGCTCTCGGTGATGCCCAGGTGGCTTCTCTCTTGGCTGTTTCCCCCTCTGGTTGCAGCTCACCGTCTGATTCGGGCAGTTTTAGAATCCCGCCATGGCCGATGCCTCCCAGGGCCACGGGAACCGCGGGCTGTTTTGCTGAGATGAGTTCCTGCCGAGTCCCCAGGGCGCCCGCTGTCCCGAGGGGCTCCTCCTCCTCTGAAGGCCCTGGCGTCCAACTGGGCGGGACGCACATGTCCCCACACCCACGGCCTTTGTCACCGAGAGCTTGTGCCACGCCCACACTGTCCCCACACCCAGGGAGGCCTGCACCCCGCTTTCCCCACTTGGGGTCTAGGACACGGGTCTGGGCAGGCTGCCGGCGGGTTCTCCGAGGATCCTGGCCTCCTGGTCTGCCCTCCCGGGGTGGAATGTATCCCTCCTGGACCCTCACGCCCCCTCCCCCACCTTTCTTTCTCACTGCTGCAGCTCAGACAAGGGCACCAGCTGTTCAGTTCCCCCCAAATAAGCCCTTGAACCTGGGACTCAGGGAGAATGGGGCGGGCCATGGAAACAGCGAAGCTCAGTCCACTGAGTCCGTGTCTGAGGGTGAGTGGGCTGCCCACTCGGGGCCTCTCCTCTATGTCCACGGGGACTGGCCCTCCGCCTGTGTGGCCCAGTCCTGATGGGCCGGCCCCCTGCTCTGCGGACAGGCCACTAGACCCAGAGGGACGGGGAGGAGACCGCGGGTTCTGTAAGGGCGGAGAGTAGAAATGCTGCCTGTGGATGTGTGGGGGTCCGAGCGCTTCAGCTGCGCCACCTGCTCCCGATCCCGCAACGCTGTGCGTTACCGACATGGCCCGCAGGCTTCCGTGCCCTGAGCTGCAGGAAGTGGGGCCCGTGTGCTCGGGGTCCCCAGAGGACCGAACGCACAACAGCACTGGGTGCTGCACAGTGACATGCTGAGGCTTACACGCCAGTGTGGTCGCCACAAAAGCCGCCGTGGCCGTGGGCGGGCGCTGCGGGAGGAGGCTCCCAGGGAACCCCAACCTCCCTGTGCCGGCACATGCGCCTTCTCTCCACGTTGGGCACTCAGCATGGGAAGGCCAATAGTAAGATGGACGTGGCTGGTCTGACTTTTCATTTCTCTGCGTAAGAAACGTGCGCACCAAGAAATGAAGCCTGCTCGTAACTCCTACGGCTTGGAATGCACGTTAAGGTGCATCCGTATCTGTGGCGATGGCTGGCATGGGTAGCATTCTTCAGCCCAGGTCCCTCAATTCCGGGGCCGGACGCCGCCGGCTGTGTCCTGGGAACGCGGGCGCAGCGCCCGCCTGCTGAGGGCAAGCATGGTCACCATAGACTGTGCCCAGCCCGGGGGCCGTGGGCGTGAGGCGGCCACGCGATTGTCTGTCTTTAGGACTGTCCAGTCTGAACTCGGCCCACTGGTTTCTTGCAGGCGCTAAAGAGATCGACATCGCAGCCACCCTGGAGCACCTGAGGGACCAGAGGCCAGGCATGGTCCAGACCAAGGTACTCCCCCGGGGCTGCGAGCGCAGGGCCTGGGGGCCCCCCAGAGGAGGGAGGAGGCAGCACAGCGCAGTCCCACCCGCCGCCAGGCTGTCTAGGCCCCAGATGTTGGGGAGTTGGGGGAGACACCACGTTTTTATAGAAAGAGGTCAGAGCTAGCCCCACACCCAGGGAGCCTTCAGATTCTGCCCAGTCCCAATTCCCAGCTTCCACAGCCACAGCTCTGGGACGGGGCCATGGAGTGTCCCAGGGAGCACTGGGGTCCCCAGGCACCCCTAAATAGCTCGTGTGCACACTCACTGAACAGGCGAGTTGGCAACATCGCGGGTGCAGACAAGACCATGTTGCCTCGGGGGAACCAGGACTAGAACTAGAGTGAAATACATTCCAGAAATAACCCTCTCCAACCACAGCCCCACGCCCACTCCAAGCCACTGCCCAAGTCATAAAGCGGTCTCTCTTGCTGGGTGTGTCCGCCGCTCGGCGCTCCTGGCGCCCACACAGGAGGCTCGCCCGAGAGAAGCCCTGCCAAGCTGCCTGCCCTCCTCAGGACCCGGTTGTAAACGTGCTGCTGTGCCATCAGCTTCCAAGATGTGGGCAGGTGGTACCTGCAGCCCGGAGGCCCAGTCCTGGGACCAGGGAGCCATCGCCTCCGGGCTGTGCGTTTCCCCCACGAAGTGTGAGCGGTCTCTTGGTCCTCTCTCTGACGGTCAGAGAGATTAGACAGGGCCACGCAGTGTCTGCGCTGGGAGGGAGAGAGAACGATGGAGTCCCACCTGGGAAGTCACTGCAAACACCTCCGCCCGGGACAGGCAGAGCGGCCCCGGGATCTTATGCCATCAGTAGGGAAGTATGCCGTAGTTCAACACACACTTGATGTTTCTTAAGACATTTTTTATTTAAAGTTATAAATTTTACACCTGGGAAAACATTGCAGAAATGATACATATGTCCAAGTGCCCTTCAAACATCCCCATGTCACAGCTCAGGTCATCTGAGGGCAGGGGTCAAGGTTGGGGTGGGTAGTTGGCTGGCTCCTGAGGCTGGGGTAACTCTGTCTTTTCAGTGGCTGAAGGTCTGCCCCCATGGTCGCCACTGTGACTGTCCGTGCCCCGTCTGCCCTCACGGTCCGTCCCAGCGCAGCATCCGTGGCCCCCTCAGAGGACCTGCCTGTGACTCACGCCCCCTCTTGTCCCGCAGGCACAGTTCGAGTTCGCTCTGACAGCGGTGGCCGAGGAGGTCAACGCCATCCTCAAGGCCCTTCCCCAGTGAGCAGCCTGCAGCCCGGCCGCAGCCTGCGGGGAGTCACGGCGTCAATGATGTGTCTCCAGTGTAACTGCCTAGTAATAAGGTCCCCAAATCCCATAGTCACTACAGCTTAGCAGTTAAAAACGTGTATTTTTGTTCAATTAAATAATAATGAAGAGAGGTTTGTGGGATCGTCCAGTTTGGGGGCAACCTGTCCATCTATCCTCGCCGTCTTGAAAAGAATTCCATTTTCCTTAAAGCTCAGTTCTCACTCTCAATCGCAAATACTATTGTGTTTCTACTGCGTGGCTCACGCATCTGTGTGGTCCTGGGAGTCGGCTTGTGACCTGTAACTTCCCAGGTCATCGGCCGTTGGGGGGGCGTGGCTGGGGAGGCCCCAAGCACAGAATGGCTGCTGCTTGTCATCAGGAGGCTCCTCCGGGGAGAGACCAGGGCTTGTCAGGAGCGAGATGGACAGAACTGTTGACCTCCAGGAGCTTTGGGACCAATAATAACGAAATTGTCCCAGCATCTCCCTCCTGCTCTGGTGGCTGCCCTGCCCTAAGCACGGCTCACCGCCAGCACCTCCACTCCTGCAGGTGGGCAGGGCCCCAGGGGCAAGCACTACCCAGCCACGCAGGGGAGGACCCATCACCTCGGCAAGGTCGTAGGTGAGCCCCAACCTCGGGACCGTTTCAGCTGTAGAAATGGGTTTACACACTGCAGACACAGATGAGCACTTTCCTGTGGGAAAGCCTAAATCAGGGGAACCGATCCGGGCGGGGGGCCCTCGCAAGGTTCCCAAAGAGCCCACGTCCCATCAGTGGCCGTGGCCCCTCACAGGCGCCCTGGAGCTGCTGGCGTCCAGAGACCGCGCTGCCCCCCATGCCTAGAAAAGGGACCGCAGGACACCCACATCTCCTCTACGTGACAGCATAGCAGCGCGAGCAAGTGGGCGCGTGGAGACCGCCAGCGCTCCCTGCAGGTCGGACCCAGCTGCTTAGGTTGGCCACTGTCTGCCGTCACCGACAAGGCTCAGGCTTGCCAAAATGGCCATGAGTGTCAGCCTGACCACCCCCATGCCAGAGAGAGAAGAATCCGAATCATTAACTCAGAACAGCCAGGTCTGAGGATGGCGGCTGTACCCGAAAGTTTCATCCTGGGGTTGGGTACAAGGGCCGTGTAGCCCCATCCCCTCCTACACACACCCGGCTCCAGCCTAAGCAGATGCCACAAGACTAGAAAAAGTGGCCTGCCGAACGGGAGGAAGATGCCAAAATATTGTTTGTGTCTTTCATGTTGTCATGTGTGTGCTGTAAAATCACTGTAATTTTCCCCAGAGCTGTTTCTCTTTACCTGGAAATCTACATAATTAACAGAGACTAATTTATCTGAATATAAGGAAGCATATACCGGCTTGTAACTTCCAACTTCTTAGGTTCAAAGGGTGCCCTGCAGTGTGGGGTGTGTGTGTACATCTAATTGAGCCAGATTAAAGGCTGCTTCCACACACAATGGTCTGTATTTGGGGAGGAGAGCGGTTTTCTTACCCGTCCGTTCCTGGCATGGGCTCACGCGTGTCTAGCATGTGGGGCCCAGGCAGGTGCTCCCTCCCCCGCTCAGTCCTGGGCGAGGGGGTCCCACCAGAACCGCTGGCCCAGCGAGCTTAGGACGGGCCACAGCGACGTGCCTCTAGCTCACAGGCGAACGTGCTGGGGACACGAGCACCTGACCAGGACCTGGGGACACGAGCACCCGACCAGGACCTGGGGACACGAGCACCCGACCAGGGCCTGGAGACACGAGCACCCGACCAGGACCTGGGGACACGAGCACCCGACCAGGACCTGGGGACACGAGCACCCGACCAGGGCCTGGGGACACGAGCACCTGACCAGGACCTGGGGACTGGCTGCCGTGCTCTCAGCTGCCAGAGGAGGGGAGGGTTGGCAGAGCAGGCTGACCAGGAATTCAGTGATTCCTGAGCAGCGCCCACTGATTGAGGGCCTGGTGTCCATCAAGATGTGGGTGGTCACTCCTTAAGAATCTGCTCCCGACTCAGTCACGCTCACGGGCTCAGTCCTTTTAAGACCCTCCTGTCCCACGCAGCTTCCTGCCGAGCGGCCAGGGAAGTGTGCGGGTCACTGCGTCCCTGCGCACGCCACACGGGTATGTCTCCTCGTGAAGTTCCCATCAGGCAGAGGCCCCTCGGGCCACAAATATGTAGGACACTGGACAGAATGTCCTTCAGAAACAGCCTCAGCAGCTCCACAGGGAGAGCCTGCATGGGCCGGGGTTCCGAGCGGGAGCACGCGTGGCCCTTGCACATGAAGCCCTCACGCTGCACACGGCTCCTGGCTCCACTGCCGGGGTCACTGGGCCTGGCAACGGTGCTGTAGGACCCACTGGAGGCCTGGCACTTGGGCCAGGCCAAGCATGTCCTCCAGGGGCACTGGGCCAGAGCCTGAGAGAAGGCACAGGCCACACCACACACACACACACACACACACACACACACACATGCACACATACACACACACACACATACACATGTGCGCACACATGCACACACACATGAAACACCTGTTGAGCCCGACCCTCCCAAGATCCGGCCCTGCCCCTCAGGCCGTCACAGCAGGACTCGGCTTCCTTGGGCTCCCGCGCTGTCTGTGGCCCCACACACTGACAGCCCCCACAATGACAGCCCCCACACTGACTAACAGCCCCCACACTGACTGACAGCCCCCACACTGACAGCCCCCACACTGACTAACAGCCCCCACACTGACTGACAGCCCCCACACTGACTGACAGCCCCCACACTGACAGCCCCCACACTGACAGCCCCACACTGACAGCCCCCACACTGACAGCCCCCACACTGACTAACAGCCCCCACACTGACTGACAGCCCCCACACTGACAGCCCCCACACTGACAGCCCCCACACTGACAGCCCCCACACTGACTAACAGCCCCCACACTGACTGACAGCCCCCACACTGACAGCCCCCACACTGACTAACAGCCCCCACACTGACTGACAGCCCCCACACTGACTGACAGCCCCCACACTGACAGCCCCCACACTGACAGCCCCCACACTGACAGCCCCCACACTGACTAACAGCCCCCACACTGACTGACAGCCCCCACACTGACTGACAGCCCCCACACTGACAGCCCCCACACTGACAGCCCCCACACTGACAGCCCCACACTGACTAACAGCCCCCACACTGACTGACAGCCCCCACACTGACTGACAGCCCCCACACTGACTGACAGCCCCCACACTGACAGCCCCCACACTGACTAACAGCCCCCACACTGACTGACAGCCCCCACACTGACTGACAGCCCCCACACTGACAGCCCCCACACTGACAGCCCCACACTGACAGCCCCCACACTGACAGCCCCCACACTGACTAACAGCCCCCACACTGACTGACAGCCCCCACACTGACAGCCCCCACACTGACAGCCCCCACACTGACAGCCCCCACACTGACTAACAGCCCCCACACTGACTGACAGCCCCCACACTGACAGCCCCCACACTGACTAACAGCCCCCACACTGACTGACAGCCCCCACACTGACTGACAGCCCCCACACTGACAGCCCCCACACTGACAGCCCCCACACTGACAGCCCCCACACTGACTAACAGCCCCCACACTGACTGACAGCCCCCACACTGACTGACAGCCCCCACACTGACAGCCCCCACACTGACAGCCCCCACACTGACAGCCCCACACTGACTAACAGCCCCCACACTGACTGACAGCCCCCACACTGACTGACAGCCCCCACACTGACTGACAGCCCCCACACTGACAGCCCCCACACTGACTAACAGCCCCCACACTGACTGACAGCCCCCACACTGACTGACAGCCCCCACACTGACAGCCCCCACACTGACAGCCCCACACTGACAGCCCCCACACTGACAGCCCCCACACTGACTAACAGCCCCCACACTGACTGACAGCCCCCACACTGACAGCCCCCACACTGACAGCCCCCACACTGACAGCCCCCACACTGACTAACAGCCCCCACACTGACTGACAGCCCCCACACTGACAGCCCCCACACTGACTAACAGCCCCCACACTGACTGACAGCCCCCACACTGACTGACAGCCCCCACACTGACAGCCCCCACACTGACAGCCCCCACACTGACAGCCCCCACACTGACTAACAGCCCCCACACTGACTGACAGCCCCCACACTGACTGACAGCCCCCACACTGACAGCCCCCACACTGACAGCCCCCACACTGACAGCCCCACACTGACTAACAGCCCCCACACTGACAGCCCCCACACTGACTGACAGCCCCCACACTGACAGCCCCACACTGACAGCCCCCACACTGACAGCCCCCACACTGACTGACAGCCCCCACACTGACAGCCCCCACACTGACTGACAGCCCCCACACTGACTGACAGCCCCCACACTGACTGACAGCCCCCACACTGACAGCCCCCACACTGACAGCCCCCACACTGACTGACAACCCCCACACTGACTGACAGCCCCCACACTGACTGACAGCCCCCACACTGACTGACAGCCCCCACACTGACTGACAGCCCCCACACTGACAGCCCCCACACTGACAGCCCCCACACTGACTGACAACCCCCACACTGACTGACAGCCCCCACACTGACTGACAGCCCCCACACTGACAGCCCCCACACTGACAGCCCCCACACTGACTGACAGCCCCCACACTGACTGACAGCCCCCACACTGACAGCCCCCACACTGACAGCCCCCACACTGACTGACAACCCCCACACTGACTGACAGCCCCCACACTGACAGCCCCCACACTGACAGCCCCCACACTGACTGACAACCCCAAACTGACAGCCCCGTTTTGCTCATGGGCTACAGAGACCATCCCTCCTGCCGCTCCGTGCCTACACCTCCTCATCCTCTTTCCCTTTCAGGAAAATCAGAAAACCCTCCACAAGCATGTGGACAGGCCACCCCTGCAGAGCTGACACCCGCTGGGCTCCGGGAGCAAACCTTGCCTCCAGCTGCCCCTGAGCAGGCTCCCAGGGCAGGAGCAGGCCGGGCGCCAGTACAACCTCCTAAAGAAGGCTGGGGGGTGGAGCCCTGTCACAGACAAGGGGGCCCGGAGAGGGCATCCGCAGAACATGGCAGTGAGCTCCCCGTGCTGTCCCCCCGGTGCTCACACGCAATGGTGTTGAGGAGGAAGCCAGGGAGAACTATGTAACCACAGGAGAGGGCTGCACCGTGAGGCGGGTGTGTACAGGGGGCACAGCAGGCCGGCCCTCTTCCTCTGGTGCTGAAAAATAGAACAGGAAGGAAAAGCCCACAGAGAATGTTACATTTTTTAAAATATTTCTTTATTGATTTCAGAGAGGACAGGAGAGCCAGAGAGAGAAACATCAATGAGAAAGAATCATGGATCGGCTGCCTCCTCCACGCCCCCCACTGGGGATCGAACCCGCAACCCGGGCCTGTGCTCTGACCGGGAATCCAGCCGTGACCTCCTGGTTCATAGGTTGGCGCTCAACCACTGAACCACACGGCCAAGCGAGAATGTCAGGCTTTAAGACAGAAGTCGACGTTCAGACGGTGACTGCCTAGGCCACCGTCCATGCAGCTCCTGAGCCCCAGGCTCTCAGAAATAAAGGAGAGTGTGAGAGGCACTCTGCTCTGCTCAACTCCCACCGCTGGGCGCCCGGTGCTGGTTCGGGTGGGACTCCCATGCTGGGCGCCCGGTGCTGGTTCGGGTGGGACTCCCATGCTGGGCGCCCGGTGCTGGTTCGGGTGGGACTCCCATGCTGGGCGCCCGGTGCTGGTTCGGGTGGGACTCCCATGCTGGGCGCCCGGTGCTGGTTCGGGTGGGACTCGCGACGCTGGGCGCCCGGTGTGGCTTTGGGTGGGACTGGGGGCAGCCGAGGGCTGAATACACATCAGGGGCCACAGGTGGCCTTGTGCACGAGCCAGTGCTCCGGTGGTGTAGACGTGCCTCAGCCACGCCTGGGCCTGTGGGATCACGGACAATGCCTTCAGTTCCCGGCTGGGCTCTGAGCCTTGGTCTGTCAGGCAGCAGGGTGGGGGGGAACCAGGCGTGACTGCTTATCTTCCCTAATCTGGTGGCTGTTTCTGGTTTACACCGCGGGAGACAGTCCCTGGGATCAGTGGTGGAAGTCAGTATGGAGACTGTGTGGTGATGGTCCACGCCCCTGCCAGGTCCTGGGATTTTTCCAACATGGCGAGGGTGTGGGGGGCGAGGCCTAGGCAAGGTGCTGGCGGACCAGGTGCGCTGGACACAGCAGCAGAAGCGCCCACCCCGTGGGACCCGGTGCGGCCCCGTCTCTGCCATAGCTTCTGGGCGCGATAGGAGGCAGGGAGCAGACCTGTGAGGATGGACTCTGGGAAGTGACAGAGGGATGACAGATGCTGTTCATAAGCCTGAGCCAGAGCGTTCCCGCCCCTGCCACTCACACAAAGCCCTTCTGTCCCCTCCCCACCCCCACCGTGAGGAGGCTGGCCCCTGAGCTGACCTCTCCCCAGGCTTCCCACCCACCCCCCACCCCCGCCTCACCTGCATTTTCTTCCTGTCCCTGATCTCCTGAGTGGAAAGCGCCCGCTGGGGCAGGGCCTGGCGAGGGCTGCCCCTCCTACCACACAACCCCAGCGGACAGCTGGCCCGAGTAGCTGTGACGAGCAGCTGTGACGTCAAGGCTGCCCAGACCAGTTCTCTTTAAGACAACAGATCTCATTCTGGGAGGAAAAGGTTTCCAACAACGGAGGGTTTCCTTAGATTCTGCCACCTTCTGGGAGCAAGGCATCCAACTAGGGACAGTGAGACTCCCTCGGAGAGCTCCTGCAGGGGACAGACACAGGCACCTTCCAGGCCACGAGGACCTTCGTCTTAGAGCATAAAAAATAAACCCGGTGTTTTCCTTAGGGAAAATCCTACGGCAGAGCCGCTGGCCGGCATTTCTCTCTCCCTCTCCCTCTCTCTCTAAAATCAATAAAAGCCTATCTTTAAAGAACTAAGGCAGGGGGTCAAAAAGCAAACAAATAGCAGGGGAGACAGAGCCCAGTGAAGGGGTCTCACAGGTGATGGTCCAGGAGCAGGTGGGAGGGGCGCAGGCTTGGGCGTCCTGCTGTGCCTCCGACCCCCACCCCTTGGGCCCACCTCCATTGTCACCTGAGGCTTCCTGCGTCCCCGCATCCCCTCTCCTTAAGGACGCCAGTCACAGACAGAGACGGAGAGCCCTCACCCAGTGTGGCCACATGCTGACCCCACACGTCCAAGGGGCCCTGTTCCAGCACCGTCAGGCATCTTCCAAGTCTCAGGGATCGACCCGCAGGCCACACTTGGCCTTGGCACTTCCCTGGAATGGCCTCTCCCGCTGCGGCTGCGGCTGCCGGGCGCGGAGGGGGCGCCCGTGGCCTGAGGGAGGCGAGTGGGCTCAACAGGAGCCACCTGGATGCCCGCCTGACTCACCTCACCGACACCCACCGGCTTATGTCCTAACCGTGTCCTGCGTGTTGGCTTTGTTTTCTTTGGTTTCTTGTGTTTAACTTTGGAGCTGTTTGGGTTTTTGCATGAAGGTTTTGCGATGCACAGTGACAGGACCGCTCCCCTCCACACCCCCGGAGGCTGCCTGCGGTGCTTTAAGAATTAAGGTGGAGAGAGACGGCGACACCCGGGTTGGAGGCACTGGATTTCCAGGAGCAGAAATAATGCAGGTGGACCCCACCCCAGCAGACCGACAGCGAACCCTCAAGGCTCCAGCTCCTGCATAGGAGACTCTCCGCATAGAGCCCACAGCCCCTTACCCTGCATTTGCTGTGTCTGCTGGCCTCGACAAGACACGGCCTCATCCTGTCCCTTCCTGCCGGCACCTTCATCTTCCATGTGGGGCAGGTTCCTCTCAGCCCAGACAAGCCAACCTCCGCCAGCCTCCGACCTGAGGCCCCGGGCTCCCTCCCACCGAGTCCCAGGTGCTGGAACCACCTCGCAGGGACCCTGCCCGGCCCGGTCTATGGGGCCTCGGAGGAAGGGGAGGTGGTTGAAGAGGCAAAATGAAGGCCAGACCTCGCTCGCTCATCGAGGGAGGAAACACAGCCCGACTGGCCTCGGTGCCAGGAAGGACAGGACCCAGCAGCTACAGTGTGAGAGGTCAGGCTCCCCTGTCCCTGCTACTGACACACAACCCCGTTTCGTCACTTACAAGATGGCGGAGACTGATGTTTGGCACGCTTCGTCCACAGACACCAGGGGATGCTTCTGGCATTTAGCTCATTTTCATCATTGTCTTCCATGGGTCGACCGAGGAAGACTGACCCGAAACCTCATGCTGCCACTCATCATAAGTGAATTTATCAACACCTATGTAATGGAACACTCAGGGGAGTACTAACTGTTTGCATGTGAAATTACTTCATTCTTCATGCTTCAATAAATTCAGTTCTGCATAATAAATTATGATGGGGGCAGCTGACAAGCCCGTCCGGTGGGAGTGGCAGGAGACAGTGAATGGGACCTCGTCTGCTGCCGTCTGTCCCGAGGCTGCGGTCTGTCCAAGGCTGCACAGCAGCCGCTGGCCCTCATGTCCCTTCTCTCCGTCCCCAAAATCCTGGTCCATTCAACATCTCCTTGACCCTAAAAAACCCGCCAGTGCCCGGGAGATGGGCACCGTCCAGTCTTCCCCCAGTACTGAGCTTCCTCAATCCACCCAGAAGGGCTCTACCTGCCGCTGCCTGAAACCCCCGTCAGAATCCTCCTCGTCCATTCGTGGCCTCGTCAGCTCTGCTGAGCAGAGAGCTGGCCGTCCCATTCTGGGTGGTTCCCGACAGTGCGGTTCTGGCATCAGCTGCGCTGTGCAGTCACACTGGGGACCCCACCCACTCAGCCGCCACCCCCTGCTAACGGGTGTGACACCACAGCCCACAGACTTGACCACTGATCTGTGACCATGCTCTGTAGACACGAGCTGTGTGAGGGACAGGACCCACACCCCTGAAACGCTGTGTTTGCTGTGAGTGCCTCAGAGCCTGCTCTGGCTAGTATCTATCTCAGCCGGAATTGTCACCAGATGGGTCAATGTTCTGGGTGAAGTTTCCTGGGCTTTGGAGGGGTTTTTGGTCTCATTGTTTTCATAAGAAGAAACTGTTTGGCAGAAAACATGCTTTAAAAAACATCATTTTCCGCCAAAACCGGTTTGGCTCAGTGGATAGAGCGTCAGCCTGCGGACTGAAAGGTCCCAGGTTCGATTCCGGTCAAGGGCATGTAACTTGGTTGCGGGCACATCCCCAGTAGGAGGTGTGCAAGAGGCAGCTGATCGATGTTTCTCTCTCATCGATGTTTCTGACTATCTATCCCTCTTCCTTCCTCTCTGTAAAAAATCAATAAAATATATTTTTTAAAAAAAAACATCATTTTCCATCTGGCTGGTGTGGCTCTGTGGTTGAACGTCAATCTATGAACCAGGAGGTGGCAGTTCAATTCTGATCAAGAGCACATGCTGGGTGTGGGTTCAGTCCCCAGTGGGGGGCGTGCAGGAGGCAGCGGATCGGTGATCTCTCTCATCTTTCTCTCCCTCTCCCTCCTTCTCTGAAATCAATAAAAGTCTATTTTTAAAAAGCACATCCTTCTCCTACAAGCTGCATCTGTATTGGATGGCCCAAAATAGAGCTCTCCATCTCCAACACTCGGCGGTCTCCTGTCACCAGTGCCCTGAGAGCTGCAGAGCCCGGACTTCTCTGTGATCATGGCCATCGCGCATGCCAGGGGCTGGGTGCTTGGTTCTAGGGTGCTTGTCTGTACTGCTGCTCAGAGGGCGTGGCTGATGGCTCAGAGGCGTGGCTGTGGGCTCGGGAGCGTGGCTGAGGACTCAGAAGAAGGTCCCTGCACCTTTGCCTCAGTTATGGGGATTTTCCTGCTTCTGGCCTCCGTTTCCACATCACCTGACAGGTAGACAGGTGGCATCGAGTCCTCTGGGCTTTTTATTTTTCTATATTTTAAATTCCAAGATGATCGACATAACCCTGAGCAGAATAAGTAACCCGTGGCCCTGGCCGGTGTGGCTCAGTGTTTAGAGCCAGTCAGGCGCATGCGGGAGGCAGCCAATCACTGTTCCTTTCTCTCTCTCTGCCCCCCCGCCACTTCCACTCTCTCTAAAAATCAATGGAAAAAATATCCCCAGTGCACCTGGGTCAGGCCAGCAAGGCGGGCATCTCCTCCCAACCAGGCAATTCCCAAGCAGCACAGAGGTGTGAAGCCCTGGATGTTGGGTTCCCTGCCCTGCCTCGCCTCCTAGCTATAAACCTTCGGCTGACCTCACGGATCAACGTATTAACAAGACTAACCATGACGGATGGACTGCTCCGGCCCTGCCCTCCACAAATTTGGGGGGCAGAGTCCCCCCAGACTGGCCTAGACCCTGGGGGGATGTAGTGGCTCCTGTGGCCTCAGCCTGTCCCCACTCACTGCCAAGTACAATGACCCCTTCCGCTGAACCATCGGTGTTAGCCTCGCCCCTGACCCCAGCATGACTGGTCATGGGGTGGGGGAGGGACCGGTGTGCCCCTCCGTCTGCGGGCAGGGTGGCCTACCCCTCCTGACCCCAAACCCCATTTCTCCTGCTGGTGTTTGTGCTTTTGAAAAGTGTTCAGTTATGGAAGCCCCTTGGGGCCCTCTGTCCCTAGCACCTCTTATTTATACTAACGTTCCCTGTTTTAAAAATATATATGTCACCAAGTGAGGATGAACAACAAAGAATCCCAGGATTCTGAAGACAAAGCATCCATGTAATTCCCTCAATAAAAAGGAAGGCGCCGGCCAGCCTGGCTCCATGGGTGGGCATGTCCCATGCAGCACCAGGAGGTCGGGGCACAGGCCCGGGTTTGGGGTTTGATCCCCAGTAGGGGGCGTACAGGAGGCAGATGTTTCTATCTTGCTGTCCCTCTCCCTTCCTCTCTCTGAAATCAATAAAAACGTATTTTTGTTAAAGAGAAAGAAAGGATCCAATGTCAGACAATCACACCTGGTCTGGGGGAATTTTAGTAGTGAAAGATGAGACAGAGGGTCGAAAACCAGGACTACAGGCTTTATTAGAGGAGAAGGACCCTGCCGGGCTGCCTTGCAAAGGAAGAGAGCACACGTGAACACGCCTTTTGAGGGGAGGAATGGGAAGGGACGGGGTTTAGGGTACTCGGCACGTGCTGATTGGTGGTTTCATATAAGGCACATGATTAGGCACTTAGGTACTTAGGAATCAAGGGCTTAGGGTATTTGACAGGTGCTGATTGGTGGTTCAATATACAGTCCATATAAGGTGCCTGGTTAGGTGCTCAGGAAAGTCCAGGCCGCAGGTGCAGTTTACATCATACTCGTCCATCAGTTGGGGGAAGAGAGGATCTATCACAAACGAGGCCGCCTGTGGCTTTCTCGGGACTGAAGCCCTGGCGCCCGCTTCCTGCCAGTAGCTCACAGCCAGACAGGGAGGGCAGACCCCTCCTGACCCGCGGTGGGGACAGGCAACTGTGGGTGCCGGAGGGAAGGCCCCGGGGGGAAAGGGCAGGAGGGGAGCCCAACCCTCGGCCCCTCCAGGCCAGCGCTGAGGCCACCGTGCACACGGCCTGGCGGCCACAGGCTCCGGGTCCCCCTCTGGCTGGGGGCCCCCCCACTCTGGCTGGGCCGTTTCTGGCTAGTGTTCCTCAGCCTCGGGTGGAGGTGGAAGCTGGAGGGAAAAGCCGCAGCCGCTATCCCATTGTCTATGGTCACACACAGAAGGAATGGCCCCAAGGTCACAGAGGTCACTGAGAACCTTACAAGCTTTTCCAGAACAAACAGCAGGCACTGACCTCTGGCCGCGTTTTGCATGAGAATTAACGTGGCGACTGGGCCTCTGCTCGGGGCACCTGGGACTCGGAAATGCGGCTTCTGATTGAAAACTCCGGTTTTTTTCTTAAGAAGCCAGAAGAAAAGGGGGACGTGGCGCTCATGTGCATCACAGATTGCCTCTCGGAGAAAATGGGGCATCCATAATTCATGGCACGTCTCGGGAGGGGAGGGGGGCGGGGCCAGCGCCTCCTAGCAACCGAGTCCTGGCAATCGTGCATCCAATTGGGCGCCCCGCGCGCACCGGGGCGGCGACGGCCGCGTGGGCGTCCACAGCTGCACGGGCTTCTTATGAGGGTCACGAGGTGGGGGGACGAGGGGAAGAAACGCGGCTGGGCGGTGAGTCTGAGCCACGGAAAACGTGAGCTAATATCCGGGCCAGACCCGCTTCCCTAGATCAGCGAGGCCGGGCGCCAGGTTCCACATTTAACCCTCTCTCACTCCCAAGTGTTCTTTACAAAAACAATGTACCTCGCGACAAAGGCCGCTGGGCGCACGAGGGGCCGGCTCTGCGGGCACTCGGGACGCTGTGGGGAGCAGCTCAGCGAATCCCCGAGAAGTGGCCCGGCCAGGCCTCCCTCCGTGGCAGCCCCAGAAACCAGAACCACTCGCCCCTTGTCACCTGCCAGGCTGTGGGGCCAGGAGGCGCACGCGCAGGTGGGCGGCCGTGCTCCCACGGAAAGCCACTGACATTCGTTGGCGGGGAGGGGGGCGGTGCTCCTGCTCGTGAAACACTGGGGCGCTGGGCTTTCAGGAAGACTTGGCTGCAGCCTAAACTGTGCAGCCTGCAGCCCCTCCTGGTGGGGTGATGGCTACCCCGACACCCGCCATCCACGAGGTTCTGCAGAAGGAAAGGCCTGTGGCGGCCACCGAGGGGCGGGGCACGCCAGGCCGACGTCCACTGCCACCAGAGCCCAGGTTCGCAGGCGCCGGGGAGTGCATGTGGCATCCAGGCTAGTGGCTCTGAACTTCCCTATCACCGACGGGCACCACCCTTTGCCCCTTTGAGGGGAGGTATTAGATGCTTTCTCTCTGCTGCGGCCCCAGCACCAAGGGCTTCCCAGCAGCCGCGGTGCCGCCAGCACCCTGATGGACTTACATGGGAGCCTGTGCGCTTAGTGGTTAAGAGCATGCCCCCCCACCCCCCGCACCAAAAGGTCAGATTCCCAGGCAAGGGCATGCATGTACCTGGATTGCAGGTTCGATCCCTGGTCCTAATCCGGGCACAAGTGGGAGGCAGCCAATCCATGTGTCTCTCTCGCATCAATGTTTCTCCCTTCCTCCTTTTTTTTTTTTAATATATATTTTATTGATTTTTTTTTTTTACAGAGAGGAAGGGAGAGGGATAGAGAGTTAGAAACATTGATGAGAGAGACATCGATCAGCTGCCTCCTGCACACCCCCGTACTGGGGATGTGCCCGCAACCAAGGTACATGCCCTTGACCGGAATCGAACCTGGGACCCTTCAGTCCGCAGGCCGACGCTCTATCCACTGGGCCAAACCGATTAGGGCCCTTCCTCCCTTTCACTCTAAAAATCAATGGGAAAAATATCCTCCGGTGAGGATTAAAAAAAAACAAGGGGTCTGCACATTGCTTTACACACACACAGACACGCTGGCTGCTGGGGAAACCTTGTGGGGTTCCTCTGCTCGTAACCTTCTAGAAACACCGAACGTCGCCAACCCGCACTGGATGGGGCAGCCCAGACCCTGGATGCAGCCCGGTGCCCCTCACCTGAGTCCAGGTCCCACCAGCAGGCAGGGACTCGAAGATGAGACTGCTTCTCCAGGGTGCTGTTAGCCTCCAGAGCAAGGATGAGGGCCAGGTGCATAGACTCAACAGGGAGGGGCAATACCGGGAAAACAAGAACCTTGCCCCAGGGTAACCTCCCCGCCTTGCATATTGCTGGCCATTCCGTTTAAACCCCTTGATCTTTTCTCCCCATTTTATTTTATTTTGCCGAGGGGGCAATGTAGGCGCTGGTCCCCTCCCCTCCAACTCATTTCAGCCTTGATTAACTGGAACATAATTACAATAAGACTGACTCATTTACTTTACTGCATGTGTATGCATGTGCCCGTGAGTGCATGTGTTTGTGTGTGCATGCGTGTGGTGTGCATCACGTCTGTGCCCATGCCTGTGTGGGGCCGGGTGGAGGCGAGTTTCCCGACCAGAGTCCTGGTTTCTTTAGTGGAGGCGCCCTCTTGTGGCCATAGGAAGGATTGCACCATGAAATGCCACCATGCCTGAGGACTTACCCAAGTTCATGTTACGGAAATTTTTCAGAAAATATTTTATTTGGGGTTTGAAAAGTTGACACGCCAAAATATTAAGGCACAGAAACCCCATTCTAGCTGATTACTGAGAGCAGGGTCCCTGTGCCAAGATGGTGCAACACGGAGTCGGGAGTTGAGGGCAGAGACCAAGGTGCCCGCCTGCTTTTGTCCCACCTGCCCCCCTGCCCCCGTCTACTCTGCTCTTGGGGGCCCCTTCTCTGCAGAGTCCTGCCAGGCAGCACTGAGGACGGACTGTCTGTCCGGGGGTTAGTGAGGTGCTGTCTTCTCCCAGGTCAGGCTCACGCGCATGGGCTCACAGTGAGGGCCAAGGGCACGTTGGCAGGACCCACCCACAGCTGGTGTCCATGGTCTCCTGACACCAAGGGCGACCTGACAGCTGAGTGGCCCATCAGGTGACAGGCAGCCCACGGGTGTGTCTCCGCACTGACCATCCCTCTGCCACCGACTTGCGTCCACCCTGGACACAGGGCCATGGCCCAGCCAGTGACCAGCGGCTTCAGCTCCAGGTTAACCTCTGCCTCTGATGTGGCATAGAGACTGAGAACCCCTTCTTCATACTCAAACACCCGGCGGGCGGGGGCGCTTCTTCCCAGAGGAAGCAGGTGGAAGAGTTGTCACACCGGCCTGTGGGTGTCTGCAGCCTCTGCAGCAGCCACCACGGGGAGCGAGCGTCCCCACAGGCCAAGGGTACCCACAGGGACCAGCTGTGCCCGGGGGCCAGGGTGCAGTATTTTATTTTTTATTTTTAATATTTTTATTGATTTCAGAGAGGGAGAGGGAGAAACATCAAGAATGAGAATCATTGATTGGCTGTCTCCTGCATGCCCCCACTGGGGATCAAGCCCACAACCTGGCATGTGCCCTGACCGGGAATCCATGACCTCTTGGTTTCTAGGTCAACGCTCAACCACTGAGCCACTTCAGCTGGGAAGGGGGTTGGGGTGGAGCGGGAGGAGGGGAGCCCAGCAGGGGAACTGGGCATGGTACTGGATCAGACAAGGTCGGCATGTGCTCCGTGTGGGTGAGCAGGGAAGGACGTGGCAAGGGGCAGGCTAGAGACCACAGGGAGTGACACTGCAGGCCCCTGAGGCATGGGCAATGGGAGCGGGACAGTGAGGTGACGTCCCAGTGCCCACACCCTTGCAGGAGGCGGCTGCTGCCTCAGGACCGGTGGCCACTGTCTTCCCACAGCTGGTAGGATCACCGTCGCCTGTGGGGTCACCCGTCACCTTTAGGGCCACCTGTCGCCTGTGGGGTCTCCTGTCACCTTTAGGGCCACCTGTCACCTGTAGGGTCACTGGTCACCTGTAGGGTCACCGTCGCCTAATGAGTCATCTATCACCTGACACGTCACCTGTGGCGTTAGGAGGCCATGGACACTGGGTGTGGACACTGACAAGGCAAATCTCGCAATGGACATGGGGACATGGGGACGCACGATGGTCTGAAAGGCCATGTTCCTAGACCCCAGAAGAGAGGGCGACGGAACGCCAGACATTCCAGGCTGCACACCTTCTCACACCCAGTCAGTGTGGGTGACTCAGCGTGGGGGTGGCACAGGGTCATTTAAATGTAATAGTCATAACTATAATGTCTGCAACTGCTTAGTGCATTTATTCACATGTATAACATGCTCATAAACACTGAAATGAGACAAACCCAAAACCAGCAGCAGCTGCCCTGGCCAGTCGTTCAGTGGTTAGAGTGTTGGCCTGTGCACCAAAGGGTCTCGGGTTCAATACCCAGCCAAGAGCACGTTACCCAGCCAAGAGCACGTACCTGGGTTGTATGCTCAATCCCTGGCCCTGGTCAGGGCACATGCGGGAGGCAACCAATAGGTGTGTCTCTCACATCAATGTTTCTCTAGCCCTCCCCCACTCCCTCCCTTCCATTCTCTCTAAAAATCAATGGAGTCCTCGCTGGTTTGGCTCAGTGGACAGAGCCTGTGGACTGAATGATCCTGGGTTCAATTCCAGTCAAGGGCACATGCCTGGGTTGCAGGCTCAATCCCCAGAAGGGGGCATGCAGGAGGCAGCCGATCAATGGTTCTCTCTCATCATTGACGTTTCTCTCTCTCCTCTCCCTTTCTCTCTGAAATCAATACAAATATATCTTTTTTAAAATAAGAAAAATAAAAATAAAAGGAAAAAATATCCTCGGGTGAAGATTAACAACAAAGAAAACCAGCAGGAGCCGCTGCGGAGGAGGGTGTGGGCAGCCGAGGAGGAGGGCGGGCAGGCAGGACTCCAGGCCGCCCGGGACTGTGGGGGGCGCAGCCTGAAGTGGGCGGTGTGTAGGGCCCACCAGCCTCGTGTGGACACCAGGTCTGTGGCCTATGTGACTGCAGGGCCAGGTGGGTGGGAGCAGAGCTTGCACCCCACTTCACACTGAGGCTTGGGGGACGTACGTGTGGTCCAGGGCCCATGTTCTCAACTGTGGAAGGACAGTGACACGGCCGGGCCATGGTCACAGCACCGCCCAAGCCCCATGTGCCCACAGAAGCCCATGCTCCCCCCCTCTCCGCCCGCCCCCTGAGCTGACGGGGAATATGAGGGACAGGGGTCCGTGGTGTCCCTGGGCAAAGCGTGTGCCCCCCGGGACAGGCAGCATTTCCGAGGTGGGGCGGTGGACTTGGGGCGCAGCCTGCCCTAGCCCCCAGGCCCGGGATTTGCGCAAGCCCAGCCAGTGCACCCAGGCCACTCTCGGGTGGGCAGGGTTATGGGCCCATCGACGAGCCACCTGGGCCTCTCACTGAGCGATGGCTCCTCAGAGAAACAACTTTTATGACATAAAAACTGGATTTCGTTTGTTCACTGAGAATGAATGCACTCAGGCGAAAGCCTGTGAGCCCAGGGACAGAGGCCGTCACCGCTGCCACAGCGTGAGGTCACCATGCCGGCCGAGGCCCTGCCGGGCGTCAGGAGCAGCAGCACCAGGGGCCGGGACAGGCCATGCCCAGGGGACCCTCTGTGAATGGCCAGTTGCAGGGGAACCTGTGAGAGCTGGAGGGACAGGGAGGATGAGGACTGACCACAAAGGCTGGGCACCCTGGGCGGTGTGCTTGGTGGCTGACACCCCCCACATCCACTCCTGCTCTTGTCCCCGATGCCTCAGCCACCTCAGGGCAGCAGAAGCACAGCGCCAGCTTGCCGAGCAGGATGGCGCTGCGCCCACAGGTGATGCCGCTCCGGGGAGGCGCCGGGCTGTGGGCCGAGTGGACAGCAAGGTGGGCCCTCCCCACGGACGATTGCACGGAAGGCGCCAGGACACCCAGCGATGTGTCTGCGAGGGCATTGTCACATCCACGGGGACAGGCAGGCGGGGTGCAGAGTCCAGTTTGGGAGACAAGAATACCCTGGAGGCGGTGGTGACGGATGTGCTTCATGTCCCTGAAGCACACACTGGGTCTGTCTGGTGTATTTACCACCCCCCACCCCGCCCCCGGGCACAGCTCAACACGTGGTGAGCCCATGCACAGGCTGAGAGCCGGGACCTGCCCACAGCCTTTCCCCACACGAGGCCAGTCACGCAATTCCTGCCACTCTTTTCTTCAGAACAAATGACCTGAGCGGCCACCGTGTGGGGTTGGGGGGCAAAGTGCCAGCGCACCGTGGGGCGCCCACTACCGGGCACAGCCACGGCCCTTCCAGCTAACAGGTGGCCATGCCGGCCTGTCACCTGGCTCAGGGGCGCTCTGATCTGGGAAGAGTACCCCAGGGACAGGGCTGCCTATGGATGGCGGCAGGTTCCAGGAAAGCCCTCTCGGCAAGCCCTCGGGGCAGGAGCTGGCAGCCTGACGTCCAGGTAGAATCCCGAGCCTTCGGGTCTGGGCTCTAGCAGCCAGCTGGCCAAGGGCAGGAGCCTCGTGGAGCTGACACGATGGAGCCTGGACAGCGCACCGCCGGGCCAGGGCTACCTGCGGGCCAGGGCTGCCGCGCATCCCAATCTGTCTGCACATGGTACACAAGACTTTCCCACACCAGGGCGAGCGCGGAGGCGGGACTGACACAACCCGTGCTGACTGTCCTGACAGCCCAGAGCAGGGGGCAGATGCCCAGAAGGCAGTCGTGTCCGCTCTGCGGTGACCGTTGCAGACGGAGTCGGACCAGAGTGGCAGCAGTGCAGGCTGAGCCGCTGGTCCATTGTGTGCTCCTGTGGGCGGAGCCAGGTGGGCGGAGGTCCACGTGGGAAGGTCTGCCCTGGGCACGCCCGCCTGACCAGGGGTGACACATGAACTTAGATCCCACCCACTAAAACCTATTTTGGCAAAAAGAAGATCAGGTGTGTCCGCTCGCCCCTGTCACGGCCCCACCGTCTCCAGGCTGTGAACGATGTTCGAGGGTGTCCCGTGTCCTGGTTTTGAGGGGCTCTGGGGGAGGGTTAGGGGATCTCTAGGGAGTGTTTGTGCAATTTCCTGTGAACATGTGAGCACTTCACAAGTATGGTTGGAGGGTTTTGCAGCCTTTAATCCTCCCAACACCGGCCAAAAGCTCTGCCCCCAGAGGTGACCCCCAAGCGGGAGGTGGGAGGCAGCCCGGCAGGTGTGGCTGCACCTCTGCTGCGTGGCTGCGCACTGCTCCTCACCTGTGAGTGGACCCACCGCGTGGCCCTGGGCCTCTCCAGCTCACTGAGCCGGCCCGGCAGTGGGCAGTGAGGCCCCACAGCTGCACAAACACTTGTCATGTTGGGGCTTGAAACACTCAGGGCCCTGACACCACCCCCAGACACTGCTCCAGGGTGACTGGTCTCCAGGGACAGTGAGGGACAAGTGCCATGAAACAGTCCGTCCCTCTGTTCCCCCCCCCCCCCTCCACGGTCCCCCAGAGGCTCCAGAGTGACAGGAGGAGTCCCACTCAGGACAGACCCACCTGGACCTGCACGTGCCGCCCCCTCACAGCGAGGACCAGGCCTCAGGATGCAACCGACGGGCCACAGGCAGGACATTCGGAAGCACGTCCCTGCACCCAGCCCGTGTCCCAGGAGGCTGCTGGCCTCACGCTGTTCAGCGGGAGTGTCACCTCAGAATCCAGCCTTTTGCCCCAAAACATCCACCCCCGGAACCGAGACGGCGCCCGGCTGAGGGCAGTGCGGGCTGAGGCGGTGAAGGAGGCTGCAGCCAGGTGGTGCTCACACTTTATTCCGTGGTGGCGCCCCGGTCAGGTCTCCGTGCTGGCTGTTCCCACAAGCACTGCTCAGCCCGCAGCGCGCCCCCACCCACACAAGAGCAGCGCCGGTGGCCGACACATCAGGACCACACGCCACACCAGGCGCGGCACAGGCCAAGCCCGAGCCGCCAGCTCAGCACTGCGGGTCCGAGTTGCTGGCATTTTTACGTCACATCCACACTTTTCACAATTCCTTTGTTTGCACGAGGGCGAGGGAAAGGCGGTGGACAGCAGACTCTCGTGTTAGCGGAGGAGTCGTCGCCACAGGGGCAGCTGGGCGCCCTGACCACAGCCAGGGAGCAAAGCGTTAGGCAGCGGATCGTGCAGAGAAAGCACAGAGGCAAGGCCGGCAGACAGGAGGGCTGTGTCCACAGACGAAACGAGTTCGTGCCTGCTGGCGCCCGCATGCCAGGCAGCCGTCTGCCTCCCCACACCCTAAACTCAGAGCCCGGGCTGTTCACGGAGCAAAGCTCTGTAGAGGCCCGTGCATGTGCTACGGGACCAGTGATGGGTTGGGAAGAAAGGAGGGACTAGCACTAATCACAGCACACTTGGCACCAGCGGTTCTACTCCGAGGGTCAGGTTAAAAACTCAATGATGTGGCAGACAGGGACGGGGCCACGACAGGGCTGAGGTCTGACCCCTGCAGCCCCGCTCAGGGATGGTGTGTGTTACCTGGAGTCACTACACTCACTACCCTCCGATTCCCACCAGCCCCACGAAAAACGCCCCCCGGTCACGCCCCTAAAGCTAGCGCTGCATCAGGGTTTGCATGGCAGCCGCACGGTTGAGAAGAACAAGCGAGAGCCCCGACCGCTGCCCAGGAATCGCTATCTTAGTGCTGGGCTGAAGCCAAGGAGGGCGTTCACGCCACCGCCCGATGCTCATCGCCCGCTGCCTGACTGGCTGCCCGTCCGCGTCCTGGGGCTGAGGAGGTGACAGGGCGGGGAGCAGGCACCCTACCTATCGCACACACCACACAGCGCGACGCCGCAGCGGCCGGCGCTCTAGTGCTGCCCCTTGGTCGACTTCTTCTTCTTGGACTCGTCTCTGTGCTTCTGCTTCTTCCTCTTGCCGCCTTCTTTGAGTCCTAGGGAGACACGGCTTGTGAAACACTGTGTACGGCAGCTGCCCCCGCCCCCAACCACGTCTAACTGTCCCCACACTAACAGCAACACGACACAGGAAAGCCATGCCTCCTCACATGACATGACCACGGACCACACCTAAAGCTCAACCAAAGGCTTGGCTTCACCACAACTCGGGGGCCACGGCCGCCGCCTGGGCCCACCCGGCAGGGCACAGCCCATCCCTGGCGTCCCCGCGTCCCCCACCAGAGTCTGCACTGCGGGGACCAGCACCCCCTTCTGTCCTGGTGGTGGTGCCCAAGGGACAGAGGCAAGGCTCCCTGGGCCCCTGTCTGAGCCACACGAGGCCCTCTGCCCTGAGCAGTTCTGCAGACACGGGGCCCGAGGCCTGTGGAAACGGCCACCTGGGTGCATCCTGAAGAACCTAAGTTACGGGGCGACATTTCACAGCAGTCTCCAGTCCTGACCTCAGCCGCCCACTCTGGGGACGCAGCTCACAGTGACCATCACAGGTGTCACAACCCCGTGGGTAGGTCCCCACAGACAACCCCATGATGCAGCCGTGCCTACTCCTACTCCTGCCCGCCGTACCCTGCTACCGGGTGAAAGCCGAGGCTCTCACTGGACGGCGCACAAACACAAGGCTCTGGCGCCCTGGGTTCTCAGTGGTGGCATTCGGGGCCGCTGCCAGCCTTCGCCAGCCTCCACCCTCGCCATCCAGCAGGAGGTCCGCGATGTTTGCAGAGGCTGCAGCACCCGAGGTGAGGGCAGGCACCCCTGCTGGCAGGGCTGGCTGTGGGGACACGGACCTGGACCCTGGCAGACCTGACAGAGGGAGACAGCAGCCTTCGAGGAGAAACATGGGACCAGGGCCGCAGAGTCTGCGGTGTGTACCGACGTGACTGCAAGGAGTGGGACGGGATGAGGTGGGGGAGGCGGCCGCGGCGGGCCCACCTGGGTCCTTCCTAGTGGGGAAACCCAGAGCCAGCCGGGTCACGGTAAGAGGGGCAGGGGAGGCCCGTGGCTCGTGGGGGGCCAGACACCCCACCAACGTGAGGAAAAGGGGAAGGCCTCCTCACTCCCATTCTTATTAAACATGCATTTCTAAGTTTAAGAGCACAGGAAGCCTGGCTGGCGTGGCTCAGTGGTTGAGCATTGACCTAGGAACCAGGAGGTCACGGTTCGATTCCAATCAGGGCACATGCCCGGGATGTGGCTTGGTCGCCAGTGGGGGGCATGCAGGAGGCAGCTGATCAATGATTCTCTCTCATTGATGTTTCCATCTCTCTCTCCCTCTCCCTTCCTCTCTGAAATCAATAAAAATGTATTTTAAAAGAATAAAGAGCACAGGAAAATTACCTCAGACTTACAAGAGATTTAACAAGAAAACAGAGCTGGTGCGTGTTTGATTGGCGCAGCCACACACCCCACCTCCACACCCCGGCACGCCTCCCTGGGAGGTGCCCGCCCTGCATCTGGGGCCCATCAGAGCCCCGCAGCCCAGGAGCCAGGCAGATGCAGACACAGACCCGCCATCTGGTTGGGAGATTTCTTCAAAATCGTGTCAAGTGCCCTGCGGGTTTGGCTCAATAGATACATTGGCCAGCAGACTGAAGGTCCTGGGTTCAATTCCTGGTCAAGGGCATATACCTGGGTTGCAGGTTCCATTCCTGGCCCTGGTCGGGAGGCAGCCAATCAATGTTTCTCTCTCTCTCTCTCTCTCTCTCTCTTTCTGTCTCTCCCCCTTGCTTCCCTCCTCTAAAAATCAATGGAAGAAATTTGCTCAGGTGAGGATTAATAAAAAAATGTTTTTAACTGTGTAAGAAAATGGATGTGTGATGGGAACGGTCCTCGTCTGATTCCAACAGGCCAGACCCGCAGCCATATTTGGGTCAAAGATTTCAAATCCAGGGGAGCACAGCAAACAAGCTGGTGATGGGTGCATGCCGCTGAGCACCGGCTCCGCCACAATGGGGGGGGCGAGGGGGGTGCTCCAAGGTGAGTGGACACTCAGATCCCGCCAACCCTCCCACGCCCACTCGGCCTCGCACCTCACCCGGCCTGGCCCTGCAGCTCCACCTACAGCCCTGACCACACCGCTCGCTCCTGGGAAAGTCCTTCCTGATGCAGTCAGGACTGGAAGGAAATGCCGGCAGACCCCGCACGCAGTGCAGGTGAGTGACAGGGTGGGCACTCGGGTTCCTTGTAAAACAACTCCTCTGCTATTTGCTTAAAATGCTCAATGTTCACATTAATTTAAAACCAAACAAAGCAATAAGACGTGGGCCGTCCTGCCAAGGATTTCGAGGGGACACGTGGGGGGGGGGGGGGGCCTGGGAAAGAGCAGCTGCGAGCCTCATGGAGAAGCGCAGGCAAGCAAGTCCATTTCACTGCAGACAAGCTCCCACCTGCCACAGACCTGCCCACCCAGCTCCAAGCCTTCAGCCCGCAGCGAGGGTGCAGCTGCAGGTCCGAGCACAGAGTTAAGGGCATCCTGACCAGTGGCTCAGTCGGTTGGAGCATCGTCCCAGGTTGTGGGTTCAATCCCCAGTGTAGGAGGCAACCAGTCAATGTTTCACTCGCTCTCTCCCTTCCTCTCTCTAAACATAAATTTAAAAGTGTTTAACAAGAGTTAAGGATGGAGGCCGCTCATTCCTGAGTTTTCCCTGCGCAGGAATTTCTTAGTCCTTCCCAGCAGCCGCACCTGCGGGAGCGTGACTCACGCAGAAGCCGACCTCCTCAGTTTTCCTGGCCACTTGCTGGTTCCTGGGCTGTACAAGGGCACAGGGGCATGACGTCAGAAATGAGCTGGTGAGCTTTATGGATTAGAGTAGAAGGCAACGCACGTTAAGAAGCCAAATGAACCCTCGCTGGTCTGGCTCAGTGGATAGAGCGTCGGCCTGCGGACTGAAGGGTCCCAGGTTTGATTCTGGTCGAGGGCACATGCCCGGGTTGCGGGCTTGAACCCCAGTGTGGGGCGTGCAGGATGCAACCGATCGAGGATTCTCTTATCATGGATGTTTTTTCTCTCTCTCTCTGTCCAACCCCCCACCTTCCTCTCTGAAATCAATAAAAATATTTTTTTAAAAAGCCAAATGCCAGCAACTGAAGCCGCTTCCCTTGCCCCTGCTGCACGTGCCGGGCCTGGTGGCCCAGAGCCAGGGCCAGGGCTAAAGTCACACACACCCCCCGCCGCAACGGCCAGGCCCCTGCCGTGCATCCTGCCGCCATACGTGAGCCGAGTGTGGGACCTCTCACTCCAGCACCCGAGTTCCGCGCGTCAGGAGCGTCTCACTATTTTAGCCTAAACGAGCCACTTGCAGAAGCTGCCGCTGCCTCCAGGCAGCACTGCCCCAGCCTCAGGGCACCTGTGTCCCGGGAATCAGGTCCCTCCCATGTGCTTCTTTTAAAGGAACGTTACTCAGGACTTGGAATATGGCGGACAATGACCAGGCCAGCTTAGTGAGGGGCCAGGGAGGGGCCCAGCCGTGGACGCTGCGGAGAGAGCTGCTTGTGGGACGAGGTCACCAGAGACCAAGTCTCAGCGCCCTGCAGGCAGCAGCGGCTCAGATTTCCTCGCTGCCCCCTTTTCTTGCATCCTCCTTCAGGGAACTTCTGCCGTCTGACCGCTCACTGCATGTTTGTGCGAGAGTCACGCCTTTAATTCCGTGTGACGCGCTCAGTCTTCTCAATGTCTCATAAGTTGATTTTAAAAAAGGGAACAACAAAAAATGTTTGACTCCAACATTCAGAAATGCTCCCAGGGGGCCTGGGTCCCCACAGAGCCCAGGGGGCTCCAGCTGAGGCACGCGCCACCCCGCCAGCCACGGACGAGGACTCGTGCAGGCGCTCACAATGAGATGCCCCCACTCCCTTGCGGGACCAACAGGGACCCAGTGTAGACACTGACAAAGGCACGTGGTTGCAGAGAGAATGACTCCGTGTCCTCTGCTAATGCTGGCGTTCCCGGGGTTCTCCGGCAAGTGACAAAGTGCCTTCCACTCCAGAGGCACATCTGGGACACGGCCTGTTGCTGAGCTTGGATGCGGCTTCAGCCCGGTCAGCGGGCGGTGGCCCTGCCCTGGGAGACTGGCTGGACCACACGCCTCACTCCCAGGAACTGGGACATCCTGACTAGGGGGCTGAGGTGTCCCTCCAACCAGACGACGCACCCATTATATCACTATCAAGCAGCGCTCATCCAGGGAAATGGAGCCTGCAGCCCTGCCCTGGTCGAGGCCCCAAATGTCCGGGTCCCACCCCCAGCCGCCAGACCCCGAGCTCCAGGAGGGGACAGGGAATCCTGGCGAACATCCATTCAAGGCCAACGGGTCCTTCCTGAGTCACTCAGCCCTTCCAGCTGCCCCTTTTTTACTGTTGCCCACAGAGGCTCCTCCCAAGCGGCGCCGGCAGCATTGTTGGCATGGCCGGCCCCAGGGGCGGGGCTCCATGCAAGGGGGTGGGGGGCGCAGATGGGACACTTCCTTCTGCCTGAACAGACACCCAGAAGGACTCCATAGATAGATTTCGATAGAAAGCTCTGGGAGATGAACTTATTTCTACCCTAAGTCCACGGAGTTAATTAACCTCACGCCGTCGCAGGACACGGTAGACCAAGGGTGAGCCTTTTCCTCCCACATAGCCTGCAGGATAGCTGCACCCTCAGAGACTCCCCAGAACCTGGGACAGCCCCCCACAACCTAGGACAACCCCCCCCCGAACCTGGGACAGCCCCCGCCCAGAACCTGGAACAGCCCCCCCAGAACCTGGAACAGACCCCCCAGAACCTGGAACGCCCCCACGCCCCCCCCCCACGCCGGGACCTGGGATAGCCCCCCTGGAACCTGGAACAGACCTCCCGGGACCTGGGACAGACCCCCAGGAACCTGGGACAGCGCCCCCCAGAACCTGAAACAGCTCCTCACGGGACCTGGGACAGACCCCATCCTGCCCAGAACCTGAGACAGATCATATGTCTGGGACAGTCCCCCCGCCCGGAACCTGAGACAGATCATATGCTTGGGACAGACCGCCCCCCCCCCCCGCCCCCGAAACCTGAGACAGATCATATGCCTGGGACAGCCCCCCCGGAACCTGAGCCAGACCCTCAGAACCTGGCACAGACCCCCCTGGAACCTGAGCCAGACCCCCCCGGAATGAGACAGACCCCCGAGAACCTGAGACAGACACTCAGAATATAAGACAGACCACAGGCCTGGGAGCAGGACAGGACAGCACCAGGGGGAGGCCGTCGAGGCCACCAGGCCCATAGGAAGCAGCGGGCTCAGCATCCACCCAGCCTGACAGAGCCCCGGGTGGCCTATGTTACTTTGCATTTAACCAAACACAGGGGAAGGCAGGCGGTGGAAGATGATGCCGAGGCAGCAGCGCGAAGGCTGCCTGGGGGCCGGTCCGTCCAAGTCACGAGACACGAGTTACAAAAGGAGCACTTAGGGTGAAAGCTGCACCTGGTGACTGTGGCACCTGCATCTGTGCCAAGACAACACACTTCATACAGAAGGTGGCACCCCGTTTTAATTGTGGGGTCTCCGGAAGGCACCTCCCCTACCTGCAAGGTCAGCTGACCAGGCGCACCTGCCCACCCTGCCCATCAGGTGAGGACACAGCACAGCAGTGATTTCTGTCCTCGCTGGCCTTGGGCAGGACGGGGCACGTCCCTGGAGGGGCGCTCTGCCTCAGTTTCCCTCCGCACACCTGCTGAGAAGGCGGAGGGGTCCCAGTGGCTGGCGGCCCGATGGCGGCCCAACTCGTCCTCGTCCTCGTGCTTGGGCGGTGGGGTGGACCTGTGGGACCTCAGAGGGCGGGCGCTGGTGCTGGCAGGCTGCTCAGGCAGCGCGTGCTGGCCTCTGAGCCGGCAGGCCTCCCGGAAGGCGTCCTCGTCAGCCACACCTGCAAGGACAGATAGGGTCGTGTGAGCAGGTGTCACCCTCGCTCTGGAGCAGGAAAGCTGCCCACCTCCTCAGGTGCACAGCGGGGGCTGCACGTCACTGAGGGAACGGCCGTGTGAACACCCGCCCGACCCGAAGGCCCAGGGAACTCGAGGGCACCTGCTGGAATCTGTCCTCAGCCTCGGCCCGCGGCGCAGGTCCCGCCTCCGACTCGCTCTCCGCACGCTGACTCTAGAACCTGCACCCAGGCCCTGCCCACCCCCCAACGCTGGCCACAATGGAGGCACCAGAGGCCCGTCCCTGTCCCACCCACGGCACTGGCGTCAGCCACGCTGGACACACGCCCCACTCAGGACAGTCCCCCCAGCCGTGTTCCTCTGGTCTTTCGAGCCTAGGAGTGCTGCACCGCCACGGAGGCCAGGAGGCCGTGGCAGCGGTCAGATTGCAAGTTCACCCTCTCGGCAGTTTTTGACGAAGTCATGCTTCCCTTCCAGTGCCCGAGGCAGGACGCACACGTGGGACAGGAAGACGCCCCCACTGGCTGTCCTGCCCCCACGCCGCGCAGGTAAGAACTGCTGGCTCCAGACGGTCCTGCGGTGCAAGGTGTTAGGACAGAGCTGAGGCCTGGGCAGTTAGAGCTCCTGACCTCGTGCTGGTGGCTGAGCACCTGAGCTCCGGGCAGTGCTGGGAGGCTGGTGGCCAGTCCTCGGGGTCTGAGCTGGGAGGACAGCTCAATCCTCGCAGGAGCCTGGCTGCAGGGCCCAGCACGTCCTCCACGGCAGGGCTGGCCGAGGGGCCCGGGTACCGTCCGAGGGGCCGCGCCCTCCCACACCAGACAGCTTTCTGGGAAATGCTGGGCTCTCAGTGGCCTGCCTTCTGGGTTTGCATTTTAGAAGATTTCCAAACTGTGTCCAGTTCCATTTTACTAAACCTCCAACCTGCACAGCCCTGGGCACAGCTGCGACACACAAACATGCACGTGGGCTTTACAGCTGGGGTCCAGCTCGTGGGACATGCCCTCCGTGCCCGGCCTCACCCCTGCAACCATCACTTCCCCACCCGTTTCCCCAGGCAGCTCCTGCAGCTGGGAGGGAACCCCAGCTGACGTCACAACAGAGCTCACAACAACCCGCGCCCTCCCTCCCCCCCACCGCCCCGCCCGCTACTGTCAGATCCCCCTGCAGGTGAACTGGGCGGTTGGCTGGTGTCGGACGGCCCTCCCCTCGAGGACCCGCCTGCACGCCGAGAGGGTGTCAAGACCCCCACCCCCAACACCGGCTGCTCACTAGGCAAGCAAGCAGCACCAACTGCCCAGGCCTCGCGCTCAGGCTAAGACCCACGCGCACTGTGGAACCCTCTCCGCGGCCGCTGAGCTCCTGGCAATCATATGGGAGCACTTGGACCAACCCCTGGGAGCGGGTGAAGAAATCAGTCATGTAGCGGCTTCACCAGCCTCGCCTGAGTGGAAGACGCAGGTGCTGATGGCTGTGTCCTGTGCTCAGGGCCCATAACTGTGGCGTCCAAGGCGGGCACACACCAGGAGAAACTCACAAAAATCCTGACCCAGGTCACATCCTGGGGACAGACAGCGGGTGCCCCACATGTGGCAGCAGAGTGTCAGGAGGCCCTGCCTGCCTGAGGCCCTCACGCCGGGTCACCCCCACCGTCACAAGTGTCACTGCCCACCAGAGGGTGACATCGTGTCAGATCTGAGTCTGTCCCGTGAGGCTGAGCCTGAGCTGCACGGGGGCGGGGGGGGGGGGGGCGCGGGGGGCAGTGGTGGACCCCCGGAGCATGTCCACAGTCCCACTTACCTCGCCAGGAGGGTCCCGCTCCTCAGGGGGACTCAGGACCCAGTCCACCCTGCAGCCCTCAGTCACAGGAAGGAAGCGGTGGCACTGGCGCACACCCACGGTGGAAACCCACGTCCACGAGCACTCATCACCGTGTCCCGCACAAGCAGCACAGCAGCCGCACTGGGCCTGGCTCCGGGGCAGCACATGGGCAGGACTTGGCAGGGCCAAGATGCGTGCCCCCGGCCCCCTCGGATCCAGCACCCAGGCGGGAGCCATGGGGCAGCTGTGCATCAGCCAGGCCCTCCCACTGTCTGGATGAGACACACCCACTGGGTCAGTGGTGACACCACCTGTCCCCTCGCTCAGCGCCCACAACGTGGGCCGGAGGCTTCCAGGGCCACTTGGTATGTGTCTGCTGTTTGGAAGTCACTAAGATGTTCAGCGTGATGTTCTGAGAGCACCCCAAATGCATAGAAAACACCAGACCTCTCTCTCCACGTTCCCAGGAGCCCAGCCTTAGGGGGAGGGGGGATGTGCACAACACCCTTCCCAGCAGCCTTCAGATCTTACATGCAGAGTCTCTTGCCCCTGCACCTGGGCCCCGCCACCACCCCGCCTCCTCGCAGCCTGCCCGCTGCGCAGCCCTACTGCATGTCCTATGGTCAGTTGGAGCCTGTAGCCGGGATGAGCTGGGCCTGGGGGCCCGGCCTCCACGTGAGCCACAGAAATGGGTGGGACACACCACTGAGCCCAGTCTTGTGCGAGTCCCTGAAGGACTTACCTGCATGGTCAACCTGGAGGACACGTGACCTCTCGGCGCCCGCCCTCCCAGCCCTGCTGTGGGGTCCAGGGTCCAGGGTCTGGAGCAGGGCCTCAAAGGTCCCTATGAAATGCTAGTGTCACAAGTACCAGGAAAAACCACTTGAGGACAGGAAGTAACAGTGGAGTGAAGCGAAGACTAATCATTCCTCCGTTCACCCAGAAGTTCTCACTGGGCCCCTGCTCGAGGCCACACAAGAACCCCAAACCCCCTTCATCCCTGTGTGCACATTACTAGGCCACCCCCTCAGAGTGATACTGAGCTGTAGGTGACACACCACGTGAGTTTGAGGAAAGGGGTCTTAAAAGGGATAATCCTGCCTCAGTCGGCATGGCTCAGTGGTTGTACATCCACTGCCCACTGCCCACTCCCACCTACGATCCCAGAAGTCACGGTTCAATTCAGTCAAGGCACATGCTCAGGTTGTGGGCTGGCCCCCAGTGGAGGGCATGCAGGGGGCAGCGATCGATGACTCTCTCATCATTGATATTTTTTTCTCTCTCTTCCTTCCTCTCTGAAGTCAATAAAAAAATGTATTTTTTAATAAGGATAATCCTGACAAACGTCCAGGGGCACCTGGGGAGGGGACACTGTCTCCATCCTCACGGTGCTGTGTTCTCACCCAGGTCACAGCCTGGCACCGAGTTTGTAAAGGTCCCCAGGGACTCTCCCACTGCTGACCAGAGACGCCCCTCAGGCCTTTCGAGAGCAGGTGTGGCCAGAGCAGGGCTGCTCCCCCTTCCGGGCCCCCAGTGACAGGGGTGTCAGCACAAGGCGGAGTCCTGCCCACTCCAGCCCCATGAGGAGGTGCTGGGCTGCTGGACGCTACACTGGGTGGGGTGGGGGGGGGGGATAGTTCGTGCACAGCAAGGACCACATGGAACACAAGCCTCCCATGGCCACGCCTCAGTGGCAGTGTGTGGTGTGTGTGTGTGTGTGTGTGTGTGTGTGTGTGTGTGTGTGTTGGGGGGGGAGCACAAGACGCGCTGGGCTTTCCCAACATCCTCCTCGGACTGCACATTCCGAGCTCTGTCATCTCTTTTGCGGAATCCCCCACCCGCCACCCTCCAAGCACAACCCTCGTGGCCTCCCGCCCACATGGCCCTCGCCTGTGTGCTCCTCACCCTACAGGCTTATAGGGTCAAAAAATCTGCTCCACGTGGAGGCAGGTTTCTGCTTCGGTTTCGAGGAAACAGCCTGTCTTCTTGTGGTGGGGACGCCCCCAAACCACAAGGGGCCCCAGGAGCTGCTATTGGACAGATAACCATGCCGTTTTCCCAGCCCTGCAGGCTTGGGTGGTATGACGAAAGCTTCAAGAACAGGGTCTGAGTTGGAACCTCCCTTTGCTTGTATCCCTTTGCCCCCTCCAACCCTGCATGCAGCAAAGCCCCCAAAAATTGAGGATGCAAACTACTTTTCAACTGCATGCTGGGCCCCCTAGGGTGAGTAAGTGACAGACGCGCAGGCCACGGAGGGGGAGGCGGGGGCACACATCCCTTTCAGGACACAGGTCCCTCACAAAGACACAGGGGGTCCTGACTTCAGAGCACACAGTGAGGACCAGGCCTGCACCAGGGGCAGGAGCCGACTCCGAGCTGTGAACGCTCACACCACGTATGACATAGGCACCTACACACAAACATGTTACCCGCACCACGGCTATGGGCACTGGAGACAGGAGGCTCCCCAGGCAGAGCCCCGCCATAAGAGGAACAGCTCTGAACCAGACAAACCTGCCCCAAAAAGAAACCTCGCAGCCCGGCCTGCGGGGCAGCTACAACCCGACCAGCAGCCCACATGCCACGCCCACTTTAGACCCAGTCACCCTTTGCTTTCCTGAAAACACTGTTGTTGTTAATCCTCCCCTGAGGATAGCTGTTCTCACTGATTTTTTTATGAGAGTTGAAGGGGGGTGGAGAGGAGAGAAAAGCATCAATAGGAGACAATTGGTTGTCTCCTGCAGGCACTCCAATGAGGGCCTGGATGAGGGCCTGAGATCCAACCTGCAACCCAGGTACCTGCCCTAGACAGGGAACCAAGCCCCTCCTTAGTGCGCGGGCAGCTCTAACCACCGGGCACACTGACCCGGGGAACCCAGAACATCCAAGGGCATTTTCTCATGAGAAGCTCCTTGCTATCAACCTTACAACCTGTCTTTCAAGTGAAATGCAGTGGACAGTGATGACATGGTGCATGCAGCAAAGCAGACATCCTTTGGGGGGGGGGGGGGGGGCTGAGCCCCAAAATCACCCAGGAGGATGTAAGCCAGGTCTGTGGCTACACTGTGCCCCACCCCCACCCAGGGCTCTCAGGGTGCCTGAACCAGTACACGCTGGGGGGGCAGGGGGGGCGCGGGGCGCAGCTCACAGGGAGGGAAGCCCAAGCCAGTGTACCCTGGGGGTCCGTTCACAGGGACGGGGGGGGGGGGGGAGGTAGGGGGGGCCTGAGCGCACGCTGGGGGTCAGTTCACAGGGATTGGCGGGGCAGGGGGCCCCGGAGCCCGTGCACATTGGGGGACAGCTCACAGGGAGGGTACGTGGGCCTCTCCCAACAGCTCTTTCCCCTTTAAATTCCCTCACCAAAAACATAAAAGAAAAACCTGCCTTACTAAGCCTTATGAGCACTCCACACCCTCACAGCACTCCCAGCTGCAGCTACATTTTAACACCATTGAAATTAACCACCTTGTCATCTGACTTCAAGTCCAGGAAGGAGACATAGGGACAAGGCGCCTGCAGCCACCTGTCCTCTGCATGCAGCGTTCTTCCTTACATTGTTAGTAGGAGGGAGCACAGAATGTACGGGGCGACCTGCTGCTCCCCAGACTGGGGCAGTATTGGAATAAAGGCTCATGGATGACTCAGCCTTACCTCTGCTAAATTGGGCTTTTGTGTCATTTCAAAAGTACTGCACATTTCTTATACCAGCACAAGGACTTGGCCTGGCAGTGTGGCCTGGTGTTTAGAGCATGCCCCTACACCAAAGGGTCATGGGTTCGATTCCTGGACAAGGGCACATACCTGGGTGGCAGGTTCAATTCAATCCTGGCCCCAGTCAGGGCGCATTCGAGAGGCAACCAATAGATGTTCCCTCTCTCACATCTCCCTCCCTCCCTCCCTCAGTCCCAAAAAAAGTAAAGGGAAAAATATCCTTGAGTGAGGACTAACAATAACAAAAAAGCACAAGGACTTTGAAAATTGTGTTATAAATGCACCATATTCCAATGTTCTTGCAAAAAACTGCCCCCTCCCTACAGGCCCCACCCCAGGGGAGAGGCTGGGCGGGCACTTCTGAAACTCTGCACTCCCAGCCCAGCTCTTCAGCTGACAAGGACCTGCCAAGAAATCAACTCACTGCACATGGTGCCTCTCGCAATAGCCTGATCGCTGCCACAGCTGCCACCACACTGTCCGCAAGCCAACCAGCTCGGGCTTCTATGACAGCCTTTTCCAACTGTCCACACTGTCCCACTGGTTACTGAATCTATTTAGCAAGCTGTACTACATCAAGGCAACACGTTAGAAAGAGCCACGCCTAATTCTACATCCCATCTGGAACGTGCTCGCTTGGTATCATTTGAGCCTTTTCCTGTGCAGAACCACAATAAAAACCTGTGACAGTGCCAATGGTTACGATCATCCCAGCATCCTTTTCATCAGAAAACTAAATATACCAGGAAACATCCTGCCCCTTAGCACCAGCTAAATTTAAAAATAAACACGCGATCTGCCATGGCCAGGCCAGAGCACTGAAGTCACCGAGAAAACACGAAAGGAATGTTCCAGCAGCTGTCACACGTGCTCAGCCACTGCACACGGCTCGTTCTTCCCCCAAATGGATCTCAACGCAGTGTGCAGCCCAACTGATAACATGCAAGTGAAAACAAACGTCCAAAAATAAAAAGTCACTTTTCCCAAATATGTGCAATCCTTGGTTGTGGATGATTCTCTGTACTTTGGGGGAAGGAGGGTCAGACCCTGAGTACCACCCACACTGAGATTATTCAGTGTCCAAAAACGTATGCCGGGCCCATCGGATGTGTCCACATACCGAGGGCCGGTCGAGCGCTGCACCCAGGGTCCCGGGAGGGACGCCTTCTCATGGGCCTGTGGTGTCCACGCGCACACAGAACCCAGTGGCACTGACAGCGGGCTCTGCACAGACTGGCAGCCAGAGGACGTAGAGGAAATGAAGCCGGGCAGGTGGTCAGCATGCGCTGCCAGGGACGAACACAGCACAGACCATGATGTGACTTGGACACAGTGATATGAAGACGTAGGCAAGAGACCAATTCTGACATGTCTCACAAGCCAGGGGAGACGGAGCCATTTTAACAGGAGGGCGACCAGACTGTGGACACACGACGTGGTAATGACGACAGAGATGTCAAAGCAGAGTGGTCGAAAGTGAAGGCAGATGCCACGACCACCATGACTATCGCCAACAGCTACTGACAAAGGGATGGAAGCACCAGTTCTCGAAACAACTGGAGAACTATCACCATGAGAGTTACAGGAACAATCTGTCCTGTAACCAAGAGTCAAAGCGGTGCCAGGTCCTGGAGATGGGTGGTGGTGCTAGGGGCAGATCAGGAGGGACATGGAGGATGTAAGCGAAGAACACAGATGAGCCCTGGCCAGGTTGGCTCAGTAGGTAGAGCTCCGGTCCGTGGACTGAGGGTCCCAGGTTCAATTTCTATCAAGGGCACATACCTCAGTTGCAGGCTCAATTCCTGGCCCTGGATGGGGCGTGTGTGGGAGGCAACTAATTCTTGTCTCTCTCACATCAATCTTTCTCTCTCTCCTCTCACTTCCACTCTCTCTAAAAAGGTCAATGGAAAAATATCCTCGAATGAGGATTAAAACAACAAAAGCAGACAGCTGAAATCTTCCTGCCCTGGCCCCTCTGCACCTGCAACGAAGCAGTAAAACCCATGCTAGGGCCACAAAGAGGCAGACCACAGGCTTTCCCACCAGTGCTGTGGCTTAAGGCAAGTGTCACTTTTGTTAAGCACCCAGGACAAAACGCTTAAGCCCTGTCATCGGCATTTGCACCCAGGCCTGTGTGACTCCTTGTTCACGTATGAGCAGAGGACAGCCATGGTCTGCCTATATGCTATGGGCACGCACACAGCCAACGCTTATTGGTGAGAAGGCAGACAGATCCTGGTTGTGAGAGTGACCCAGCATGTCAACTTCCTCCAGCACAGACAGGTACTACTCAGGGTGTTCTAGAAACAGGCCTGGGTGGGGACATCCATCAACAGACTCCTGGAATGAGGAGCGGGCAGGCTCTGACGGGGCTGGGTCCCAGCTCTGTGCCTGCTGCCTCGTCCAAAAATCTGGTGTTACATCTCCACCTGAGGGCCGTTGTGCTAACCAAGGTATCAGTGCCTAGAGCACAGGCCACTGGCCAGCATCTCATCTCCACATGGTGGGAGCAGGGGTGGTTTGAGAAGAGCGCAGAGGCACGCCAGCGTCCACTTTCTCCATCTGCCTGGAGAGGCTGGCACTGGACTCGTCTGAGGCCCCTCAGCTTCGGGCCTTGCTCTGTCTCGACCCCCCAGCAAACCCAGAGGCATCAGTAAAGCCCTGAAACCATGCTGGGGCTGGATTTCACACCCTCTTCCCACAGGGACCTTCCTGTGGCCTCGGGGCCACTCATCCCTACTTAGGAAAACTTGGGGCGTCAGGAGAATTATGGTTCCTTTAGAAGGGGGTGGATCGTTGTAGACCAAGGGAAGAAAAACTCCAGCTCCTGCTGAGCACCCGAGCTGAAGTGCAATTCATATCCGAGCGGCACTGCAACCACAGGACACCTGCTGGCCCGGCTGCCAGCTGCTTCCCTGGAGGTGTCCGGGCCACCCACAGCACAGGGACCAGGACTGTGTCTGAAGCACGACGTCCTCAAGATGGCCTGAGGCTGTACCGTAATTGAAATACATCTTGAAAGAACAGGGTTGCATACCCATAAAATCTGGTTTTTCTAAGACACACAGCTGAATCTGCATACAATTTTCATGACAAGTGTTTCTTCTAAAGTTCTTCAGGCTTCTTTGAAATATTAGCCTGTTAAACATTTTTTTAAAAAACCTCTATAGACTAGACACGTGCCAAGGAATTATTGTAGGTGTTTCAATGAAAGTGACCCAGCAGAGGGGAAACCCTAGTGCGTGCTGGTGGGAATGAGGCTGGCGCAGGCACTGTGAAAAAACACTGTGGTTTCCTCACAAAATTAAAGATGGAACTTGAGCCCTGACCGGTTTGGCTCAGTGAATGGAGCATCGGCCTGCGGACTGAAGGGTCCCGGGTTCGATTCCGGTCAGGGACATGTGCCTTGGATGCAGGCACATCCCCGGTAGGGGGTGTGCAGGAGGCGGCTGATTGATGTTTCTCTCTCATTGATGTTTCTGACTCTCTGTCCCTCTCCCTTCCTCTCTGTAAAAAAATCAATAAAATATATTAAAAAAAAAAAAAAAAGATGGAACTGCCATGTGACACAGTGACCCCACTTCTGGTAATATATCGTAAGAAACCTGAAACACCACTCAGAAAGAATGTATGCACCCCTATGTTCATAGCAGCACAATTTACAATAGCTAAGATCTGGAAACAGCCCAAGTACCCTTCAGCAGATGAGTGGATAAAGCTGTGGTACATTTATGCCATGGAATACTATGCAGCAGTAAAAAAAAAAAAAAAGGATCTCTTGCCCTTTGAGACAGCATAGAGGGACCTGGAGAGCATCATGCTAAGTGAAATAAGCCAGTCAGAGAAAGACAAGTATCACATGATCTCACTCATATGTGGAATCTAACGAACAAAATAAACTGATGAACAAAAAAGAACTTATATATATATATATATGCATAACCAAAGGACAGACAACAGTGTGGTGAAGGCATAGGATGGGGCAAGGGGTAGAAGGAGGGGGACTAAAGGGAGGGGGGAGGGAATTGGGGAACATCTGTAATACTGTCAAAAATAAAATTAAAAAAAAAAAAGTGACCCACCAGGAACAGACTGTCTTCATCATCACTTTAGTCGTCACACATGGTCACTACTGGACACTGGGGAGCCCAACATTGTGTTCATAACCAGAGTGACCACTACTCACCTCACAACATTCCTATGTAATCCTCTTCAAAAATCACAAGTCCAATAAGAAAATCATGATTGTTCCCTACAGGTTTTACACTTGGCATTGCTGCATGCCACACAGGAGGCTGAGGGATTCCTTCAAGCCCAAAGACGACCCAGGACACCACCCCCAGAGTGCTGCTCATAGAACTCCACGTGTAACTAGTGGGAACACACAGCTAACTCACACCTGTGCTGGTAATGTTACACCTGCAGGTGAACAAGGTACACATCTTCCTTTGACATGTTAAGGGCTAGGGTATTCTTTCCCTGGCTTTAAAAATCAGTCATTAACCAATTTATTCACTAAGGGGGAACCTGATAAACTGCTTCCAAAAGAAAATAAAAATCCAGAGACAGGCCAATTACTAAGACATCACTCACATGTCAGGGGGGCAAGGGCACAGTAACTACCCAAATGGTAGGACAGACAGTAGACTCCATGTCTCACGCGAAAGCTCTAACAGGTTTGTGTTTCCCAGAGCAGCAGCCATGTCTACCCAAGGCAGAGACACCAGCAGAAGCAAGTTCATGAAACTGACGCGGCAAAAACTTACGGTTCCTGAGCCCTTCATTCCAAACAACACCATTTCCATGGGCCCAGTTTGCAATGAAAATAAAAAATGCAACTTAGAAATCAACAAAATGGAGACTCTTTTGTAAGTCAAACTCAAAAGCAATTTTTAAAATTCACATTTGTGAGCAAAAGGGCACAAAGAGAAGGAAGAAAAAGCGTTAAAATTAGCTACTGGTTAATAAAGAGGCTTGAAAAATGCAAAGATACTGCTTGGAGAGGGACCACAGAAAACACAAGATGAGCACTTGAAACCCTCCACAGAGGACAAGCGTAAAGCACCCAGAAATCCAACCAGATTGACAGAACCTCCCGGGTCCCCAGCAGGACGCATGTCAGGTTGAAATAGAACTTACTAAACTGATGACAGAGAAAACCTTCACAAACCCGTCCTAACCGGCCATTTTTAAAGACATCAGTACGTAGACCAGGTGCCGAGACCAGGCGACTTGGGGACAGGACAGCTCGAGGCTTCCGAGGCATGCTTACCACCCGGCCCGGCCCTCCTGACACAAGCGAGGTCCTGAGTGAACTCTAGCGAGAAGCAAGCAGGGCATGGGAGGTTCCTTTCCCAAGCAGGAAGCCAAGAGCATGCCCCCCAATAGCAACTACTGCCATCAGCCTCCTGGGAAGCAAGGGAGAAGGTGCCTAGCACTGGTACTACTGACCAGGTAAAAACACAGGGGATGTGGGGAGTGTGCGCCTTTCCAGCTATAAAACCTCTCTCCCTGGTGACATCAACGCGTAGACTGTTTCCAGCCGGAGCTGCATTAAACACTGTCCAAGGACCCAGCCATGTTCCCAAATGGGGCACCATCACAGAGCACTTCTTCACATTTCCCTAAGTCCCTCAGGACCGTGCAGCTGCTCCATCAAATGGCTCATCCCTGCAACCCCCACCCTGAAACATAAAACCCTGAGGTTCAAGCGTTTCCTCGAGTTTCTCACCACAGAGAAACCATCTATCCTACCAGCGTAAGTGAGAAGCAGGCCTTCTGGTGATGCATTTCTGTTAGTGACACCAGGCATTGCAACCCTTTCCAAAGCGGGACAAGCAGACACACCTCCCGTATCCAAGGTGCTCAGGCTAAGACCATGCACACAAGCGTCTTCATTGTTCTTTGAGCTCGGATGCCTCAGAATACTCACATTGAACTTGGCGATGCTGTACTTCTAGTTTCTATATTCTAAAGTACTTCCCCTTGTCTTCCGTAACAAGTCACTCATATTCTTACCGAGTGGATGGAACAGAGCAACTTCCATGGGCTTTCCCATGAAGTCTGTCTAAGGGGGAAAACCCACTAACTCCTATCCTAACAGCTTTCTTCCTGCTTATTTCCAAAACACAGCCAAGTGGGGTGGCTTCCATCCGATCCAAGTCTCACTTAACACCCCTCTGGCTGGGGCCCTAGTGTAGGAAATGGGCCTCTGTGATCCATCTCCATCACAGCAGAGTCAACTTTTAACAGTTGCATTTCCTCAGGGCAAACAGAATGTAGGAGGGAAGAGGGTGTAAGAACAAAGAACTGTGGCCGTGAGCCAGCGTCATGGTGTGGACCCCCACCCCCACCCCCCCCCCAACGCAACTAGACAGGGGTAGGTAGAGGCAACTAGAAAAGTCTCAGCTCTCTTTTTTTTAAATGGCCCAATGGGCCCTAGCCAGTTTGGCTCAGTGGATAGAGCATCGGCTTGCAGACTGAAGGGTCCCAGGTTCGATTCCGGCCAAGGGCACATACCTGGGTTGCGACCTCGATCCCCAGTAGGGGGTGTGCAGGAGGCAGCCGATCAATGATTCTCTGTCATCATTGATGTTTCTCTCTATCCCTCTCCCTTCCTCTCTGAAATCAATAAAAATATATTTGAAAATAAAAATAAGTAAATGGCCCAGGTCGTTGACCTAGGCAACGACTGTTAACCAGAGCACTCAGCCAATGAGGACCCGGAGGAGGGACACTTGCACCCTAGGGATAAATGGGCTGTGATTGCTGCCCCAGGTGAGCCTGTACAACCAGACGGACACACGCTCCCCAGAACCTATTCCAGGTCTCGTTTCGCCATACTTCTGTCTCAAGTCCATTATTTAAATTCAGATAAGTGAGCATTTCTCACACTAGTGAGGTGATCGGGACAGATTTTACAGACTGAAAAACAAAAGCAGCACCTTTGGCCACATTGCATCACTATGTGTCGTTACCGTGCAGTCTTGATGGAGCTGGCGTCAGACCTAACCCAGTAGGCGTGTCACCATATTAAAATGTTCAATAAGTTGCTAATCATTATTTAACATAAACAGGAAATCTGCACACACTGTCCAAATAGCCTGAAGAAAACGAGCACAGGTTTGGTGAAGGTGGCACCCACCTCAGTGCACAGGACGGACAGTCAGGAAGCGACAGAGCCCCAGGCACAGAATCACACAGACACAGGAGGCTGCAGCCCCACTGGGAAAGAATGCACCAAACACATCGCATTTATTTTCTTTTTTTTTTTTTTTTAAGCAAATAACAAAGACCCATTTTACCAGCTTTACTTTTTAAACCTAAGCTTAACATTACACATTTAAACAATTGTCAAAACTTACTAAGTTGCCAGCATTCATGCACAACTAGAAAACATCCTCAATTTATACTAAACCAGAAATGTATTACCATTGATGCATTAGTACCTTCACTACTCAACACTGAAAGACTGAAACTACTCTGGGAGGCGCGTCCTGGCAATGTGAGCTTCACAGCAGGCCACCACTGCTTGGCTCACGCTTAAACACAATGGAAAGCAGGTCCGTGCTGGTGTTAGTGTATGAAGTCACGGCCGCCCTGGATCACGTTTAATAAAAAGCAAAGTGCATACAGAGATTTACAACAATTGCAAAGACCAAAAAGAAAAGGTCCTATCATGTGGTCCCAACAATAACTCAACAGTCTGACAAACAGGCTCCGATGAGCTGTGTATAAATACTTTAGATTAGGGACAGTTACACTGAAAGTCGAGTTCGTCTGAAATCTTCAAAAAAATGTTCCTGTTAGTCCTCAAATGGTGCTTGTTACAGTTAACATCTCTGTTACATGCGTGCGTTGAATTACTTGTTATCCAAGCGTAGCAGCTGCTCCTTACCATTTATCGTCAAGGACTTTAACTGGCCGTCTTCTTCAACTTCTACTCTTTCTTGACCATTCTCGACAATTCTGGAAGATAAAATGCATTTTTAAACTATTTCTTGCAGTAAACGTATGTGTTTGTATACATGCATTTGGAAACCAGGTCTGCCACAGATGCGCATGAAACCACAGACTCTGGGGCTGAGAACCAGCTGAAGCCACCCAGGGCCATCTTTCTGAAAACAGACCGAATCCGACCGACAACACTATACCACTAAGCATGACCTACATGCGGACACCAGGAATCAAAGGTCACGGTTTCAGGGAGCATCTGAGATCTTGCTCCGGGCATATGTTGTCAGATTGGCTAAAAAAACAACAACAGCTTTTACTACTAATGGTGCTTTCGATTTTGTTATCCTAACAGTGCCAGTAAACCGATTACACTATTATTACAGCACTGCACATTAAAAATGGCTCTAGTCCTAGCCGGTTTGGCTCAATGGATAGAGCGTTGGCCTGCGGACTGAAGGGTCCCAGGTTCAATTCCAGCCAAGGGCACATGCATGGCTTGCAGGCTCAATCCCCAGTAGGGGGCGTGCAGGAAGCAGCCAATTAATGATTCTCTCTCATCATTGATGTTTCTATTTTCTCTCTCTCTCTTCCTCTATGAAATCAATAAATATATTTAAAAATAAAAAGATTGTTTTAAAAAAAAAGGCTCTAAATGAAGAGAGCTGTTAATAGGTAACATTAAACAAAATTTAAAAGGAAATGCCCTAAATTCAGATATTAAGATTCTCAGGTGCCCAATTTAACATACACCCTGTACTTCACACTCAGGGGCAGGAGGGTGGCACCCATAAGTCATTACATCTACTTATTAAAAACATGAAATATGCAAGACAACTGTACCTCTTTGTAGTGATTTTTCTTCCATTAACAATTTTGGTAGAAGTAGATACAGACTTGAAGTTGCCCATCCCACTACCACCAAATGACGTGGAAGAGAATGAAGTGAGACCCCCATGGCCTATTGACCCGAAGGAAGTAAATCCTATAAGAAATAAAGGGGAAAAAAAAGATCAGAGACTAGAATGTCCGGCATTTAGTGCAAAAACCCCCAAGTGTCAAAATCCCATAGCAGACCTCTCCTATAAGCAGGGTACTGGCAGGGGCAATGCTGGGGGTCCGGGGACTCCTCTGAATCCAGGGGCAAGACAGCAGGCTCTTTTCACCTCCCCTGCCACCCCCTACTCCTGCTGGGCTGGGCCTTGTTGCATTTCCCCTATTTATGGGGGATCCACTAAGCATTGAGCCTCCTGGAGGGACTAGGATGGCCGTACACTCTGCATCTCACAGAACAAAGTGACCACTGCAGACAGAACGGCAGACCCAATCTGCTCACCTTCCCCTTGCAATGTGACCAAAAGGGACAAAAATCTGAATTATTAGAAACAAATTCTAAAATAATTACCTTAAAAGTATGGCTCTGTAGTTCATGTACAACATTCTCAACCACATGGACATTACACCCCGATGATGGCCACAGATCACCCTGAGACTAGCTTCCTCTTTCATTATAACAAATACCTGCACTCCCTACACACAGGACTCGGCCCTCCAGCTCTATACTGTCTCAACCAACAATGTCCCACAGAAACAGAATGTGAGCCAAATATGTCATTTTAATTTTCATAATGGCCCCACTAAAAAATACAAGGAAATTGGCAAAATTGACTTTAGCACTATTTTATTTAATCCAGAATATCCAAAATATTACCTTATGCAATATAAAAAAGCTGAAATTGTTTGCACTGACTTAATTATTCCATCTTTGAAATCAGTGTCTGTCCCACTTGTAACACGCTTCCGTGTGGACGGGCGAGGCTCAGCAGCTTCACGTGGCTGTGGCCACCAGCCAGGACAGCACAGGTCTATAGGCTGGAGCCACAGGACACTTTGCAAGGCCCCGACTGGTAAAGACTGCACTTCTTTGATGATTTGTACCAGCTGTTTTCCCTCTCCCCAAGACTTGAGCACTATCATAAGCACAATACACGGTACCTGAGGATCTGTTGGAGAAAAGCCCTGGCATAGTGCTCTGTGGGAGAGAGCTCCCCAATCAAAGGAGCCTCTCCTAGCTGCTAGCAGCATGACCCTTGCAGGAGGGACCTTCTGAGTGGTACCATGCAGGCAGCCTGTGTAACAAAAGCACTGCAGGTTCTTACTAGAGCGTTTAAGACAAAAACAAGATCCAAAGACAGCAGGAACTAGGAGAGCGTCCACGGCAAGATTCTCCTTCTTGAGGTAAAACAATCTGTTAGGCCGCCACCCCACCCCTCGAGCTGCTGACCTGCTTTACCGAGCGCTAACGCCACACTGTGCATGTGGCTGGGCACCCACAGCAACCATGGGTTATTACTGCCCTGCCTCGGCCTCCATCCGTGGACTCAGGGCCTCCTTGTACTAAACTGCCAGAAGGTTAGATAAGCAAGGACTTAGTAAAACTAAGTGGGTTATTTCACAATTACCCCAAAACACATTACTCCCTTGTCCAGGAACTTCATTCTTTACTAGTCAGAGTAGAGATGGATTTTCAGCTCTAACGTTCTTGGGTCAGGAGGCAGAGATTTCCACAAGTAAAAACGACTAGGGAATCTACAAGACTGTTCTATCAAAAGGAACACACGTTTCAAACTATTTACCAGTTACCAGAGGTGAAATCTTGGGATTTGATACCTGCATCAAAAGATGGAAACCCTCCGCCGAAAGCCGGGAACCCTGTGAAGGCAGAGAAGAACGAGGTGGTTCCCCGGTTCCTGCTCCCACGCGGACCCCGCCGAGTCCCAAAGAAGTCGTCAAATGGGTCTTCTGGAAACAAACACATGCATTTTGTAAAATTTTGTTCCATGTCCGTGTTTCATGGGAAAGCTGTAATAAGGGAACAGGAAGCCTTGGAAAAGTCACAGCCACAGCTCACCCGGAGCTCCTGTAACACAAGCAGAGTCAGAGGCATCGGGGACAGACCCGGCCTGCCCACCACGCAGCCTTCTGTGAAATGTCAGCAAGGGTCCATTCACTCAGGTCCTTAGGAACTCGAACTCCGTAAAGTCTGGGTTGTCTCCGTTATTCAGAAATAAAAACAAATGTGGGCTATTCAAGCATTCATTTTAACACAAAGGGAGAAGGGGTAATTCTGGGCCTCGGATGTTAAGAACTCCTTTTAAATTTTCTGTAAACTTGACATCTCAAAAATATTTTTTAAAGGGTTAGTCAAGGCAAATCTAAATAAATGTGAATTGCAGACATGACATTTGTGCTCCAATAGGAAACTACTAGACGAATAGGCATTGTCTTGCTAGTGGAGATATCAAAATACTCCTGACCACATGAGTTTAACTCTGATTATCAATGAGTTGCTAAAAAAACACAAATCATAAAAACCTTTTAAAAATTTTTGCTGAAATTAATCAGCAATAAATTTTTTTCAGGTTAAGTGGGAATTCTGTGAGAAACAAAAAGAAAATGAACGGATGGTATCAGGAATCCTACAAAAGCTTGCATAGAAAGAGAAAAGCAATCCATTACAGAGACTACAGAATTAGTCTGGCACACCTGGAACATGGCAGCAGTGACCAAAGTGGGGAAGAGTGACAGGAAATAGTGACATCCCCCCTGCCCTCGCACCAGCACAAGCCCTGGGGCTGCACTGTCCTAAACACACCAAGCAGTAGCACACTGTCTTGTCCTGAAATGGCCCGTTGGTCACTGATAGAAATATTGGTTATGTCTTTAGTTAACAAAGCAACAAAATCCTCATATGCTGTCTGCCCATGGGACATGATACTCCAGCTAAAATCAAGCATGTCAAACTCAAAGGCTAACACGGGCCAAATAAACAAGGTTTAAGTTTATGTGGGCCGCAAAAAAAAAACAAAAAACAAAAACAAAAGCTTCAATTTTCATAGAAAAGTTGGTTTATTTCGATAAACACATGCTGAATACAAAAGGCTGAAATAAATGAGTAATCGTTAACATAAAATAGAACATTTTAACAAAAACTAATATTTTTTCTTGAATATTAACTTACCAGACACTGAATAACTGCACAATAAGCATAAACAAATAAAGCTATTTTTCTTGTTCTCTGAAAGCAAAATCTTTTCTGTTGCGCACACCAAACAAGTCAGTCCAAGATGAATGACGTGGCAATCGATCAGCTGCTAAAACATTCGCTGCTAGTATTAGTGGAGAGAAATGGCGCACCTGCGTGTAAGGCATGTAAGGGAAATGAATGCAACAAGAGTATAGTAATCAGTATTAGCGAAGTTGTAGTTCGTTATTAATAATTACGTATAACAGAATATTGTAAAAATTAAGTTACAAGATTTTTATTAAAACGTTTCTTACATACTGTTATATTGGCTGGGCTGCAAAGAAATTCATTGTGGGCCGTGAGTTTGACATGCTTGAGCTAAATGAAGACTTCGTCACTATAAAATCACATTATTGAGAAACTACTTCAAAAGTTGGGTTACACACAACCACTTCAAAACTACATCTAAAAGACAAAATGGACATCATCCAGAACCACAGGAAGGCTGGCTGAGTGGAAATTCTGTAACTAGAAGGGAAGAGAAAAGCACACTGAGACTCAGAGGAGGTGGGGAAGTAAAGTGCAGAGGTACGGAGGCAGAAAAGGCTGGCAACTGAGTACGCTGCTATCTTTCTCAATCAGGAGGGAGACACAAGCTCCCAACTGCTCTGAACTCCAGTTCTGGGCAAGACTCTGGGGACCCAGACTCATACAGGGAGAAACTGGACTGTCTGGCATCAGGCGGAACTCAAGGGTGGCTTTCTCTTAGAGGTGCTTGCAGCGATTACCATGGGACACTGAGAACTGGGGGGGGCCTCTTAGGGCAGGGCTGAGGACCACCCATGGCTGTTTGCTCCACCCTGTTGATTCCCTGAGACCCCGCCCCACCCAAGCTGTGTGCAGAGGCTTTTGCATATGAATGGCCTGGCTGTTTGCAATCTAAAATTACCTAACAAACTGCAGCTGGGTCAGAGAGCCCCAGAACTTCCAAAAGAAGGCCCAAGGCCCCACAGCAGCTTGCATTGCTTCACAGCTGGGCCTCATCTGGGCACCTCCAAAACCCAAACAAAGAAGAGGAATCTGCAGATCTCTCCATAGCTCCTGCTGGGTGGCTTCAGGCAGAGGCTAAATTAGCACCTCCTTGGAGATCTAAGAGCCAGTGTACCCAGTGGTCAGAGTGGGACCATCCAGATTACAACTCCTCAGATCCATAAGGGACACACTCAAGGGGCAGACTCAGTGAGCACCAAAGCCCCACTGAAGCAAGTCTTGCCCCATAAGGGTGTCTCCAGCACAGAAGTTCTCCCATGGTAGACACAGCTGATCCTCACAGCCAACTGGCCTGGAGGTCAATTCCTCCCAGTGATACCAACAACAATCAAGGCTCAAGTACAACAAGACTGTGCACACAGCCCACAAAGGGGTGCACCAAGGCTGTCCACCTCAGGTAATTGGGGAGGCTAAGCCACTGGGCCCTATAGGACACCTAGCACACAAAGCCACTCTATCAACACACGGAAACAGCAAAAATGCAGAGACAAAGAAAAAGGTCACAAATGACAGAAATGGAGGAAAGCAAAATACTGGATATAGAGTTCAAAACCACGGTTATAAGGTTTTTCAAGAATCTTCTAGAAACCGATAAATTTAGTGAGACCCTCGAGGATATGAAAAAAGACCAACTAGAAATTAAGCATACATTGACTGAAATAAAGAATAATATAGAGAGATCTAACAGCAGACTAGAGGATCTCAAGAATCAAGTCAAAGATTTGAAATACAAAGAAACAAAAAACATCCATCTGGAAAAGCAAAAAGAAAAAATCCAAAAATATGAAGATAGTGTAAGGAGCCTCTGGGACAACTTCAAGAGTACCAACATCCAAATTATGGGGGTGCCAGAAGAAGAGAGAGACCAAGATACTGAAAACCTATTTGAAGAAATAATGACAGAGAACTTCCCCCATCTGGTGAAAGAAATAGACTTACAAGTCCTGGAAGCGCAGAGAACCCCAAGTAAGCGGAATCCAAAGAGGACCACACCAAGTTACATCATAATTAAAATGCCAAGAGCAAAAGACAGAGAGAGAATATTAAAAGCAGCAAGAGAAAAACAGTTAGTTACCTACAAGGGAGCACCCATAGGATTGTCAGCTGATTTCTCCACAGAAATTATCCAGGCCAGAAGGGAGTGGCAAGAAATATTCAAAGTGATGAATAGCAAGAACCTACAACCAAGATTACTCTACCCAGCAAAGCTATCATTCAGAATTGAAGGTCAGATAAAGAGCTTCACAGACAAGAAAAAGCTAAAGGAGTTCATCATCGCCAAACCAGTATTATATGAAATGCTGCAAGGTATTCTTTAAGAAGAGGAAGAATTCTTTAAGAAGAGGAAGAAGAAAAAGGTGAAGATAAAAAGTATGAACAACAAATACGTATCAACAAGTGAATTTAAAAATCAAGTGAATAAAAAATCTGATGAACAGAATAAACTGGTGAATATAATAGAATCAGGGGCATAGAAAGGGAGTGGACTGACAAGTCTCAGGGGGGAAGGGGTGTGGGGGGTGCGGGAAGAGACTGGACAAAAATCATAACACCTATGAATGAGGACAGTGGGGGCGGGGGGATTAAGGGCAGAGGGTGGGGTGGGAACCGGTGGAGGGGAGCTATGGGAGGAAAAAAGAGAAACTACGGTAATAATCTGAACAATAAAGATTTATTTAAAATAAATAAATAAATAAATAAGTTGGTGCCAAAACCGGTTTGGCTCAGTGGATAGAGCGTCAGCCTGCGGACTGAAAGGTCCCAGGTTCGATTCCGGTCAAGGGCATGTAACTTGGTTGCGGGCACATCCCCAGTAGGAGGTGTGCAAGAGGCAGCTGATCGATGTTTCTCTCTCATCGATGTTTCTGACTATCTATCCCTCTTCCTTCCTCTCTGTAAAAAAAAAATCAATCAATCAATCAATCAATCAATCAATAAATAAGTTGGGTTACAAGTATGTTAGGAGAGTAAAGTCAGTGGCTTTTCAGTGACATTTTCTTGTGCAGGACTCAGCCGATCCATGTTTCTCATCACTGATGTTTCTATCTCTCTCCCTCTCCCTCTCTAAAGTCATTAAAAAAACACACACACAAACACACAGCTCATCTCAAACACAGAGATAACTCACTGCACTAAGAGTGCAAAACATAATTTATAGTGAAAGTTGAAAACCTAATTTTCAAATAAGGAAGGAGATAAAGAAATGGGGTATGTTAAACACAGATTTTTACATGGGCATAGCGTTTAAGCTTTAGTAAAAGGCAGAAGAGAACATAAATGGACACATCACAGTTTTAGTATCTGAAAAATGTTAGCAATGCTTTCAACTGGGAGTAAGACAAAGGCCATTCCTTCCCGCCTCCTTTCTACTCATTCCTATGTTCCTAACTCTTACATGGAATACACATCTTATGTTATTTTTAAGGTTAAAAAGGATAATAAATTTGAACAGACACGTGAAAATGACCAAATGTGCTGCCACATCCTTTCCTCCCCCACTGTGTGCAAGACGCCCCGCCCCGTCCACCAGGGCAAGGGTAGCTTGTTGGAGGAGGAAGCAGCTCCCACACCAGCTGCACTCATGGGACCAACACAGAAACGAGGAGTCACTGCCATGAGCATCTCCCACTCCTGAGTTTGTCAAGAATGTAGTTTGTGCAAACTTATCAGTAAGTAAGCAGCAAGCATCTTTGTTTCCCTGCCTATCCCGGTATGGTGTAAGGCACAATACAGACCTGGTATCATACTGCCACTGACAGGGAACCAAGGGCCACCTCCTACTGGGGGAAGGTCAGTGCACTCTGGGTGTCTGCGGGACAGATGGCCTTGCCAGTGTCTTTACATGGTGGTGAGTGTAGTTTAAGGAGATGGTGAGCATGGATGCCGAACTGACAGGTGGACTTCACGGCAAGTGGAGGGTGTTTGGGATGAAATTAGCATTTAGGTCAGTAGACTGATCAGAGCAGACCGCCCTCCCCAATGTGGGTGGGCTCACCCCATCAGCTGAAGGACTGATTAGAGCCAAAGGCTGACCCCGAGTCTCCTGCCTGCAGGCTTCCTAACTGCAACCTAGCTCTCCAGCCTGGTGGTCTCTGGATTGAGCTGGAACCTCAGCTCTGCAGGACCCAACCTTGTCTCCAGAGTCATGTGAGTCAACTGCTTACACTAAATGTCTTCAGAGACAGAGACCGAAATGGAGATATAGACACAGACCCTTTGTTCTCTCTGGAGAACCCTGATACAGAGTCTAGGGGGAGAAAGTATTCTTGATCATTTTACAAGTTTCCTTAGTAATGATATTATTCTGGGATCCACGATATTAGCAAAGTGTGGTAATTCCCCCCCTTTATCTGAGGTTTCGCTCTCCATGGTTTCAGTTTCCTGCAATCAAAGAAATTCCCGAAATAAACAATTATTAAGTTTTAAATCACACACCATTCAGAGAAACATAATGAAATGCTGCTCTGTCCCACTCGGGACACGGATCACCCCTTGGGCCAGCATGTCCACACTGTTCCTACATACACTGGACATTCTACGAGAGACCATTCACAATACGTGTATTACAGTGTATCATTACAACTGTTCTTCGTTATTATCTTCTTACTGTTCCTAATTTATAAATGAAGCCTTACAGATAGGATGTGCATGTATAAAACAAAAGCATAGTCCATACAGGATTTGGCGCTGTCTGTGTTCAGGCATCCAGGGGGGTTTTGGAATGCATCCCCTGCAAATAAAGGAGGATGGCTGTACTAAACTGACAGTCTAAGGCAAACTTCTGACAAAAACTAGACTAGCTGAATGGTATGAAAAAACTAGGCATAAAAGACAAATGTTGAGAAACCAAGATGGCGGCATAGGTAAACACCTAAACTGCTGCCTCGCACAACAATTTCAAAACTACAACTAAAAGACAGAACGGACACCATCCAGAACCACAGGAAAGCAGGCTGAGTGAAAATTCTACAACTAGAAGGAAAGAGGAAAGCTCACAGAGAATTGGAGGTACGGCAAAGGGGCTTTGTGCGCGCAGAGAGGAAGGGCGGCTGAGAGCCTGGCTGACTTTCTCTGGCGGAAGGGGGAAGGAAGCTTCCGACCGCACTGAACCCCAGTTCTGACAGCACTGAACCCCAGTTCCGGGCGAACCCCTGGGGACCCACGCTCTTACGGGGGGAGTCTGGACTCTCGGGCGGAGACTCCGGAGCCGGGGAAGGCGGAGGACTGAAAGTACCCGCGCGCGCGCGCGCCAGTGAGCACAAAGGCTGCGGAAGTTGCCACAGGCTTTCCCTAGTGAAAGGGAGTCAGAGGCTCCTGACGGCACTGAGCCCCAGTTCTGACTGCAGTGAACCCCAGTTCCAGGCGAGCCCCTGGGGACCCACACTCTTGTGGGGGGAGTCTGGACTCTCGGGCGGAGACTCGGGAGCCGGGGAAGGCGAAGGACTGAAAGTGCCCGCGCGCGCGCGCGCCAGTGAGCACAAAGGCTGCGGAAGTTGCCACAGGCTTTCCCTAGTGGAAGGGAGTCAGAGGATTCTGACTGCACTGAGCCTCAGTTCTGACTGCAGTGAACCCCAGTTCCAGGCGAGCCCCTGGGGACCCACGCTCTTGTGGGGGAGTCTGGACTCTCGGGTGGAGACTCGAGCTGGGGAAGGCGGAGGACTGAAAGCGCACATGCGCGCAAGGGCAAGGCTGACAGGAAGCCAAAACTGAGACTCCACCCCATCCAAGCTGAGCACAGAGGCTATTGCAATTTGGCAAGTCTAATCCTATAAGGCTGTCTCCAGCACCGAACTTCTCCCAGCATAGACACAGCTGATCCTTACAGCCAACTGGCCCGGAGGTCAATTCTTCCCAGTGATACCAACAACAATAAAGACTTAATTACGCCCTAACCGGTTTGGCTCAGTGGATAGAGCGTCGGCCTGCGGACTGAGAGGTCCCAGGTTCGATTCCGGTCAAGGGCATGTACCTTGGTTGCGGGCACATCCCAGTAGGAGGTGTGCAGGAGGCAGCTGATCGATGTTTCTCTCTCATCGATGTTTCTAACTCTCTCTCCCTCTCCCTTCCTCTCTGTAAAAAACCAATAAAATATATTTAAAAAAAAAAAAAAAAAAAAAAAAAGACTTAATTACAACAAGGCTGTACACACAGTCCACAAAGGGGTGCACCAAGAGTGTCCACCTCAGGTTAACTGGGGAAGCAGACCCACTGGGCCATATTGGAAACCTAGCACAAATATCTACCTTACCAACTCAGGGAATCAGTGAAAATGCGGGGTCAAAGAATCAGATCACAAACAAAAGAAATGGAGGAAAACAAACGACTGGATATCGAATTCAAAACCACGGTTATAAGACTTTTTAAGAATATCCTAGAAAAGGCCGATAAATATAACGAGACCCTCGAAGTTATGAAAAAGGACCAACTAGAAATTAAACATACACTGACTGAAATAAAAAATATTATACAGAGACCCAGAAACAGAATAGAGGAACCCAAGAATCAAGTCAAAGAATTGAAATACAAAGAAGCAAAAAACACTCAACCAAAAAAGCAAAAAGCAAAAAAAAAAATCCATAAAGTTGAAGATAATGTAAGAAGACTCTGGGACAACTTCAAGCGTACCAACATCAGAATTATGGGGGTGCCAGAAGAAGAGAGAGAGCAAGATACTGAAAACCTATTTGAAGAAATAATGAGCGAAAACTTCCCCCACCTGGTGAAAGAAATAGACTTACAAGTCCATGAAGCCCACAGAACCCCAAACAAAAGGAATCCAAAGAGGACCACACCAAGACACATCATAATTAAAATGCCAAGAGCAAAAGACAAAGAGAGAATATTAAAAGCAGCAAGAGAAAAACAGTTAATTACCTACAAGGGAGCACCCATACGACTGTCAGCTGACTTCTCAACAGAAACTATGCAGGCCAGACGGGAGTGGCAAGAAATTTTCAATGTCATGAATAGCAAGAACCTACAACCAAGATTACTCTACCCAGCAAAGCTATCATTCAGAATTGAAGGGCAGATAAAGAGCTTCACAGATAAGAAAAAGCTGAAGGAGTTCATCACCACCAAACCAGTATTATATGAAATGCTGAAAGGTATTCTTAAAGAAGAGGAAGAAGAAAAAAGTAAAGAGAAAAATTATGAACAACAAATACATATCTATCAAGAAGCGAACCTAAAAATCAAGTGAATTAAAAACCTGAGGAACAGAATAATCTGGTGAATATAATAGAATCAGGGGCATAGAAAGGGAGTGGACTGATAATTCTCAGGGGGAAAGGGGTATGGGGGGTTCATGAAGAGAATTGACAAAAATCATACACCTATGGATGAGGACAGTGGGGGGGAGGTAAGGGCAGAAGGTGGGGTGGGAAATGGGTGGAGGGAAGCTATGGGGGGAAAAAGGAGAAATAATTGTAATAATCTGAATAAAGATTTATTTAAAAAAAAAAAAGACAAATGTTTACATAAACACATACACACAAAAATCCTTAAAAAAAAAAAAAAAAAAAACACCTGAGTGAAAGATGTTTCAACCCATACATACATTTTCTGAAGTTTTACCACAATTCAGTATTGTGAGCGGAAGAGAAACCAACTCCTATCGAGTGCTCTAACCCACACCAAGTACGAGCACCACCGCCCTCAGCAGACAAGCCTGCAGGCGTGGCTTCAGGCCATGTGGCCCACACTAGTAACGCCCAGCACACAGAACACTGGCACAAAGGACAACAAAACAAAATCAAACAGGAAAGCATTCCATCTATTCTCCAGTCTCAAAGCTGAGCTACACAGTAACCCTCAGAAAAGGCAAACACCTGAAATTCTAGACTTCCACGAGATCTCCCAGCTAACCCCAGCAAAACCCACTAACCCCAGTAACACCAGCTAAAAGTACAACTCATTTTTAAAGTGTCATTTCTTACATATTCAGAAGCAAAGAACCTATCTGGAAGAAATATAAAACAAACAGAAATGGGAGCAAATCCAGAATGCAGCCATTAAATTGGAGGCCCAGGTGAGTGGGGGTGGGGACTGCCTAGCGCTCAGCAGCAGGCTCAGTATCCCCCAAACAAATAGTAAACCCACTTCCACTCCCTTTAGCTCCTGTTACAAAGTAGAGATTCTGGTTACACCCTAGATCTGGCTGCAACACTGTATTTTTCAAGATTTGCAAAAATCTATACAAGGAACCAAGATGCAAGTGCTGGACCCAATGAGCTCCATGAACTTGACTCCCACAGAAATGACCTCCTCACAGAAGGAAAACCATGTATCTCACCTTGTGGGTGCCCTTTCTGTCCCCTCCTCCTACCCTCATGTCTACCTTCACCCTGTACCTGAGTCTAGGACACCTGCACCACCTTCCAGAAGGAAGTTGCTCCCTTGACCAGAGGGACCAAAACTCTACAAGACATGCGCAAAGCCTACGAGGTACTCAGGAAAATTGTGGCCCCAGGGTCACCTGCAAACTACAGAGAATGAGGACCAGCCCTAGACAAGTGCTGGCTCCCCCCGGGGAAACCAAACAGCAGAAGGCAGAGGGCTGGGCTGGCCAGGGACTCAGACGTGCTTGCTACGCTCTGGGGTGGCTGCTACTGCTGGTTCCGTGGTCCAGGAGGAACGAGCCTATTCTCAGGATGAATGACCTTTCCCCCAAAAAAATCCCTCTCCCTATTTGGGGGAGAGGGGTAGTGTCAGGGGAGCAAATGGCTGGGAAACATTAGTACACACTGGCAACAACTGAAAAGCAACTGAACATCATCCACACAGCATCCACCCACATTTGCCAGCATAATCTTAAGTGAAAATTAACTATTTTCAAACGCAGCTCCACATCCTTACATGTGCAACCCTGTTTCCTAGGCGTACCCCCACCCCACAGGTGAGAGAAACAGGTGAGGGCAGCTGCTCCCCCTCAGTGCTCCTCACTCATGACCATGGGCTTGGCAAGAAATTATTTCATTTTAACGCTTCTCCTTGGCCTGTGTCGCGCTGCCATCCTCCACACGTGTCTCTCAGGCAGGACCACGCAGGTATAGGTCACTCCTGGGCTTCCTTCCCCACACTGTGCCCATGTGGCACTGCCTTGGCTCCCAATTTCTCTCAGCAGGTCTAACTTGAAGCATTCCCCTCCCTCTCCTTTTCAATCACTGCTTCTGAGTTGAGCACTGTCAGGAAGACAAATTCTAGTCTGAACTCCTGACCCCAGAACCGGTAAGGTCACCTCAGTTGAAAAGGTCACCTCACTTGGAAAGGTCATCAGGGTGGGCCCTAACCCTTGTCACTAGCAGCCTTATTCAAATGAGCCATCTGTAGAGACGAACCTGCAGAGAGGGAACATGATGCAGGCACCTACATGCCGAGGACCCTGAGGCCACCAGACACTACAGAGGCCTGGCGGGGACTCACCCTCACAGCCACCCCTTGGGCCAACCTTGGGTTCCCAGCCCCCAGGCACTGTGGCTCTGGCCCTGGGGTCCTGGCACCAGAAAAGACCCACGTACAACAGCTGCTCCCAGACCCCCACTAGCCCCGTCTCAGTTGTCACCACACCAGCGCCGAGGTGTCTGACCAAGGACCCAAGGATGCGCTTCAACCACACAGCAGTAGCAGAAACTCTTTATTCCAGGTACACTTTCCAGGGCCGGCCCTCTGTGAGCCGGCCGTCCCATCCCGGGGTCGCCAGCAGCACCTCAAGCTCGGGACCGCTGTCCTCACTCAACAGCTCCTCGCAGTCCTCGCTGAGCTCCTCCTCGTCCCGGGGGCTGGCCTCATCCTCCTCGCTGGATAGGAACTCCAGCTCCTCACTAGGGAGCTCGGCCTGGCCCCAACTACAGCCCTCGCTCAGCTCATCTTCACTGACGCCCTCGAGCTCCTCACTGGAGATCACCTCCAGTGTGTCACTGTCCCCCTGGCTCGGGGTGTGCTCCGCTGGCTGGTCCCCGCCAGGCTGCTCCAGCTCCTCCCTGGGCTCCAGCTCCTCACTGTCCACCTCCTCGAACCCTGGAGAGCAAAGTGACGCTCACTGCACCACCCGGGCACCGGGCTCAGCGACACAATTAACTTCCTCCAAAGGCTAAGTTCCCAGGCCTACAGGCCGTATTACCCTCCACTAGCCTTTTCACTCACTAGGGCTCATCACAAAGACAGATGCCAGGATGAAGGGAAATATGCTGATATGAATAGGCTCTGGAAACAGTTTTGGATTTTCAAGTTTGGCCTTGGCTTTCCGACATGAGAATGCAAGTAAATGAATGTCAGGCTACACCCTGACAGGTCTCCCAGACAGTGAGTCCTGCCATGACTTCTCTGTGAGAGCCTCAGTTTACTGACTGCCCTGTAAAAATAAATGAAGATGGTCCCTAATCAAGTGCTCCTCCTTGGGCCAATTAACACTCTGGTAGAGCTGTCTCTGTGACAATGCCTGGGGAGAGCTGCAAGTCGGCGCCTCAGAAGTCAGGCTGCACCGTGCGTCCGTGCTTGTTTGAGTCCACCTCCACCTCTTTTTTCCCGGGAGGACGCCTGCCCTCCAGGAGGGTTCAATGTCAGCAGGACCAGGCCCAAGCCCTCCCCGTCAGTGAACATCCTTGCAGCTTGGTTCTCAGGCACAGAGCTGTTTACAGCCTGTCCAACACTCTTCACCCTCCATTCTACCTGGGAAGTCTAAGTCGCACCTGAGGCCTGCTAACTGACAAATAACTTCAGCTCAGAATGCCTTGTGATAGATCTTGAACTACTATTTTGGAAGCCAGAACAGGAGAGAAAAACAGTCATGTGAAAATTGAAACAAAAAGATAATGTGCTGCTATAAATGGGCATTACAACAGGGCTGAGTCCCCGGGAGGCGGGTGCTGATAACCATCCATGGCCGCGCTGCCCGCCGCACGTACCGCCAGCAGGCCGCAACGTCACTCCAAACATGCAGCAGCCGTGCAGCAGCTCCTCCTGTGGGTAAATCCTGACCGCCTGAAAGTGGAAGTCCCCTAGGACACCTATAAAAATGGATTGAAGAGGTGTCACTGCCACCCCACGCATGGGGAACCGCAGTCCTGGCGTTAGCACATGGAGTCCAGAATGGCAATGGGACCGGCTACCTCCTAAACTGGGCTCTGAGGCCAACAGAAGAAATTGCCACCAAAATGTGCCCTGTGTCCACAAGCTATAACCCGTCTGAATGAAAAACACAGGCACAGGAAAGTTTCTTTATATACACAAATCTCATAGTTTGGAGGATGTAAGTTAGGAGATTAAAACAGCTTATGGTGGGTAAAAGGGCATGTTATTTATTTACATGTAATTATCATCTCTCTATCTCCTTTCCCCTAGAAAGACCTCAGGGAAAATCACGTCAATGAGGAAGCTTGGACTGGCCTGTCCAACATTTTCCCGAGAACCCAATCTGCTCACACTTCATTACCTCGGGCCTCCTCCCTTTCACTCTTTTCTTTAAAAAATCATGAGACATAAAAAATAAAATAAAGCCCTAACCGGTTTGGCTCAGTGGATAGAGCGTCAGCCTGCGGACTGAAGGGTCCCAGGTTCGATTCCGGTCAAGGGCATGTACCTGGGTTGCGGGCACATCCCCAGTAGGGGGCGTGCAGGAGGCAGCTGATCGATGTCTCTCTCTCATCGATGTTTCTAACTTTCTATCCCTCTCTCTTCCTCTCTGTAAAAAATCAATAAAATATAAAAAAATTAAAAATAAAAAAAATAAAATAAAATCACAAGACACAAATCGTGCTGAAGAAGTCCCAGGCTTACAGGGTCCTTCCTTCTGGGCTGTATCCACCTGGTGTACCTGGTGCACCCAAGCCCAAGGACGCAAAAGGGCAGGCCCAGCCCTAACACAGGATGACACTCCCTGCTCCCCCAAAACACACCTGCTAAGGTTTGTACTGACACACAGAGGGAAATTTCAGAAGGGACAGATAATTACATTCACCTACAGCAGGGGTGGGGAACATCAGGCCCACAGGACACATAAAATCCGCCAAATCATTTGGTGTGGCCCTGCCAAGGCATTAGGGGTGAGTTGATTAAATATTTGACAAAACAGAGCAGGCTATTTATTTGTAACGTATGGCCTGAGAATGATGTTATAAATATTAATGGCCCTGGGCAGAAACAAGGTTCTCCACCCCTGGCTCACAGGGAGGCAGTCCAAGCCACATTTGACAGTTAAGGCAGCAGTAACTACAGCAAGACTTCAAAAGAATCACACAGTGGGCCCCCACCTCCGAATATTCCTCTGCTTTGCTTTCACTGTTCCATTTGTCAATTAAAAGGCTCTTAAGTAAACATTTATACAGATATCACGTAAGCTACTTTCTTACAGCCAGGCCACATCACAGCAGAACAAGGAAGTCTCTGAATCCCCATCGGCCCTGAGCACAAGGAAGCCCACACCACCGAGAAGGCCCAGCACCTACCGGCCTCAGTAGCGAGTTGCTCCTCCTCAAGCAGAGAGGGCAGGGGCTGTTTGATCCCATCAAAACCAGGCTCCAGAAGAATGGGGTTCACACAGGATGTGCTTCCCCCTCAATGAGCCAAAAGAAGAAAATGAGTGGAGGAACTGTGCCCCGTCTCCCCGGTCACCTAGCACAGGCGCTCCACCGCACTAACGAGTGTCCCAGCACCGCCCGGGTCTCATACACTCCTGGACACGGAGGTGACGGGACAAGCCACCCTCCAGCTCTGAAACAGCGGGAATAGCTCAGCTCCTCTAGAAACACCATCCTCTGGACCAAGGTCGCTGTGCAGCCGACTCACCACAACACACCCCACACACTGCACTGAGAACACAAGCCAGCAGAGATCCAAGGTCCTCCACACTGAGCGCTGTGACTCGGGCTTCCATCAGAACAACACTCAGAGTTCAGCTCCCACGGAACAGGAGAGCATTTCCAAGCCCGGGCACCTGGGCACCTGTCTAATTCTGGCGGCAAAACGAAGTTAATTATAAAAGAATACATAAAAACCTTCATTATGTTAATGTGTAAGGTAAAAATTCAGAAAAGTCCCCGAGAAGAGGAAAGAGACCATTAGAATTCCTAAATGACAAGTCAGATGACAAGATACAACAGTGTTAAACAGAAAAGGCACCACCAGTCCTCCTGTGAGTCATGGTGACACCAAGTAGACAGCAACCCTGACAATGAACTTACCAAAGAAGTCGAATGAAAACGGGTCCCTTCCACCAAAAAATTCCCTGAACACATCATCTGGGTTCCGGAATGTGAAGCCGAACTCGAACGGGTTGTCGAAGTGACTTCCACCTGTACAAGCACAGCACACTTGCTTATCAGTTCTTGTACAGGGCAATCACTTGTCCACAGAACATTATCAAATTTCAAGACCTTAAAAAGTATTCCATAAACCTGAGGCTCTAACATTCAAAACCATAGCCCCGCCCTGACTCAGGTGACATGTGTTTGGACTTCAGCGTTCCAGAAGGTCACATCAGCAATGTGGCTCCCCTTCCTTCCCCACCATCTCTCAATGTGTCATCAGCACATCCTCTCTCACCAGGTTTATTTTTTGTTAGGGAACTTCATGTAAACCAAGTGTGTCCACATTTACTCTCAACCTTTCTAGGGTTGGTTTAGAGCAGGGGTGGGCAAACTTTTTGACTCGAGGGCCACAATGGGTTCTTAAACTGGACCAGAGGGCCGGAACAAAAGCATGGATGGAGTGTTTGTGTGAACTAACATAAATTCAAAGTAAAGGAGCAAAGGGGAGAGCAAGAGAACCCTCCGCTCTTTCCGCTCCGCAGGCCGGATAGAACAGCCGAACGGGCCGGATCCGGCCCGCGGGCCGTAGTTTGCCCACGGCTGGTTTAGAGCCTCAATTCCAAATGTATACCACAGACGATTACAGAAACTTTTCATCAAAAATACACCTGTCTAGCGCTGGCCAGATGGCTCTGTCAGCTGGAGCATTCTCCCATACACCAAAAGATGACAAGCTGATTCCGTCAGGGCGCGTGCCCAGGTTCTGGGTTCGATCCCTGGTTGTAGCGTGTAAAAGAGGCAACCAATCGATGTTCTTCTTTCTCTCAGGTGAGAATAAAAAAAACAAAAATACACCTGTCCAGCCTTACCACCAGAGCTAGTGATTTTAGTTTTTCAGTAGATCTATTTTTAATCCCCAAGGATATTTTGACATAAAGCAGGTGATGATGTGGGTGTACAAACTCACAATATAATATTTCATGTGTAGTCTAACAAAAGCCTCCTAATGGGCTATATAAACGCTGTCAATATGTCCTTCCATTCCACTCAGCCCAGGGGGCTTCATCTGTACTTATTGAAACCTGACTCTGTCCCAGCGAGCTAACAAATTCCAAAACCTTTTGTTGCCAGAAAGAAAAATCAACATTTACATACCTCCACCTCCACCTCCACCATTTAATCCTTCTTTGCCATATCTGTCATAGATGTCCCGTTTTTTAGCTGTAAATTTAAAAAGAAAAGTCAATAAAACCAAGTTCCCATCCCATCCAAGTCCAATAGATAAAAGTTTTCCAAGTTACAAGTCAAAAACAACACAGTTCTGAGTTCACTATTAGTGATAAGGAATTGGGACCAGCTTACTTTAAATGACAAGGAGGGTACAGGGAAAATCTAAGTACAGCTCTCTCTCCATATTCAAATAACTAATAATTATGAAGTTTAAAACGTGATTATAAACATTAAATATTTCACTTTACCACCCAGAGAGACCACATGTGCTACATTACATCATATCACCAAGTAACAAATTATTCCTAGAAGTGATGGTAGGAACTGAAAGCAAGAAAAGGAACCTGGCCCTGACCTACAATCTAGCCAAGCCTTTCATGACATGCAACTTACCTGTCCTCATTACCTTCTAGAATGAAAAGAATGACAATGTAGCCCTATTTACACAGCAACCCTGTAGGTTCTTCTGATGCACCACCACGTGTTCTCCAAAATCGTGCAGTGAAATGCAGGGCTGTGGGGAAGCCAGGCACAGGAGCAAACCACTCCCAGCCAGGTTTGGGAACCACAGTCCTAGTAAAAACAATAGCTATACCTGTGAAGAGGACTCCTAGCAGCCTGGCTGGGGTTCAAGGCTGCATAGAGACCATGAAAATTGCACACTCCATCAAAAAAAAAAGGGGGAAGCAAGGAGCCTGGCTGGTGTGGCTCAGTGGTTGAGCCTCGACCCATGCACCAAGAGGTCGCCAGTTCGAGTCCCAGTTAGGGCACATACCTAGGTTGCATGCTCAATTCCTGGTAGGGGCCATGCAGGAGGCAGCCAATCAATGTTACTCTCTCATCTGTGTTTTTCTCTCTCTCTCTCTCTTCCTGTCTCTAAAAGTCAATTTAGGGGGGTACGGGACATCAATGATGAAAGAGAATCATTGATCGGCTGCCTCCTGCACGACTCCTAATGGGGAATCAATGCTGCAACCGGGCATGTGCCCTTGACCAGAATCAAACCTGGAACCCTTCAGTCTGCAGGCCGACACTCTACCCACTGAGCCAAACCAACTAGGGCTAAAAGTCAATTGTTTAAAAAAAAAGGCCTGGCCGGTGTGGCTCAGTAGTTAAAAGACAGGGCACATGCCCGAGTTGTGGGGTCAGTCTGTTTCTCCCTCTCTCTCACTCTCCCTTCCTCTCTGAAAAATAAAAAGAGGGCAACGAAGTTTTAACAGGGGTTTAAAGATCCTCTTTCTGCGAGTTTGAGCTCAATACTCACTGTCTAATGTTCATGGCCTAGGAAACCCACAAAAGAGACACAGGTCCCGTGTTGTTAGTCCAGCTCAAAAACTGGACCATCAGTTTAAGACCTTAATGCTACATTATAATAACACTAGTGGCCCAGTGCACTAAATTCATGCACGGGGGGGGGGGGGGGGGGGGGGGGAGGAGATGTCCCTCAGCCCGGCCTGCACCCTCTCCAATCTGAGACCCCTCGAAGGATGTCCTACTGCCAGTTTACAGGGAACGGGCCTAAACGGGCAGTCGGACATCCCTCTCGCAATCCAGGACTGCTGGCTCCTAACTGCTTGCTCGCCTGCCTGCCTGCCTGCCTGCCTGCCCCTAACCACTCTGCCTGCCAGCGTGCTCACCCCCAACTGCCCCCCACCACCAGCCTACTCGCCCCCAAATGCTGCCCCCCCCCGCCAGCCTAATCACCCCCAACTTCCCCCTGTGCCAGTGTACTCGCCCCCAACTGCCTCCCCTGCTGGTCTGCTCACCCCCAACTGCCCCCCCCCCAGCGCTGACCTGATCACCCCCACTGGCCCCCCCCCCCCCCACCGGCCTGATCACCCACAACTGCCGTCCCATCCTGGCCTCTAACCGCCTCTACCTCGGCCCCGCCCCCATGGCTTTGTCCAGAAGAACATCCAGAAGGTCTCCTGGAAGGTCTCCCAGTCTAACTAGCATTATTACTCTTTTACTAGTATAGATAGAGGCCTGGTGTACAGGTGGGGGTTTGCCTGAGGGTGTGCCAGATCAGGGTGGGGGTTCCCTTGGGGCACGGGGCTGCCTAGGCGAGGGGCCTGTGGTGGTTTGCAGGCCGGCCACGCCCCCATGGGGTGAGGGTCCCTGCTGGAGGGGCGTGGCCAGCCTGGGTAAGGGGCTGATGGCTGTTTGCAGGCTGGCCAAGCCCCCAAGCGGGTACCCTCACCCCATGGGTGTGTGGCCAGCCTGGGTGAGGGGCTGAGGGCTGTTTGCAGGCTGGCCACGCCCCCCCAGCGACAAAGGCCCCCAGCCCCTCCTCGAGTGGAGGCCAGGTTGGGTGGGAAGCTTGGCTTCCTCCGTCGCCAGGGGCAACCCAAGCCTCCTGCTCACTCCAGCTCCGTGGCCACCACCATCTTTGTTGGGTTAATTTGCATACTCGCTCCTGATTGGCTGGTGGGCGTAGCAGAGGGACAGTCAATTTGCATGGTTCTCTTTTATTAGTGTAGATGACTGACAGGCATCCGTGTTCTTGTGCTTTCATAAGTAACCAAAGTTACTTGTGAAATTAGATGCCTGGGCCTTCCTTTAAAATAAAGAAGGGAGGCACTAATGGATACAACAAGGTGCTCCCATATCAGTAACTGCTGACATGGTTGATGGTAAAATGGGGTTTGTCCCAACATAAAAAATGACTTTCAATAGTGACCCCAGCCCTAGCCAGCCTGGCTCAGTGGATAGAGTGTCAGCCTACAGACTGAAGGGTCCCAGGTTTGAGTCCAGCAAAGGGCACATGCTTGGGGGCTCACTCCCCAGTAGGGGGTGTACAGGAGGCAGCTGATCAATGATTATCATCATTGATGTTTTTATCTCTGGCTCCTTCTCCCTTCCTCTCTGAAATCAATAAAGAAATATCCTATCTAATAAAGAGGGAATATGCTAATTGACCCTCACGCCATCACAAAGAGGCTGCACCCACAGCCAATAGGAGGGAATATGCTAATTTACTGCCCCGCCCTCAAAGATGAAGGCACCCAGTTAATAAGGAGGGAATGTTAATTGACTGTCCTGCCTCAAAGATGGCAGCGCCCACAACCAATAAGGAGGGAATATGCTAATTGACCCTCACGCCCTCAAAGATGGCAGTGCCCACTCTGTGTGCCTACCTCCATAGTCCCCCAGTCCCCTCAGCCCCCCAGGGCCGGCCCAAGGTGCAGGCAAGCCTTGGATGGCAGCTGCCCATCTGACGCCCCAAGCGCAGGCATGCCTCAGATGTCGGCTGCCCAGCCACCCAGAGCCGGCCCGAGGCGCAGGCAAGCAGAGGTGTGATGGGGCATCGCCTTCCGCTGATTGCCGGGTCACCTCCTGCCCCTGAGGGCTCCCGGACTGTGAGAGGGGGCAGGCCGGGCTGAGGGACCCCCCTCCAGTGCATGAATTTTGATGCACCGGGCCTCTAGTATTTAATTTAAAAAAATTAGTGATGCAGACACGTGGAGCAGGCATCCACCCCATGGTCAGTGAATCAGCCTCTACCCTTTCAAATGCCTCCACCTTGACTCATGCTAGGTTATCTAGTACTGCTTCCTGGCAAGGCTGAGCAGTGGTTTTCCAGATTCCTTATAGAGTTCCACTACCCCAGAACCCAGACACGTCTCCTCTTCACCAAGAACTGTGGACAGGATTTGTTAGCAGCCTTGACTCATGAAACTAGGCAAATGGACCTGACTTCCATTAGCACTCAATACCTATGCTCTCAACAGACCGGGGTCCAACCTTATGAGGAAAGTCGAAAGTCGTCTTCTCGGGCACCCACTGCCCAGTGAGGTCTTGCCCCTGGGGTCACTTACCATCAGAGAGCACCTCATACGCCTCAGCTACTTGTTTGAATTTCCTCTCCGCTTCTTCTTTATTCTCAGGATTTTTATCTGGGTGCCACTTCAATGCCAGTTTCCGATACCTTCAAAAGAGTAAAAGGTATTGATCACAACCAAAGTCCAAAAATCCAATAGGCTCTGAAACAGAATGAGACAAGAAAATGGCTTCAGAGCTACAAACTCCCTTTTTCATTCAGAACCAAATTAAGTAGCTCTAAAACCCAGAGCACATAATACAAACCGATTTCTATCAGTAGAAAAGTGTTAACTTGCTATCAGTAGAAAAGTGTTAACTTGCAAGTACAAGGTGTGCACAGCATGGGCTCAGATGTGAGGCTGAGACGGCCCTGCTCACTGAGCACTAAAAGCACGACTGTCCTCCTGCCCTCACATTCTCGTTCCTCACAGGGAGGCTGTCTCAGCCATAGCAGTCATGTAGTCCATGTCTTCCTCAAAGCCATCCCATTCTGGAGGCAAGTCTATGGCCAAGGTCACACAGTTCCAAGGGGTCAAGTAACATGAAAATCACATGCTGTTTAAATTTTAAAATATCCTGCCATGGCAGGTGTTCCCCATGGTTAGAGCACATCAGCCTGCAGATGGAAAGGTCAAGCGTTTAATTCCAATCAAGGGCATGTACCTGGACTGCCAGGTTGATCCTTGGCCTGTCAGGGCATGTGTGGGAGGCAACCAATCGATGTGTCTCCCTCACATGGATGCTTCCCTTTCTTTCTCCCTCTTCCTCCCTCTCCACTCTCTCTAAAAATTAATGGGAAAATATCCTCTCGTGAGGACTAACAAAACAAACAAATCCTGTCTAATACTAGCTAAACGTAAGTAGCATATACTTAGTATGAGAACATTAAATGGGGAGGGAGCGTGCCCTTTAAAACCTAAGACTAGAAGAACCTGGTAAACCTCTTAACATGTGGCAAGTTATTAACATGAGGCTTTATTCTCACATCGCGTGGATCTGATCATGGAGAAGCAGACCCAACCCTTTAAAGGGCTTCAGCCCTCCATAAAAAATGACAGAGCACTCGGAGAACTGGAGAGAAGAGCCAAGTCAAGCCATGCGAGGATGAGAAAATGCACCCACACAGGTGGGTTCGACTGCACGTCGAGTCAAGGCCTACGGAGTGCACAGTGTCCTGTGTTTCCACTCAGATTTCAGGCTTCCCCACCTGGGCTTGAGCAGCAGGGCGGTGGCCACCACAAGGAGAGCCTGTGAGCACACACAGTACTGGGGGTTTTCTCAGGGGGAGGACAGCCACACACCTGTAAGCCTCAGTTTTCCCAATCATCTCACATGAACAAGGATGAGTCCACAGAATGGACTATTCTAAGAACATACACCACCCATGGCTGCAATTTTCTTCATTAAAAATAAAGGAGGCCAGCCCTAGCCAGTTTGGCTCAGTGGATAGAGCATCAGCCTGTGGACTGAGGGGTCCTGGGTTGATTCCAGTCAAGGGCACACGTCGGGTTGCAGGCTCAATTTCCAGTAGGGGGCGTGCAGGAGGCAGCCGACCAATGATTCTCTATCTCTCCCTCTTCTTTCCTCTCTGAAATCAGTAAAAATATATTAAAATAAATAAGGCTAAATCAAGTCTGTCAATATTTATTCATTCAACTGCACAACACAAAATGGGAACATCTTATTCCTTTTAAAAGTACTAGCATTTTCTAAATTCATATCTCAGTCACCCTGGGACCCTGATGTCCCATGCTCACAGGCAACTGAACCCTTTATGTTAACATCTAATGATGTCCTGGCCGGGGGCTCAGTTGGTTAGAGCATCCGCCTGATACGCCAAGGTTGTGGGTTCCTCAGGGCACATACAAGTAGCAACCAATGAATGCCTAAGTAGAACAACAAATCCATGTTTACCTCTCTCTCTCTCTCAAAAAATTAGGAGCAATTTTCTCAATCCCTTAAGATTTTGCTTCCCAACAATTATCATCAGTTTGGCTCAAATTAGCTCACAAAAATTATCAACAACAACAAAACATCTAATGAATCAGTTAGATCCAAGTCACAGTCAGAGGTGCAGGCTGCGGTCTTCCAACAATGGGGATTTTCAGATGACCCCGCAGGATGCTTGTGGCACCACACTCCCCAAGTGCCAAGTCAACTCCATTTCAAAGTCCAATGCCAGGCTCTCTGGGATTATCTCATATCCTCAGGAAGTTTCTGACCCACTTCCAGCAGAAACAGAATCCACTGCCCCAAGGGAAGAAACAGAGGAAACCATGCAACCTAATCCCTCCTTCCCACCCCCACCCCCAATCTGGGCATGGAAACAATGACTGTTATACTACACTGAATGCCGTTTTTATAGGCAATACAGTTATACTGTCCAACCGCACAGATTTCAGAAAGACAATTACTTACGCCTTTTTAATGTCCTCGGCGGAGGCATGTCTCTGCACGCCTAGAACTTCATAGTAATCCACCATGTTTTACAGGCTGTTGGAACGAGTCCTGCTATTAGAAATCCAGGGTCAGTGACATCAGGGCAGGGAACAGCGGACTTCCCAACTTTTTTACCTCATGGCACATAAACTAATTACTAAAATTCTGCAGCACACCAAAACATATTTTGCCAACCTGACAAAAAAAATAGGTATAATTTTGATTCATTCACACTGGATGGCTACAGTGTTGGCTGCTGACATGTTTTTATTTGACAATCTAAGGAGAAAGAGGTCAGTGCCCCTGACTACATAGGCTGGTATTGCATTTCTAAAAGTTTTTGCGGCACACCAGTTGAAAATCACCAACCTAAACGAAATAAAACTAACAGGTGACTTGCCAGAGACATGGTGTCCACCTGAGAAGCAGCAACTGAGAGGCCCCTGGCGAGCATCCTGCTTTCTCGCCTCAACATGCTCAGAAGCTTGTTGCCTCGTCCCTTATTTGCGTCCCGTGTCAGGCACTGGGCAGCACATTGGGGCCACCAGGAAAAAGAGTGCCTCGCCCGGAGGATCCACAGCATGGAACCACACACCTTGGCCTCCCCACATCCTGGGAGGGAAAGGGGGGCCATCTTTGATTAAAGGCCATCAGTGTGAACAACTAACTAACGTGAAATTCAGAAAAGAATGTATAACCTCAAATACACCAATGGAAGTTCCAAATATTAAATGGTTAAGAAACTCAGTAACAGAACAGACTACAAAATTTGCCACTTAGATTACTAAAACATGGCCCTCGCTGGTCTGACTCAGTGGATAGAGCATCGGCCTGAGAACTGAAGGGTCCCAGGTTTGATTCTGGTCAAGGGCACATGCCCAGGATGCAGGCTCGATCCCCAGGAAGAGGTGTGCTGAAGGCAGCCAATCCGTGGTTCGCTCTCATCACAGATGTTTCTCCCTCTCCCTCTCCCTTCCTCTCTGAAATCAATAAAAATGTATTTTTTAAAAACAGAATAGTAAAATACGTATTTCTCAAGTAGTCCTTCAATGTTTTTTAAATTACCAATTAGCCCAGCCAGCATGACTCAGTGGTTGAGCATTGACCTGTGAACCAGGAAGTCACAGTTAAGTTCCCAGTCAGGACACATGCCTGGGTTGCGGGCTCTGATCGATGATTCTCTCTCATCATTAACGTTTCTGTCTTTCCCTCTCCCTCTCTCTCTGAAATCAAAAAATATGTATTTTTTTTAAAAATTACAAATTAGGGAGAGAAGACGATATGGTTACTATTTTCTTGTAATTCCTCCAACCTGGCATTCAAGTCCAACTAGCTGAGAGGCACACACCAAATGTGGAACAGTTAGCGGAAGGCATGTCTGGGTCCAAGGTTGTTCACTGCAGTTTTTCCATTTTTTAAATATGTTCAACATAAGATATTAGGGAAACTGTTTTAAATGCAATCAGTTAAATGATATGCGAGTGAGCCAACTATTATAGAAGTTTTTCTCGCTGGTAGTTACATCATTCAAAGCACAGTGGTCAGCAGTTCAACCTGGAAATGACTACCCACAGAAGAGGTAGCCATTCTTATGACCAGAGGCACAACAACCTGAAATGTTCAGGAATTAAAAACATGGCCATCAGCCACAATAGTGCAGCAGCAGCCAGAAAGCAGCAGAAAACCAGCATCCCCTCAGCTCTACTCAAGACTAAGGATACACTTGGCTACATTCACTTGGAGCTGTAGTTGCCGCAGGTCTGCGGGCAGTCTTAGCAGTGACAGACAGGGAATGATGCCAGCCCACTGTCACGACAGGAGAGAGAGACCTCTGCACAAAGCTCCCACTTCAGAGGTCATCTGGTGTGTCAGAGGCCATGCTTAGGTATTTTTGCTACCATTTCAAAGCCCAGACCCAGGTTCTCTAAGTCCCAATGGTTCGCCTTATATTTGCAATAAGTACGACGTTTGTGCAAATGATTATGGTTTTGTGGCAGCCTCAAGGCAGTTGGTACAGCCAGGGGAAGATGGGTGGAACTCAGAAAGCCTTGCCTACCAGGTGGTGAGTACGTGATTGCTCAACCACCTACCATCCCCCTGGGAGACTCCTGCCCCCGGGCACTCCTGTGAACATGGTCAATTGGACACAGGCAGCCCTCCAAGGCTGGTGCTTTTCTTCTTTCTAAACGAAGACCACCCCGTGAAGAAAATTCAAGTGAACTGAGTGAGACCGATCGTCTGGTGAAGAGTCCAAAATCGCACACTGCTACCCGTTTTGCCAATGCTGACCCTTCTCTACTCCCTGTCCAGCCCTGGCCAGCTCCCACCCAACACCTGAAGCATCCTCTTATTTAAATTCAAGAGCCAGCCCCCGCCATTAGCATCCAAGAGACATTTTCGGGGCTTGTACTGTGTGACTTTCCAAAGCCCTGAGCACACTGGGCTTTCTGGTTGAGGCAGTCTCTGGTCTGCCTTTTCTGCCAGCTCGCTTCCCTCAAAAAGACCTGCTGGCAAAGCTCAGGCACTCCCATTATTTAAATAACATATATTCAGCAATGGTTCTCCAATTGTATGTCCAAACCTAGGTCTCTCTTAGGCACAACACATTAATAGACAGCTACTTGACTTAGCCATCTGGACGTCTGACAGACATCTCAAATAGAACATGACCAAATCTAACTGTCGACCACCCCCCAACAGGTCCCACCTGGTCATTCTCTGGTAAATTCTACCTTGAGCTTCCAAGCTGCATGACTAGAAATATCACCAGCATCACCATCGCTACACCCCCATATACAAAGTGAATTAATCCAGCTTTGTCTAGTGTCCAGCAAACTATCTCAAACACCTTCCCTTTTCTCCATCTTCAATGGCACCAGCATCGCCACCCTCACACACTGCAGGTGCTGGCTGACTCAAGCACACCCTCTCCTCTCAGTGGAGGTGAGCTGATCACTGATAAGCAGATGCATCACCCACAGCACTGGACAAACGAGCTGTCCTGCGAGTGCAGGACTCCGGTGCTCACTGCTACAGACAGTGTGCACCTGAATGTCTCTCCCTTTGACTGGGGAGAAGGTAGATGAAATAAAATTAACTGTCCTGCTCATGTACGTCTGGGGCAGAAGAGATACAAGAGCCTAGGACATGAGTCAGGCAAGAAAGGAAAGAAGCTGCAAAAATTACAGGCCTGGTCAAGAGACACAAGGAATGACTGAGGAAGTGTACCAGCATGGAGGTGACTAAGAATAGACCACTAAATGCCAACTGTCTCCTGGAGCAGGAAAAGGTCATTCATGAACACTTGATGGGATGTGAAGAGTCTGTAGTCAACAGTCCAGTAGCAATGCTAATTTCTTACATAAGCTGGTGTAAGGAAAGCTGGGTGAAAGGCACACAGGAAAACCCTTGTACCATCCTTACAACTCCTCTGTAAATCTAAGATATTTCAAAATGAAAAATTAAAAATAAGTCAAAACAAACAAGTACAGCCATGTCAAAAGGACATGAGTCCTGAGGGTGTGTCTCAGTGGTTGAGTGTCAACCTATGAACCAGGAGGTCCCGGTTTGATTCCCGATCAGGGCACATGCCCAGGTTGTGGGCTCAGTCCCGTGTGGGGCATGCAGGAGGCGGCCGATGTTTCTATCTTTCTCTCCCTCTCCCTTATTCTCTGAAATCAATAAAAATATATTTTAAAAAAAGAATAAGTGAATGAAAATAACATCTCTTTCACCCTGGCCAGTGTTGCTTAGTGGTTGGAGCATTGGCCTGAGCATCGAAGGGTCTCAGGTTTGATTCCTGGGTCAAGGGCACATACCTAGGTTGCGGGTTCGCTCCTCACTCCTGGTCAGGGCTTATGCAAGAAGCAACCAGTCTCTCACATTGATGTCTGTCTGTCTGACCCTCCCTCCTTTCATCCTTCCCTCCTCCTTCCTTCCACTCTCTCTGAAAAGCAATGGAAAAAATACCCTCACAGTTCAGGATAACAAAAAAGTAAAATCTTTTTTTATTCCTAATTGACCAGCAGGTAACAGTTCATGCAAATAATAACAATAATTATTCGATTATACAGGCTTGTGTCCATATGCTTGTGAAATGAATGACAATGACGGGCAGGGAGGGAGGAATTAGGAATATCTGCTTTTAGAAGATACTTTGATGGAAGCTAGTGTTCCGTCCATGTACCCTCCATGTACCCTCCATACGTAAAAGTTTAAGAAGCCCATTTCATCATGCTGTTTCACGTCACTGCACTTCACAGATGTGTTTTTTGTAAGCTAAAAGCAAGACCCTCCACCAGCAAAAAGATTACGCTCCCTTTACTGTGGTGGTCACCTTACTGATACCCCTGATATCTCCAGGGTCCTGCCTGTGTAACAAATACTAGAGACAAAAAATATAATCATATAAAATGTTCAATTAAAGCCCAAAAGGCAGAAAAAATATGTAAGACAAAAACAGCAACAAAGAACAAGGACAACAGGTAATAACAATAACAAATATGGGAGCAATTAACCCAACTACGCAATCTTCACTTCCTATGCCAATGGTCTGAAGCCTCCTAACCATAGCTCCTGTGCTAGACACACCCCACCATACTCTGCGTGACATCCACGTCATCCCACTCATGCAGCTGACCACATCAGAAACCTAGGCATGCCTAAGATCTGCCCTTCCCCACAACCTCCATAACCAATTACCTGTTAATCAGCAGCTTCCTGTGCCCTGGTTTAGACCCTCACATCTGTCAGGCACACCACTGCCAAACAACTCACACCACACATTAGGCAAGTGAGTTATTCAAACCCTCCAACAATTCCCTACAGTTAAGTAGGTTTTACCAATTTCTGGTCTAATTCTTCCTCTACATGCTTATCTCCTTTACTATTTTTTACATTTTAAAAAATTGATTTGTTAATGGACACACTGTAAGACCCACACGTGTCACATATTACAAATGCTAGTTATTTTTACTGCAACAATGTGGAATTATTAAAACAAACTTCCTTAGTGTACACCCAAAACTACTACACATGGCACCTTCCAGGGACAGACTCTTCTGCAGAGAAATCAACACCCCACTACTCCCACACCTTCCTGGGTGTAAAAGGATTCCACCACCTGCTCAGACAAGGCAATGCTCTGATCCTCATCCTGCCTGGAATGCCTCCCCAAGCACCGTGCACCTTTCCTTTTTTTTTTTTTAAATATATTTTATTGATTTTTTACAGAGAGGAAAGGAGAGGGGTAGAGTTAGAAACATCAACCAGCTGCCTCCTGCACACCTCCTACTGGGGATGTGCCTGCAACCATATCGAACCTGGGACCTCTCAGTCCGCAAGCCGACGCTCTAGCCCAGCCGTGGGCAAACTACGGCCCGCGGGCCGGATCCGGCCCTTTCGGCTGTTCTATCCGGCCGGCGGAGCCGAAAGAGCAGAGGGTTCTCTTGCTCTCCCCTCCACTCCTTTACTTTGAATTTATATTAGTTCACACAAACACTCCATTCATGCTTTTGTTCCGGCCCTCCGGTCCAGTTTAAGAACCCATTGTGGCCCTAAAGTAAAAAAGTTTGCCCACCCCTGGCTCTAGCCACTGAGCCAAACCAGTCAGGGCACCATGTACCTTTCCTTATGTTGACTCTATCTTACACTTGCCTCCATTTTAACAGTCATACTTATCACACATGACACTGTAGTCTTTAAAATGTTTTTAGCCCACCCGGTGTGGCTCAGTGGTTGAGCATCAACCTATGAACCAGAAGGTCTCAGTTCAATTCCAGGTCAGGGCACATGCCCGGGTTGTGGGCTCGATCTCCAGTAGGGGGCGTGCAGGAGGCAGCCAATCAATGATTCTCCTTGTTTTTCTCTCTCACTCACTCTCCCTTCCTCTCTGAAATCAATAAAAATATATATATTTTTAAAGGCCCATCTGTGCATCAATGGCCATTTAAGTATGTGCTGTACTCAGTGACCTTAACAGTGGTACACAAAGGGTTTATAGTCCCTAAGTCTTCCAAAGGTTTTCCTCTTTGGAAGGCTTTAGCAAATTAATGAATATTCGGGTTGACCTGTTCTTGCTGTCTATCACCATAACCTTTTCACTCCGTTAGTCAATTAATTCTCTCTCAGGACTTCTACGGAAACCATCACTACCTACTGGCCTGGGGGTCAATTCTTTGGTCACTATCTGAAATGTGCTTTTAAAGTCATTCTGTCCATGTTTGCTGTTCAGTCATAAGGATACTACACAACTTGAATCAGTGAAATAATGAACTTAACTGGAGTCATTTAAGTTAGTATTGCTCTTATTTTTTTCAACTTTTGGAAGAGAAGGAAAAGCTGACTTTGGTAAATAAATATGAAACAAAAATGTAATTGTGCGACATTAAAGGTGTTAGCTGAACTCTTGTAATCATGCTGTGGTATACAAATGTATCAACCAACATGCGGTGCACCTCCAGTGTTGCTTGTCAAGTGTACTTAAATAGAAAAACAAAGAATGTAAGATTATCAAAATAAAAAATACATATATACACGCAAGAACAAAAAAAAATGTGAGAGTGGATACAAGAGATAAATGGGGACTGGAAAGTAGGTACTAGACCAGTGGTCGGCAAAACGTGGCTCGCGAGCCACATGCGGCTCTTTGGCCCCTTGAGCGTGGCTCTTCCACGAAATACCAGGGCCTGGGTGAGTCTATTTTGAAGAAGTGGTGTTAGAAGAAGTTTGTTTAAAAAATTTGGCTCTCAAAAAAAAATAAATAAATAAATAATAAAAAATTTGGCTCTCAAAAGAAATTTCAATCGTTGTACTGTTGATATTTGGCTCTGTTGACTAATGAGTTTGCCGACCACTGGGATAGACCCACACAACCAACTACACTGCATAAGACCTTGAATGGCTTAGGAATTAGCAGGGTAATTTTAGAAAAAAATGAAGACCAGAATTTCCCCCTTTAAAATGACAAATATTCCCTGGGGCAGAGGGCATAGTGAATGTTCGTGTCCTGACATGGCTAATACTTGAGCCCTTACTATGTCGCCGTGTCGAATACCAGCCTGAGCTCTGAGAGGACACTGCTGTCTGTCCTCCTTTCTCCCTGGAGAAACAGGAACCCTGAAGCCCAGGTGCGGGATATCCAGTCTAGCATTACAGCAGTGAGGGGTAAGGAGCCTAGACAGACAGACCTAGGCGCTCCAGTGCAAGCTGCCCTCTCATCACTATAGGTAAGCTGTAGAAATTTATGCATCAAAAATTGTAAACACATGCCAAAACCGGTTTGGCTCAGTGGATAGAGCGTCAGCCTGTGGACTGAAAGGTCCCAGGTTCGATTCCGGTCAAGGGCATATACCTTGGTTGCAGGCACGTCCCCAGTAGGGGGTGTGCAGGAGGCAGCTGATCGATGTTTCTCTCTTATCGATGTTTCTAACTCTCTATCCCTCTCCCTTCCTCTCTGTAAAAAAATCAATATATTTTTTTTAAAAAATTAAAAAATTAAAAAAAATGTAAACATAGCCCTGGCTCACTTGGTTGGGCATCATCTCATGCACCCAAAGGTTGCGGGTTCCATTCCCAGGTCAGTCAGGGCACATGCGAGTTCAATCCCTGGTAGGAGGCATGCAGGATGTTCTGCTCACATTCATATTTCTCTCCTCCCCCCCCCCACCCCCGTCTCCCTTCCTCTCTCCAAAAATCAACTTTTTAAAATGTACACATCATTTTTTAAAAAAGACTACCTATCTGCGGTCTAGAGATTGCACTAATTCCCATTCTGGCCAGTACTGTTAGCCTGAAATTCCTGTCCCTCAGAAACCATTACTGACCTGGGCCTGATCTGACTGTCCTGTAATTCCTCCTCATGTTCAAGTGCTTCCTGCAAACTGCTTGCTGGTCGTGGTCCATTTTCCATCTAGCTGTTGGCCTTTCTGAAAAAAATTTTTTTAACCAAACCTTACAAAGGCTTTGTTGGGACCAGTGGAAGCCAAGTATTAACTGTGTCTACTCATCAGCCTTTGACATGGGGATGCTCACTGGCTGTCATATGTTAGGGCCGGGAAAAAGAGCGTTAACTCAATATACTGCTTCTACCGACATTACTGAGAGCAACTCAGGGCTCTGAAAGGGCTAAGTCCAGCACAGAGCAGGCCCACAATCTGCGAGGGTGAGTGCTGTGAGCCTGGGCTCCAAGAACATAGGAGCCTGTACAAGCACAACCTACAAAGCACAACCTAAACAGCAGTCTACCAATTAGTAATGCGCATGAACTTGTGTAACGGAGGGTTCCTAGGCCCATTTGAAAAAAGGCTCTCTCACCCAGTAGCATGTTAGCCTATGCATCTGCATCTGAAACAAGCAACTTGCAGTCACCTGGAAAGCAAACCAGAGCCTCTTGTCCACTAAACAAGATTAATTTTCAGAAACCAAGCCCAATTAGCAAAGCAGTAAAATGTGACTGCACACCAGTAACTGCCAGATTCTACAAACCCTAGTCTCCCCTCAAGGAGATGCCCGCAGCCATTCACCGTCCCCGCAATGAGCACGGACTGGTTTTCCCTTGAGTTCTACTTCAGCCTCAGACTGCTGGGGCAGAGAAGTCTGTCCTCACAGCAGAGCTGACCCCACCAAGCAGGAAGCGCTTCTCTTTCCAATCTGCTAGTCAACAACCACCCCTCTAACTCCTAGGGTCCACCGCTGCCCATTCAACACTCGCATTCTCCAAATAGGTATATATATATGGCTAATATGCAAATTGTCTCTGGGGGAGTTCAACCGGGAGTACAAAGTTTGATCGCTCGCTAGATGTGCGCGGACCACTAGGGGAGCAGCTCAGAATGAAGGAAGGCCCTGGCTGGCAGCCGGAAGGCCCCTGATCACCAGCCAGGCCTAGGGACCCTACCCATGCACAAATTTCCTGCACGGGGCCTCTAGTCACAAATATGACGATGAGCCAGGGTGCACACACAGTACCCAAGATGCTCCATCAGGGGAAGGCTGGAGTGCACACACCCACTTCCCTCCTGGTGCCTGCACTGTAGCAGGTGTGGACCATTGCATCAATGCCTGGCATAGAAGTTCTGACTCCCAGAGCTCTATCAGCTGGCATATCTCCTCTACAGGTGAATTAAATTGCTATCACTTACATTTAAATGCTTTATCATTAGAGTTCTTGAAGGTAGAATTCTGTGTAAAATAAGTCTAGGTCACTGAGGGAAAAAAAAGTGCCTAGATCCCCCAACAAAACCGCCATCACTAATTTCTATTCCTGTGTTATCACTGAAGTACTAGAAAAGCACTGTACAGAATCCCTAACCTCTTGATTACCTTCATGCCTCCCGTGTTCTTTTTTTTAAATATATTTTTATTGATTTCAGAGAGGAAAGGAGAGGGAGGGAGAGGTAGAAACTACAATGATGAGCGAGAATCATCAGGGGGCTGCCTCTTGCATGCCCCCCACCAGGGATCAAACCCCAAACCTGGACTTGTACCCTGACCAGGAATCGAACCATGACCTCCAGGTTCATGTTGATGCTCAACCACTGAGCCACGACGGACAGTCGGTGGTCGTGTCCGGGTCCATCCCCTCCATGTTCTTAACGAAACAAAAAAATACAATATGTGCCCAACACAATTGTTACTAATATACCACTCTGGGCAGCCTGGCAGAGTCCCTGAACTCCTCAGACACCTCCACATCCTGAGGCCTTCTGCTACTCTATCTTGGTCATTCACATAAATAAGGTGTTACTGAACAAAACTGACCGTATCTTTCCACCCTCAGGACCTTTCTCAAATCTCTCCCTCTAGAATCAAAGAAACCTTACTCTGCTTGCAAAAACACCACCAACTCCTTACTCCTTTCCAATCCGTGAGACTCCACTCTGAAACTGGAGGTGAAGCAGGGGAAGGATCCTTCTTCCAGAAAGCCTTTCACTGTTACCCACCCGCAGGTTACACCTTGTTGTAAGTAATGATTCAAAAGGTCATAATGTCCACTGGACACAGTCCCTATCTTTAGCTTAAAAAATGGCTAATCAAGTACATATTACTGCTATTAACCCAGAAAATGGGCAATTTTAAGTAAAATATTTTCTAAGTATTTAATTCGTGTTGTGGCATCAAACTAACTGGTTACAATACTACTGGAATGGAAGCAGGCAAGAAGTTTAAAAGAAACTGGCAAATCTGGAGCAGCTTCCCATGTGTCCTTCATTTCTGATGACTTCCTAGAACAAGGCCACAGGTGGGAGAAACAAACAGACCATCCACTTAAATATTTTGTTCTTAACCTAATACCCCCTTAGAGCTTTCCTAAAACGCACAAGTTTTTCCTTTATGACTCAAGATGGACACCACCGTCACCTATTAGATTCCTTTCATTAAAATAAAATAGAACATAGACCTGGCAAACACTGTCTCTAGTACTTGTGAACTTAAACTGTATGCTACGTGTTTATTTTTCCAACTTTCCTAAACTCTGGATCCCACTATTAACTGCAGAACAGGAATCAGAATGCAAACACAGCAAGTAGAAGGATCCAATTCAACCAGTACTTTCTGAGCACTCTGGCTGGGACAATGCTACTGGCACCAAGGAACACAACATCAAGGCCTACCCTGAGGAATGCACAGGGTTGCCCAGCACCCACACACAAACACAAGGCAAACTCTAAATGCCTCTGGGGGAAAGGTAGGGTGAGAATTTTAAAGGGCACAAAACCACATTCTTCCTTGAGGAAATCACTCTTCCAAAGACAACTGACACTTGCAACTGAGCCTGAGCCTGGACAATCTAGGTTTCCACCCAGAGATGAATGGATCCAGTAGTGCAGACATACAATGGAAAATTGCTCAGCCATAATGAAATCGTTGCCATTTGTGACATGTAAGGACCTAGTTAGTGTGTACTGTGCTAAGAAGTAAATGCCCTAGTGGTTTGGCTCAGTGGACCAGGGGTCCTCAAACTTTTTAAACAGGGGGCCAGTTCACTGTCCCTCAGACCGTTGGAGGGCCGGACTATAGTTTAAAAAAAAAAAAAACTATGAACAAATTCCTATGCGCATTGCGGGCCCGGGACAAGTCGGCTGCTAAGCAGGACAGGCAGCAGCACCCAGCGGGCCACATGTGGCCCGCGGGCCGTAGTTTGAGGACCCCTGCAGTGGACTGAGCGTCGGACTAAGGGGACCCCAGGTTCGATTCTGGTTAGGGGCACATGCCCAGATTGAAAGCTCGAGTCCCAGTGGGGGGTGTGCAGGAGGCGGCCAATCAATGATTCTCTCTCATCATTGATATTTCTGTCTCTCTCTTCCTCTCTGAAATCAATTTTTTAAAAAATACTAAAAAAGGGGGGAGAGAAATAAGTCAGACAAACACCGAAGGATTTCACTTATATGTGGAATCTAAAAACCAAAACAAATGAATAAACAAAGCAGAAACAGCCCCCATACAGAATGGACCGAAGATTATCAGCACCCTAACAAAGCTGGAGTATTTGGATATACTAATAGTTCTACAGCCTCGCAGCCATAAGCAACAGTTGCCATTGTTTTTCATTTACAATGGCATAAATTTCTTACAAATTTTATATAAGGTAAAAAAATGTGAGAAAACCAAGTTATGCCTAGATAAGATAAAGCTTCTGAAATAAAGTACCAATGGTAAATGACACGACAGAACCTTCTCTACTTTGACATATACTGTAAACCTTAGAAATGTAACTACTTATATTTTTCACAAGTTAATTTCCACTCCTTAAAAAGTTTCTTTAAATTTACTTCTTAGGTAGGCTGTGAAAACAAAAAGGGTCAGCTGTTATTTTTAAGTCCCCCTAAAAATACAAAGTTTATGGGGGGAGGGCAGGCAAGAAGGGGTCAATGGAGGAAAAGGGAACATATGTAATACTTTCAAGAATAAAGATATTTTTAAAAATACAAAGTTTGGAATAACACTTTATAATCCAAACATAAGAAAATCATCAAATGTTTGCTACGTGGCTTATGCAGTGTCATTTTTCCAACTAGGCTTTAAAATTGTCTTTCCAGCCCTGACCGGTTTGGCTCAGTGGATAGAGCGTCGGCCTGTGGACTGAAGGATCCCGGGTTCGATTCTGCTTGGTTGTACCTTGGTTGGGGGTGTGCAAGAGGCAGCTGATCAATGTTTCTCTCTCATCGATGTTTCTAACTCTCTGTCCCTCTCCCTTCCTCTCTGTAAAAAATCAATAAAATATATTAAGAAAAAAAAATAAAAATAAAAAAGTAAAATAAAATTCTTTCCATTTCTAGCACTGTTCTTATCTTCACCAACTTGCTCTTCTTATTTAGACCCTTTTTTTGAAGTTCTCCCAAATTCTATTCAAAGAGAAACTATAAAATTTGTTCAATCTTGTCACTAACCCTCCATCCTAGTTCACTAATAAGCCTGCAGTTACCTGCCTTGCACCACGAGGTGGTGTCCTGGACAAATTTAAAATCAAACCAATTTTTTAACACACCAGCATCCTAAATTCTAGACTCATTTCCTAGGACAGTGGTCAGCAAACTCATTAGTCAACAGAGCCAAATATCAACAGTACAACGATTGAAATTTCTTTTGAGAGCCAAATTTTTTAAACTTCTAACGCCACTTCTTCAAAAATAGAATCGCCCAGGCCGTGGTATTTTGTGGAAGAGCCACACTCGAGGGGCCAAAGAGCCGCATGTGACTCGCAAGCTGTAGTTTGCCGACCACGCAAGTGAAAAGGCAGAAAGAAATAAAGGTTTTTTAAAACCCTGTTAAAATATCAACATACAAGGGTTGATCCAGCTCACTTACTGCTCAGCACAGCCACCAGAAGTGCTGTGCAATCAACCAACATAGCAGCTGATCTTTACCCCCAAGGAAGGAACCAGTCACATCACTAAAGTGACATGGTGAGGATTACACAGACCTGAAAAAAATTAATTTAAATTATTTGCCAAGTTTTAAAGTGCCCTCTGAAGTTGTAAAACACACACACACACAAACCCCATAAACCAAACCTGGTTTTTGAGTTTGCTAGGTAGAAAACTGTTGATACTGGTGACAACTGTAGATTTGAAACTATCCAAGAGAAAATATTTTTGGTTCTACCACTTAAAAATGGGATGGCTTAAACAGGAAAAGCTATTGTATGACTCTAGCTGCAGGTATCAGACAAGTTCCGTCACCAGCACCCAGTTCAGAGTATTACTCAACACTCCCCACCCTGTCCTGCAGCCAGAAATACCTCCCAAATACAGTTTTCAAATCCAAAAGAACAGACATTTTGAAGAGAACACTGAACTCATCTGACATTTTTAAAGACTCTGAATTCCCCCACTTTCTCATCTTCAGCTCCTCACTCAGCCCATTTCTTCCACTCCCACTTCCTGTCTTCTACACCTCCCCAAATGCATGTTTTGCATAATCCTAAAGAACCCCAGCTCATCAGCTGTAAATAAAGTTGCACTCACCTTTTCATCAGAGTGCACAGAGCCCTAACCTCACAGCAGCCAAAATCTCATTGGAAACAAGAAAAGTTGGATGAAACTTCCCAGAGAACCTGGGGGGGGGGGGGGGGGTGAACGAGGTAGATGGGAGAGAACAGCATGTAGTTCCTCAAACATTTTTTATTATCTTCACAATTATTTTTTAAGAACTGTGATCACACCTAAAGGAGAATCACCAAACATATTTCAAATTATGGGTTTATCTTTCCCTTGTGGACTGAGGCCACATACTAAACCTGACAATTTCAGGGGAGGCCTATGTGGCGGCCTTATAAACTCAAAGAAATTAAAACTTTTTAACTAAAAGCAGTTATTGGTGGGTAGTCATGGCCTAGGGCAGTCTTTTTCCCTAATAATTTTTTTTAGTATTTATTGATTTCAGAGAAAAAGGGAGGAGAGATAGAGACATCAATGATTGAGAGAGAATCACCGGACATGCAGATCAAGCCCCCAACCCGCCCCAACCGGAATCGGATGGTGACTTCCTGGTTCATATAGGTCGATGCTCAACCACTGAATGCCGGCCGGGCCCTAATAATCTTCACCTTAACTCAGCCCGTGTTGTCTTTTTGCACCTAGGATAAAAAACTTGATAAACAAGCCATTGCAATACCTAATTTCCTTTTTCTCTGGTCCCCTCCAAACGCACGCACCGACCCGAGCATAGACCACAAATCCCCTCATTGTTAGTATTAACCAGTTAATTGTTGACTGTTAACTATCCCGTACCCACCTAGGTAAAAAGTGTATCATTTTATTTTTTATGCAATCCCATGGTTTCCCCACTTTGCTTTCTCCCACCTTCCTAAACTATGACCAATGGATTTCAAGTAACCCAATTAAATCTCTTTTGATTTTGATGTATAAAAAATAAGGTGCAACAGTGCCATTTTCCGGAACATTTTCTCAATCTGTTGAGGTTTTTGTTCCAGCAATTGTCACCAGTTTGGCTCAAGTAACTCATAAAAATTCTCTACAAGTTTGAACGTTTCTTACGATGACACCCTCTTTTGGTCATTGAACTTTTCTATCAGCTGCCTTAAAAGATCCTAGTCACAAAATCTCCCTAGGAATCCACAGCTGAAATGCAAATGTTGAAACCGCAGGGAGCGCGGCGGCCTCCTCGCTCCGGGGCAGCCCCTGGGGGCGGGGGGGGGGCGGTGTGACCTTTCCACCCGGGTTCCTTCCGGCGGTAAAGCCAGCGGGCGGAGAACGAGGGTGGCGTGCCTGACCTGCACCAGCACCGGCTCCGAGAACCTTTTCCGAGGCGACACAGTGTCCCATTTGTACCCCTTGCGTCCTTCCCGTACTTGGGCAAAAATGGTACAAGCTTCAGTTACATAAGCCGCGGTACGGAGAAGTGAAACTAGCGTTGTGCTCAGGGACAAACTTTTCAGAAGCCGGAGAATTCTGGAAGCGTCCCCTCGCCCCGCCCGCCCTCGGTGCGCCGCGGGCACACGCACCCCGTCCTCGCTTTAGAAGAGTCTACCTCAGAAAAAGGGGAGAAACCGGCCTCTTCCGCCGCAGGCCCTCGGCCGCTCCTGGGAGGACGCGGCCGCGCCGGCCGGACGGGGGCGGGGGCCCGGACGACCGCCCGCACGAGTCCCCCCTAACCGCCGGCGCGGGTCGGGACCCCGAGACGGGACGAGACCGGCCTGGAGTCCGAACCGTGCCCGCCCTCCGGCCCTGGCTCCACACCGGTTCCCGCCGGCCTTCCGCCCCCGGCCCGCCCGGCCCCGACCCTAGCCCCGGCCCCCGGCCGCCGTCCCCAGCGCGGCCTCACCAGCACACGGAGGCGGCGGCGGGGAGGCGGCGGGGAGGCGGCGGGGCGGCAGCCCGGTCTCTTCGGCTTCTGAGTGGCGACGCTGGTGACGGCGGCGGCTCCTCGCGCTTTCCTTTCTCCTTTCTCCAACAACAAACAGGAAGTGCGTCACGCGGCGGCGGCGTGCCGCGTCCACTTCCGCCCGGCCTGACGCCACGCATGCGCCCCGCCCGCCCAGCCTTCCCGAAGGTTCTCGGCGGCTGGGCCGCGCTGCGTCTGCTGAGGGTTGCTTCCGGCCGAGTCCCGCCCCCGGGGGCCTGACGGCGGCGCCTGGAAACGCAGGGGACGCGTGCGATGTAGGGCCGGTGGTCTCGGTGTCCTGCACCTGGACGTTAGGGTGGCGCCACGCGCGTGTCCCGCCGTCTCTGCGCCTCCTGCGTCACCTCCGGTCCCACAGGGGACACTTGCGCGCAGCATGCGCAGGTGGGGCCGAGCTAAAGAATGAACCTTGACCCTAGGGAGCCGGAGTGGGAATGGAAGCCGTGACCCTGACCCCGTGGAAGGGGGGTGGGACTGGAAGCTGTCGCCAGGCCCCAGGAAGTCAGTGCGGTGGTCTCAGTGCAGAGGCCGGGTCTGAGTTCGGCTCCGGGACCAGGTGTCTGCTGTCCCCCACCTCCCCCCACCACCCTCCGCGCGACACAGAGCACCCTCCGCGCCTAACCAGGTCCCTTAGGAAATGAAGGGCTGCTGCGTCCTGCCTCTGCACCCTGAGTGCTGCCTTGGCTGGGCCCTGTGCCCTGGCTCGCAGCCACCTTCTCAACTAACCACCTGCTGATCCTCACTCCCCTGAGCGGGCACCCGACTCGACAGAGGCTGACAAGGGCCTTCAGATCCCAGGTGCGGCGTCAGGGACGCTTGCATATCCTTGGTTCTAGTCTAACCTACTTCAAAACAAAAGGTCGCTCATTGTGTTGTCCACCTGAAACTGATATACTGTATGTCAACTGTAATTGGAAAATAACTTTTTAAAAAAGATTGTTTTATATTGTGCATATTTCTCATGTTTCTTGAACCCTTCTTGTATTACGTTGTTTCAGCAGATGACCACTTAGCACAAGAAATTATTTTTTTTTAATCAGTTCTCTAGATTTGTAAATGCCTGGTCAAAAAGAAGGAATAACAGTATCTGGTTTCAGCATGGACATCTCACGATAAAACTGAAGATAATTTCAGCAGAGACTGGAATTTCATTTAGATATATGCAGCTTGGCACCGTCACATGTCACCATATCTGCCAGCAGGTTGATGGAGTTTTATTTCCCTTCCAGTGTTGACAGTACTATCATGTGACACTTTGCATTTAAATAAGTCCCTACAGCAAGTGTGAGCTAATATTGAAATACAGCACAGACGCATGAATTTTAAATAGTAAGTGGTAAGCTAGCTGAAGTAAGGTAGCAACCATACTTCGGTAAAAATTGCTGTTTAATATTTTAACCTTGCTGTTTTGGGTTCTGTACTCATTTAAAAGTTACTTTGATTTTCTGAACTTAAGTATGATTGAATACTCCCTTGATGGCGGTTTGAATATCCCATTGATTGTGATCTCACTTGTCATCGAAGCACATTCCTCTGTGACCCAGGACAGATAGTGATCCTAAATTGTCTCAGTAGCTACAGATAACTGAATTTCGGTTGACTCAGTGGTCCCGGAATCTGGACAGCACAATTATTCTAAATCGTCCAGGTGGTCCCAGATAATGTGTTTCTGTTGATTCAGTGATTCATAGATACTTTAGATAACTAAGTTGCTCAAATTCTGCTTCTGTAAAAATGCTTTTTCATGAAACAGGTTCCTCATTCCAGACCCAACGATGTAATCAATACCTTTGTGATATTCTGTCAATATAAGCCAGATGTGGCGAACTGTTCGGGGCTGCGAGGTCTGGAGCGCTTTTGCTCCCTCGTATGCCGCCGGCTTTTAATAAATGACTCCATAATTCGACTTTTTGAGGCGTCCTTTGTAAGATGGGGGTTACACTACAACACTAGCCACAAGTAACTTCTTCCTCCCTGAAAAAAAAAAATAAAAGATTTATTGAAACATCTGTCAGTGCGGTGAACTGTACCACAAGAAAAACGAGCGAGTACGAAACAAGGCACCAGTACTGATGGACGCAGTGGTATCCTGGAGAGCAGAGGGTAGACACCTGGAAAAACCGAGGTATTTAAGGAGCTCTCTATGGAATGGCACACAAGCTCTTTCGAGATAAGATTAAGGATTTATTCCAAAATTCATGTCTGTGCAGATGGTGCTACTGGAAGCTCTAGCTCAGAGGACCATCACTCCCAAGTGGAACAGCAGGACTTGAACAGGAGGGTCCTGGGTGGTGTGCCCAGTGGTTAGAGCATAGCCCGAGCACCACAGGGTCTCAAGTTGAACCCCCAACCCTGTTCCAGGCGACTGTGGAAGGCAACCAATCGATGTGTCTCTCTCATATCCTCTTTCTCTCTCTCCCATCCTTCCTCCCTCCCACTCTCTAAAAAATCAATGGAAAAAAGTATCCTTGGGTGAAGATTAACAAAAAAAAAAAAAAAGGTGGACAGGTGGTTGGTCCTGTGTGGAGCCCAACAAGGGAAGCCCAGCGGTGACACATCTGAGATCCATGGGAGGCTGGACAGCAGAGAAGCCGGGAGACTGACTACTTCGTAAAATGCAGATAACCATTTTATCTGCTGAATGTGAAGGTTGATGGTAGGTGCTTCCCTAAGTGCCTGGCACAGCCTCTGTAAATAATAGCTATTCATGTCACGCCCCTTTGGAAACTGATAGAAGGTGCAGGCTTCTCTCCAGCAAAATGTGCAAGTGATACAAGGGGGCCTGTAGGCACACACGCACATACCCTGCCAAGCCCATGCAGGAGTCCAGGAACCTCAGGTTGTTGGAGGGTTTGGAATGGCACTGGTGTTAGACCCATGGGTCACACTGGACCTGGGTACTTGGGTTCTGGCTAGGAAAGAATTCAGAGCCAAGACCCAAACTATTAGTGAACATTTATTGGGTAAATCATGGAGGTGGAAAAAGTAATTCCTAAAAGAAATGGCTTAGGAAACAAGTTATAGAGGTAAAGGAAGAGCCCTTGGAGCTTGGGAGTGAGGAAGCTAATGGTAAAGTGCCGGGGCAGGGAGGGGGAGGGAAAGGTATGGGCTGCACCCAGAGGGAGAGCATTCTAGGTCCTCCATCCTAAGGGTTTGAAGGGTGGAGATTTTAAGGAAGGTCCCAGGAGAAATATCTCAACAGAATATTCAGCAATTTTCCAGGTGTATTCTTTCAGGGTTGGGGTCTGTGCCACACCAGCACAGCCAAGAGTGAGCCTGAGGAGGGCCGGTGAAGGATTAAAGAAGACAGACAAGAGAATACAGCTGGGGCTTGGTGGATCTCCCATGCCTGGATGAGGACACAGAAAGACCCAGCCTGCAAGCCGAGGCTTTATTTTATAGGCAAAGCAAAACAAGGAAGTGGTCAACATGGTTACAATGTTCTTGTGAGTTTCACCTTGTTTTGGCAGCACTTGCTGCACCTCCCACAGCCCATTAGCTACCTAGGAAGGAACTAGAGAGGACTATAAGGCCAAGCTTAATTATGCTAAGAGGGCTCTGCCCTCCAAGCTGGGACTTGTTTGTGTCCCTGCCAAAGGTCAGTCAGAGGCTTAGCCCTATAGCTGCTCCCTACAGGGGTCTCCATTGATTGAGTGGTGGGCTGCACCAGGGCAAGGGGTCATTCATTATTCTATTCAGCTGTTCCTGAGGGCAACCACGGGGTCTCTGGTCTGGTTTTGGTGCTTTTCTGGACCTGGAGCTGAAATACAACCGAGGCCTAGATGTTATTTAGGGAGGAAACATTAGGGGGTCCAAATGGCAAAACCAGCGATATGCTAGGGGAGGAAAGGTCACCCTGGGGTGACGTCCCACCTGCAATTCATTGTCAGTTGCTAGGCACCCAGGACTTTCCACCCTGGTGACCTTCTGTACCTGGCCCATCGTCCTTGCTCTGCTTGCTCTGCTCACCTCTAACTGCCTCCCTCGAGGTGAAATTCCTTCCTGAATGACAGCTGTCAATCTTTATCAAGATTGTAAATGCAGTATTAAAGAGAAAAACCACAGGCCCAAAATGACCTTACTTGCGCTAAAGCCCGTGACACCAAACTTAGACCTAATGCCAGACCTCTATGAGTGCTGTTTCAGCCTCTCCCAGAAATACAATCTTAATTAGGCAGTCTGAAATTTTCTGGCCAACACCCCACGCCTTGCATGATAAAACCCTGGCCATTCCTTTCTCTCCAAAAGATGAGGTCCTGGTCTAAAAATAACACTTTCTTTTCTTTTGCTCCTTTCTCCCTCTACAGACTTCCATTTTGGACTGAGACAGGATAGTAGTCAGCGGGAACAAGTGGAATAGGGAAACTGAGACGATAGTTAAACAGCAGTTTGTAGCCATCTATGGCTGGCCAGTGTGGCTCAGCTGGTTGAGCATCATCCCATGCTCCAGGATGTGGCTGGTTCCTGGTCAGGGCACAGACCTGGGTTTTGGGCTCAATCCCCAGTAAAGAGAGTGCAGGAGGCAGCTCTCTCTCATCAATGTTTAGGTCTCTTCCTCTCCTGTTAGAAATAAGGCAAGCCCCCCAAGTCAAGGGTTCTGGTAGAATACAAAACATACTCGGGAGCCAGGCAGCAAGGCAAAAATCTTTACTTCTACGTAGAAGGGTACACACACATGGTCTGGAAGCACGTGCACACCAAGCAGGTGGGCTGCTTGGGTTTATAATCCCTTATGCATGTGACCTGTCCTTTGCTCTTGATTGGAGCTCAGGCGCACAGTCTTTCGCGATTGGCTAATTCAAAGAGAGGGGTTGGCCTTTGCTGTTTCAATATGGCAGCCCCCAGGGGGGCGCTATGCGGCCAACATGGCGGCTGCAAAGTCACACAGTCCAAAATGGCAGCCATCTAAACTGTTCTTTGGCCCTAACTGGTTTGGCTCAGTGGATAGAGTGTTGGCCTGCGGACTAAAGGGTCCCAGGTTCGATTCCGGTCAAGGGCATGTACCTGGGTTGCGGGCACATCCCCAGTAGGGGGCGTGCAGGAGGCAGCTGATCGATGTCTCTCTCTCATCGATGTTTCTAACTTTCTATCCCTCTCTCTTCCTCTCTGTAAAAAATCAATAAAATATATTTTTTAAAAAAATAAAAAATAAATAAACTGTTCTTTGACTGAAAAGATGACTTGTTTATTCTCACACTCCCTTCATCTCTCTGAAATAATTTTTTTTAAAAAACCACACACACATTTAAAAAACAACAACATCTAGAAAATCTTATCTTCCCTAAACCAGGGAAACTTGGAGTAAATGGTTTGCACTTCTCCCAGCCAGAGGGCAAACAGCTTAAATGGTAGATAGATAGAAATCCAACAGACAAAAGAAAGATGTTGGGTGGGGGAGGTCTGATTTTAGGCAAAAAAGGGGTGACAGCCCAGCTGGTAGGGCTCAATGATTGAGCATTGACCTATGAACCAGGTCATAGTTCGATTCCTGGTCAGGGCACTTGCCTGGATTTCGGGCTTGATTCCCGGGGGGGGGGGGGGGGGGGGGAGGGGGGGGAAGGCGTTAAGGAGGCAGCTAATCAATGATTCTCTCTCAGTATTGATGTTTCTATCTTTCCCTCTCCCTTCCTCTCTGAGATCAATAAAAATATATTGATCCAAATGTCAAATGGCAGACTGGGAAACAGAAGCATGGCAAACATGAGACTGAATAACATTCTTGAGAGCAGGCGCCCATTGTACAGGATCACACACAGGGCAGGAACACAGCCTATTGATTCAGTCCCTCCTGTGGCTCCTCATTGGCTGAGGACTATTTGGTCACCTGTTTCCTAATAGGTCGCCTAGGTCTTGCTGTCTCCCATTGGGACTTTTAAAATATTGGGCTGAGGCCTTTCTAGCAGTCTCCACCTCCCCATGTCTAGCTGAAGCAGACACCTGGAGGTTTCCACCATGTGCTGGCCCAGGTGTGCAGTTCTTTGTTCCTACATCCCCTTCCCTCCTCCCACATTCTGCTTGCCCTGAGCAAATTCAGAAAATTCCATCAGAAGCCGACCATGATGGAGATGGATCACAGAGGAGGGGGTCAATCGGGGGAGGGGGGGGGAAGGGGACATATGTAATACTTTCAACAATAAAGAATTATTTTTATAAATAAATAATTAATAAATAAAAGCCAGTCATGGCAGGTAGTCAGGTCCTAGGCGGGCATCTTCCCTGACAAAGGTCAATCTTTACCTTAACTGAATCTGTCTATTGTCTTTTTGCATCTAGGATAACAGACCTTTGGAATGTCGGGGTAATTTCCTCTCCCCCTGCCCCCCACTCTTCAGGGTGCAAGCAATGCACTAGAGCAGAGACCACAAATCCCATCATTGTAATTGCTATACCTTAGTGACTGTTAACTATCCTACACCCACCTATGTAAGAGAAGTATATGTCTAGGGGAGGAGAGTGGGGAAAGGGGCATATGTAATACATTCAACAATAAAGATTTATTTTAAAAAAAAAAACAAAGATGTGTATGTCTATTTGTTTTACTTTTTATTTAATCCCAGAGGTTTCCCCACTTTGCCTTCTCCTGCCTCCCTAATCTATCTCCAGTGGAGTTCATGTAACCCCTTATGCCTCCTCCTTTGACTGTAATGGATAAAATAAGGTGCATTTCCTCAGTCCATTGAGGTTTTGCTTCCTGGCAATTGTCATCAGTTTGGCTCAAATAAACTCATAAAAATTCTTCCAGGTTTGGACATTTCTTACTTTGACATAAGCAATGAGGTTGTTTGGCAGGTTTCTGTTAGGTCGCCGAAGGAGGAACACAGGAGGCAGAGTTGTCAGTAAATTCATAATCCACACACCAGGTGGCTGAGCCTGGAAGGCTCCAGCCCCCAGTGACGGGAGTCAGCGGCTTGTTAAAGGACTTTTGGCGGGCTTTTTTCTGGACGGAGACCTCTTTATGCATGCCGGGAGGGGAGAGAATGGAATGTGGTCACCTCAAGTGAAATGTGATCTCAGCAAAGGGAATGTCCATAGTGAAATGGCCTGCATGATCAAACCTAACAGCTTCAGGGGCTGCCTTCTTCCTCGTGAGGTTTTCTGGGATTTAGAATCACCTTCTCTTCCCGCAGGAGGGGAGACAGCGCACAGATGGAAATTTCCTTGTGTAACCATCTTCTCGTGAACACAGATTTCCTTGCAGAGAACTTCTCTACTCTGTTTCCAGAGCATCTGCAGATGCCCAACAATAACTGATGCAAAACACTCCTTAGGCCAAAGACACACCCTGCCGTCTCACTTATACTCACAGGAAACTGGGAGCATATTCAGTAAGTTGTTGAAGTTGCTGTCAATATAAGAAACATTCAAAACTGGGAAGAGTTGTGAGTTTATTTGAGCAAAACTGCCAACAAACACCTGGAAGCAGGATCTCAACAGATTGAGACAATGCTCACAGAATGGCAGTTGTCTACATTACAATCAAAACAGAAGCCCGGCCTGCATGGCTCACTGATTGAGCATCTACCTAAGAACCAGGAGCTCCCGACTCAGTTCACAGTCAGGGCACATGTCTGGGTTTCAGGCTCAATCCCCAGTGTGAGGCTTGCAGGAGGCAGCCAATCAATGACTCTCATCATTGATGTTTCTATCCCTCTCTCCCTCTTCCTTCCTCTCTGAAATAAATAAAAATATACTAAAAAAAACAAAAAGCGTAGAGGATCCAGACTTGGGTAGCAGGCTGGCACAGGTGAGGACAGTAAGGCCTGGAAGGGTGACCACCTGGGGTCCTCAGGAGAAGGGCACAGTGATGGGGAGGGATCTGGACTTCTTGTCATCACTTTATTAGGAGAAGCAAATTATTTTATTAGACAACTAAAGGAAATGGTGACTCTGAAAGCCTTGGAAACATTTCAGGATTCTAAAAAAAATATTGAGAATCTGCATCATTAGCTCTGATGGATGAAGAAAAGGAAAAGAGGGAGACTCAGTGTTGGAAACTGATCATTGTCCCACTAGCAGAAAGGTGTGAACAAGGAACCCAGAAAGCTGGTTAACCTTGGAAGCTCTGAAAGGTCAGAGCTAATCACTCATTGTTTAGTTGAGACATTGGTAGCTGAAGCAGCCTCCACCTGTTAGTCTTTTTTTTTTTTTTTTTAAATATATTTTATTGATTTTTTACAGAGAGGAAGGGAGAGGGATAGAGAGTTAGAAACATCGATCGGCTGCCTCCTGCACGCCCCCCACTGGGAATGTGCCCACAACCAAGGTACATGCCCTTGACTGGAATCGAACCCGGGACCCTTCAGTCTGCAGGCCGATGCTCTATCCACTGAGCCAAACCGGCTAGGGCACCACCTGTTAGTCTTATGTAAATTCTTGCTGATTGGCTATTACTGGAATTGCCTGACTCTATGGGTGGATCCCAAACCTTAATAAAAGGGATTGCAAGGCAAGAGCGAGGAGTAATCCTCCCCCTAGAGGTGGGCTCCTGCCTGGCCCCCAATATTCCCAAATTAATACTTTCCTAGTCTCTTTCATTTGTGTGCGGCCTCCTGCAGAACCCAAACCCTGAACCTGAACCCTGAACCACGCAGGATGTGAAAGGGGTTCCTGCAACTGGTGCCCGAACACGGGACGTCTGGAGGAGATGATATTATTCGCCTAGAGCAGTGGTTGGCACACTGCGGCTTGCGAGCCACATGCGGCTCTTTGGCCCCTTGAGTGTGGCTCTTCCACAAAATACCACAGCCTGGGCGAGTCTATTTTGAAGAAGTGGCATTAGAAGAAGTTTAAGTTGAAAAAATTTGGCTCTCAAAAGAAATTTCAATCGTTGTACTGTTGATATTTGGCTCTGTTGACTAATGAGTTTGCCGACCACTGGCCTAGAGTGAAGGAGGAAAAAAATACACGGAGAAAAGGTGTGGAAAATTTACTGAAAAAAGGTGAGGAAAATTCACCGCAAGCAAAGCCCACAGCCAGCTACAGAAACCGTATCTGTAAGTAGGATGGGAATGTCTTTTTCAGCTAGGCTAATGGGGAAGAATTAGATTATAAAATAATGTGGTTTCTTGTTCAAATTAAAATCTTAATTAGTATTTGGAATTTAAAATCTGTTATAAGTGAAACTCCACTGCTGAAACTGCCTCTGGTGTGGAGAAATTCAAAGGTGGCAGGAGAGGGCAAGACTATCTGCTCTCCCGCAATGAGATTACTCAATGTTTTGTTTTAAAATTATAGAAGAACTAGCAGGGAAATGCAAATCTTGGCCAAACTGGGTGATAGTTATTACTTTGGAAAGTGAAAAAGAAAGAAAAAATTTAAGATCTGTCTTTATCTATTAAGCATGAAAAGAAATTCAGCCAGATCTGTTGCTGATGCTTCCCCTGAAGCAAGCAGGATATGGGGGAAAGGAGAGACACGTGGCAAGCCAATATGGACACCCATTCTCCCAGTATGCTAATTTATTTATTTATTTATTGCATCATAATGCCAAGTTCTTTATATAATGACACATACCATTCTCTCCACTCAGTATGCTCCATTTGAATCTCCCAGTATGCTAATTTAAAGTTTCCTTTCTGGCCATGAAAAAGTCTTCTCGCCTTAAATATTTAGAAATGTGTCTGGAATTTCTGTGCTCGTGGGGAGAGAAGCCCGGCTTAAAAACAAATGCCCGCAACTGTCCACTTTTTGGACATATTAGATAGGGTTTTAAGCTGAAATCTCTCTGCAAAAGATATAGAAAATGAGAAACGCAGAACTGGTTCTTTTTCCTAAGAAAAATGGCGAAAAAGTCTTCTGGAAAGAAATTCAAGCTAATTCCAGCAACAGGATTCACATTTCCATAATAAAGAGTAGTTTTTAAAATGCTAATGAACCTTGGTCAAAGTTAACTTTTAAGGCCTTCAAGAAAATAAGTAAAATTGTCTCTGTCATAGAATTTATCCAATGAAAATGCTTTAAAATAATTGTAATTGACTCTAGAATCTCAAAGAAATTGTTGAAATATAGATAAATAATGTATTAATTATAAAAAAATCTAAATAGCCCAAGTGAGGGTTGGCTACGCCCTTTGTTAATGGAGGAAGGGGTAGACTCCGTTCCCCCAGCAGACAGGTAATCCAGTTTCCTGCCAGCAGCCATCTTTGAAAAATGTGTTAATTTCCATTTGAATGGCTACAGGTTTGCTTCCCCCAGCAGAACAAGCAGACAGAAAGACGAGTTTCCCGCCAGGAGCCATCTTTGAAAAATGTGGTAATTTACATTCGAATAGACCAAACCTGGTATTCCAGAGCCACTGACAAATAAAAATTAAAGTTTAAATTTGCCTCATAAAAAACCTAGAGGACAGAATTGAATCTATTAATTGATTGAGAATATAAAAGTGTTCGCCCTAGCCAGTTTGGCTCAGTGGATAGAGCGTCAGGCCTGCGGACTGAAGGGTCCCAGGTTTGATTCCGGCCAAGGGCACATGCCCAGGTTGTGGGCTCGATCCCCAATAGGGGGCGTGCAGGAGGCAGCCGATCAATGATTCTCTCTATCTCTCTATCCCTCTCCCTTCCTCTCTGAAATCAATAAAGAAATATATTTTTTAAAAGAATATAAAAGTGTTATTAATCTAGGAACTGCTAAATGTTTGACTTGCCAACTCTAAAAGTTCAAGATTCAAATTAAATTGGGAGAAATTATATAGTTGTGGTAATTAAATGCCTAAAGTATAAAAATTATTGAAAAAATGTTGTGTTTTCTCTGAAAATAATTAGGAATTCAAAATAAGCTGCTTATTGGTCTAATTAAAAAAGAATGATTAGGAGGAAAAATGGTGGCAGAATAGACAGACGTGTTCCGAGCCTTGTCCCGGAGTAGAAAGAAAGAACAGCTGAGGGTCGCACGAGGAGTGTTTGTTGGCAAGTTAAGGGACAGCTGAACTCCAGAAGAAGGTGGGGGACTGCTAGACAGGGTTCCCCTGACCTGACAGCCCCCACTGTGGCTGGGTCCCCTCCCGGAGCTGCGGGCTTGGACGCGGAGTCTGCGCCATCTTGAACGGGAAAATGGAGCTTATCGGAAGCCTGAGAATCCACAACTGTGGCACCCACGGAACAGCTGCGAGCCCCAGAACACCGGTCCCCAATTGGCACAAACAGGCGGTTTCAGAGGAGCTCTACACTCCACCATGGAAAGGTCAGATTTCGCCTGGGATAAGGTGAGGTCCCTAGTCCCAGCGGGAGAGAGGAACGCGCATTTTGTGGGAGCTGGAGGACCAGGGAAGTCTGAGCCTAGAAAAATCCGTGGCTGTTGGGGCTGGCGTGATCCGTGAATGTGGAAGGGGGTCCTCAGAGCTGCTAACAGAAGGGATCTCTAAAAAGCAACCCATTTTGATCTGATGTGCAGGGACACCCTAAGAATTTCAAAGGTGTGCCGGCTGCTTAGACTTATGCGCAGCCCCCAAGTTCGCACACCTGGGCTTTTTCCTCTTGAAATTCTTGCTTCTGATTACTAAGCCCAATACATAGGATCACCCAGTTGGGGACACCTTGGGAGACTACAGGGGAAAGTTGTTTTTCTGGAACCTGGGGATCGGAGCGGGGAGTGAACATCAGAGAGCCAGCTCTGAGGCAGCCCACTCCCACAAACCGGTAGTGAGTGCCACAGGGAAAGAAGGCTCTAACACTGCCTAGAGAGGCCATAGATAGACCCGGAAGTCATTCCAGAAACACTGCCCAGGGGCTGAATCACAAATTGACTCTTGTGTAATCAAAAATAAAGGAATACGAGAAATTGACACACCGCCTGCTTAAAATCAGAACTGGCTTACAACACTGAAGAGTAGTGGAACGCAGGGAACTGCAATACTGTCCGGACTGAGAAACAGGTGTGCCAAACAGAACAACAGAGGAAGTGAATGACCTTCACTACTCCACATTTTATTTTTATTTTTTATTTTTTATTTTCATTTTTTGCATCTTTTACTCAAGAAACTAATTTTTTTTCTTTTTTCCTCACTTGATTTTACTTTTTTAATTATTACATTTTTATTTTCAATCTGTATTATTACTACTGCTATTTTATCTTTTTTTAAGTGTCATTTCATTTTCTCTTCATTTTACTTTGGGATTAGTGTTCTACATTCTATTTTCATCTTTCCTTTAGCATCATTTTACTTTATCTCAACCCTACCTTTATGCCATCACACTCTTCCTAACCTTCCCCTTTTCGGTGTCCTGTTTATCTTACCCCTTTCCTGCTTTAGATTTCCCTTATTCTTTCTGTTAACCCCCTGTTAAAATTTCACCCTACTTACATATCTAATCTCCAATCCCCTGCTCCAAGTCATTACACACCTCTCTCTTTGCTGTCTTAACTATCCAAAAAATTGTTTTTCTCTCTGTTTTTTGTTGTTGTTTGCTTGAATGTTGATTATATCGAATTTTTATGCTTTTTTGTGAGATTGTTTTGCTTATTCTTCTTTTGTTTGTTTATTTTTTTGTTTGTTTTGTGCTTCTGTTTTCCCTTGCCTCGCTCAATATTAGTTGGTGTTGTAGTTTATATTAATCCCCAGGTACTTGTTGCTGTCATTTGCTGGGATTAGTGATTGTTCTATTGGAGTTTTATCCCCATATATATAGTTTGTTCCCCTTTCTCTCTTAGTCTCTTTCTTGTCTCTCTTACTTTTTTCTTCCTTTTCCCAATTTCATTTTGACACTCCTTTTTTTTTTCTTTCTTTTTTTTTCCTCTTCTTCTTTCTCTCCTATCCCCTAATTTGTCTTTCTCTGGTGGTCACCTTTATTGGAGGTTATTAATATCGTGAATACATTTCTGTTCAGTGCCTTGTGTGTTATACCTGGTAGTGCTGTATTTTGTGCCTTTAAATCAATGCAGGAGAGAGAGAACTACATAACCAGACATCCTGAGAAGAGAGACCATGGGGAGACAAAGAAACAGCCCGCATATGAAAGAAAAGCAGGCATCACCAGAAAAGGAGGTAAACGAAATGGAGGCAAGCAACCTTCCAGAGAAAGAATTCAGAGAAATGGTCATAAGGTGGCTGAAAAGAATGGAAGACAAATTCGACAATATGAGCAAGAACCAAGAGGAAATAAAAAATGACATCGCTGCCGTAAAGAACTCAATAGAAAGCATCAAGAGTAGAATAGAAGAAGCAGAGGACCGCATCAGTGAGCTAGAAGACAAGATGGGAAAAAATACCCAAGTAGAGCAACTTCCAGAAAAAAAAATTAAAAGGCAGGAGGAGAGCCTAAGGGAACTTTGGGACAACACGAAACAAAACAACATCCGCATAATAGGGGTTCCAGAAGGAAAGGAAGCTGAGAAAGGAATAGAAAACCTGTTTGAAGAAATAATGACAGAAAATTTCCCTGATATAGGGAAGGAAAGACCCACACAAATCCAAGAAGCTCACAGAGTCCCAAGGAAAATGAATCCCAAAAGACCGACGCCAAGGCACATCATAATTAAATTGGCAAACACCAACAACAAAGTAAGAATCTTAAAAGCGGCAAGAGAGAGACAGAAAGTTACATACAAAGGAACCCCCATCAGACTAGCAACTGATTTCTCAACAGAAACTCATCAGGCCAGAAGGGAATGGAATGAAATATACAAAGTCATGCAAAGGAAGGGTCTGAATCCAAGAATACTGTACCCAGCAAGGCTATCAATCAAAATTGAAGGTGAAATCAGGAGCTTCACAGACAAAAAAGGACTAAGGGAATTTATTACCACCAAAACAGCAATGCAAGAAATGCTAAAGGGTCTGCTGTAAAAAAAAAAAAAAAAGAAATAGGAAGCGAAGAAGAAACACAGGGGTAAAGAATAAAAATGGTGACAAATAAGTACCTATCAATAATAACTTTAAATGTAAATGGATTAAATGTCCCAATCAAAAGACATAGGGTAACGGATTGGATAAGAAAACAAGACCCATATATCTGCTGTCTACAAGAAACCCACCTCAGAAAAAAAGACGCACACAGACTGAGGTTGAAGGGATGGAAAAAGGTTTTCCAGGCAAATGGAACTGAAAAAAAAAAAAAAGCTGGGGTAGCAATATTTATATCTGACAAATTAGATCTCAAAGTGAAGGACATAACAAGAGATAAGGAAGGCCACTTCATAATACTAAAGGGAGCAATCCAACAAGAAGAAATAACTCTGGTAAACATATATGCACCCAATACAGGAGCACCCAAATACATAAAAAATATCCTGGAGGATATCAAGGGAGAGATTGACAGCAATACAATCATAGTAGGAGACTTTAATACCCCACTATCACCATTGGACAAATCCTCTAAACAAAAAATCAGCAAAGAAACATCAATCCTAAATGACTCACTAGACCAGATGGAATTAATTGGCATCTTCAGAACATTTCACCTCAAAGCCACAGAATATACAATCTTCTCAAGTGCACATGGGTCATTTTGAAAGATAGACCATATATTGGGACATAGGCAAAGTCTCTTCAAATTCAAGAAGATAGAAATCATATCAAGCATCTTCTCAGACCACAGTGGCATAAAACTGGAAATCAACTACAATAAAAACAACCCAAAGAAATCAAACACATGGAGACTAAACAGCATGCTATTAAACAATGATTGGGTTACCAGAGAGATCAAGGAAGAAATAAAAAACATCATGGCAACAACTGACAATGAAAACACTACAATCCAAAATCTATGGGACACAGCGAAAGCAGTCTTGAGAGGGAAGGTCATAGCTCTACAAGCCTACTGCAAAAAACAAGAAACAATGGTAATAAATTACCTAACCCAACAACTCAAAGAGTTAGAAAAAGAGCAACAAGAAAAGCCCAGTGTAAGCAGAAGGAAGGAAATAATAAAGATCAGAGCACAGATAAACGACATAGAGACCAAAGAAACAATACAAAAGATCAACAAAACCAAGAGCTGGTTCTTTGAAAGGATAAACAAGATTGATGAACCTCTAGCCAGGCTCACCAAGAAGCAAAGAGAGAGGACCCAAATAAACAAAATCAGAAATGAAAGAGGTGAAATAACAACAGATCCTGCCAAAATACAAAGGATTGTTAAAAAATACTACGAACAACTCTGTTCCAACAAACTGGACAACCTGGAGGAAATGGACATATTCCTAGAAAAATATAACCTTCCAAAACTCAATCAGGAAGAATCTAAACAGCTCAACAAGCCAGTAACTATGGAAGAAATAGAAGCAGTAATCAAAAAGCTTCTGGCAAACAAAAGCCCGGGGCCAGATGGCTTCACAGGCGAGTTTTATCAAACATTCAAGGAAGAACTAAAACCTATCCTCCTCAGACTATTCCAAAAAATTCAAGAGGAAGGAACACTTCCAAGCTCCTTCTATGAAGCCAGCATCACCCTAATACCAAAACCAGATAAAGACAACACAATGAAGGAGAATTACAGGCCAATATCCCTCATGAACGTAGATGCCAAAATCCTCAACAAAATTCTAGCAAATCGAATCCAGCAGTACATCAGATAGATCATACACCATGACCAAGTAGGGTTTATCCCAGGAATGCAAGGATGGTACAATATCCACAAATCAATAAATGTGATACATCACATAAACAAATTGAGAGATAAAAAATCACATATTCATATCAATTGATGCAGAAAAAGCATTTGACAAAATCCAACACCCTTTCTTGATAAAAACTCTCAACAAGGTGGGAATAGAAGGATCATACCTCAACATAATAAAAGCTATATATGATAAACCCACAGCTAACATCATACTCAATGGGAAAAAACTAAAACCATTTCCCCTAAGAACACGAACAAGACAGGGATGCCCACTCTCACCACTCCTGTTCAACATAGTACTGGAAGTATTAGCCATTACAATTAGACAAGAAGAAGAAATAAAAGGCATCCAAATTGGAAAAGAAGAAGTAAAGCTGTCCTTATTTGCAGATGACATGATATTGTACATAAAAAACCCGAAAGACTCCATCAAAAAAACTAACAGACTTAATAAATGAATTCGGCAATATAGCAGGATACAAAATTAATGCCAAGAAATCTATGGCATTTCTATACACCAATAGTGAACTTACAGAAAGAGAGACTAAAAAAGCAATCCCATTTACCATCGCACCAAAAAAATTAAGATACTTAGGAATAAACCTAACCAAGCAGGTAAAAGACCTATACGCGGAAAACTATAGGACACTGAAAAAAGAGATAGAGGAAGATGTAAACAGATGGAAGAACATACCATGTTCATGGATTGGTAGAATCAACATCATTAAAATGTCCATACTACCCAAAGCAATCTATAGATTCAATGCACTCCCCATTAAAATACCAATGGCATATTTCACAGACCTAGAAAGAACTCTCCAAAAATTTATCTGGGAATAAAAAAAGACCCCGAATAGCCACAGCAATCCTGAGAAAGAAGAATAAAGTAGGAGGGATCTTAATACCAGATTTCAAGCTGTATTACAAAGCCACTGTCCTCAAAACAGCCTGGTACTGGCACAAGAACAGACATATAGATCAATGGAATAGAATAGAGAATCCAGATATCAACTATGCACAATTAATATTTGACAAAGGAGGCATGAACATACAATGGAGTCAAGACAGTCTCTTCAATAAATGGTGTTGGGAAAATTGGACAGATACATGCAAAAAAAAAATGAAACTAGATCACCAACTTACACCATACACAAAAATAAACTCAAAATGGATACAGGACTTAAATATAAGACGGGAAACCATAAAAATACTAGAGGAATCCAGAGGCAGCAAAATCTCAGACATATGCAGAAGGATCTTCTTCACTGATACTGCTCCTAGGGCAATGGAAACTAAAGAGAAAATAAACAAATGGGACTACATCAAAATAAAAAGCTTTTGCACAGCAAAAGAGACCATCAACAAAACAACAAGAAATCCCACTGTATGGGAGAACATATATGCAAATGTTATCACTGATAAAGTTTTAATCTCCAACATCTGCAGGCAGCTTATACAACTTAATAAAAGGAAGATAAATGATCCAATAAAAAATGGGCAACAGACCTAAATAGAATCTTTTCGAAAGAAGACAGAAGGAAGGCCAAGAGACACATGAAAACATGCTCAGTCACTAATTATCCAAGAGATGCAAATCAAAACGACAATGCGATACCATCTCACACCTGTCAGAATGGCTATCATCAACAAATCAACAAACGACAAGTGTTGGCGAGGATGCAGAGAAAAAGGAACCCTCGTGCACTGCTGGTGGGAATGCAGACTGGTGCAGCCACTGTGGAGAACAGTATGGAGTTTCCTCAAAAAACTGAAAATGGAACTCCCATTTGACCCAGTAATCCCACTCCTAGGAATATATCCTAAGAAACTAGAAACACCGATCAGAAAGGATATGTGCACCCCTATGTTCATAGCAGCACAATTTGCAATAGCTAAGATTTGGAAACAGCCTAGGTGCCCATCAGCAGATGACTGGATCAGAAAACTATGGTACATCTATACAATGGAATACTATGCTGCCATAAAAAAGAAGGAATTATTACCATTTGTAGGCACCTGGATGGAATTAGAGAACATTATGCTAAGTGAAATAAGCCAGTCAATGAAAGAAAAATACCACATGATCTCACTCATTTGTGGATAATGAAAAACAGTATAAACTGATGAACAAAAAATAGATACAGAGGCAGTAAAGCATCAAACAGATTGTAAAATTACAGCGGGAAGGTTAGGGAGAGGTGGGGGAAATAAGAGATCAACTGAAGGACTTATATGCATGCATATAAGAGTAACCAACGGATGCAAAACATTGGGGGGTGAGGGCATGTATGGGAGTGGGGTGGGGGGGGCAATGGTAAGATATGTACACATATAATACCTTAATAAAAAAATTTTTTTTTAAAAAAAGAAGGATTAATTCTGTGATCCCAACCAAGGTTTTTAATGCAATAACCAGTTTGAGTTTAATTGATATCTTAAGATAATTATAAAAAGTATTATAATATTTAAATCATATATAGATATTTTTTATATTTTTTTCCATGTTAAAATTTCAAGGGTGTAACTGAGAGATGATTCTTGGAAAGCTCCAAGGGCGCCCAGAGTAATACAAGAAATTTATTCTCTTTTCTTAAAGGAAATATTTTTAATTTAACCGATCTAATATACTGAAATTGCATGGAAAGCTTTATCAAATAAAAATTAATAACTATATTTTAAATGTTATGAACGTTTTGGCCTCTAAGAAGGGCAAAATGAAGTAACTAAATATTTCTTAAAAATCCAAAGCCTATAGCTGCCTGCATTCTTTTTTTTTTTTTTTTTTAATGTATTTTATTGATATTTCACAGAGAGGAAGGGAGAGGGATAGAGAGCTAGAAACATCGATGAGAGAGAAACATCGATCAGCTGCCTCCTGCACACCTCCCACTGAGGATGTGCCCGCAACCAAGGTACATGCCCTTGACCGGAATCGAACCCGGGACCTTTCAGTCCGCAGGCCGATGCTCTATCCACTGAGCCAAACTGATTTCAGCGCCGCCTGCATTCTTAATTAAGCTAGAGGTGGGGTAACATTTGCAGCTTGTGAATCAGACGTAAACCTTTACTAAATTTGCTTTGCTTTTTAAATGAAGATACCTACTTTAATTACTTAAATAAATTAGATTTTTACATTTTAATCAAGGTTTTCAGCTAAATGAAAAGCCAATATTTTTATAAACAATTCTAATAAAGACCAGAAAAAGCTAGTGAGATTTCTGTTTGTCTGCAATGTGATTTTGACTGTCTTTTGAAGGAACAGATTTGACAGCCGCCATGATGGCCACGTGTCTTGCCAGTCCCCTGGGGGCTGCCATCTTGGAACCGTGGGGGCCAACCCCTTCCTTTGAATAAGCCAATGTCTTCGTAAGCAATTTGATTAAGTATTCTAAGAAAGTTACTGAAGGCCTCCCATGATTCCTCTGTAAATGCAAATTAGCCAAAGGGGATACTCTTTAAAAATAATATTCTAAGCTTAATAAAAAGGAGAAAATTTGAAAATTTTGAAATCTCTTTCACTGGTATTTACAGGATAAACTGAGGATTGTTATTAAAATATTAAATCTAATCCGTACTAGTGGCCATTAACCAAGGAGAAATTAAGTCATATTTATGAATTAATACAAGAACAAATACAAGCTGGTCACATAGAGCCTTCCAATAGTCCTTGGAATACTCCTATATTTACAATCCCTAAAAAGGCGACAGGAAAATGGCGATTGTTACATGATCTTAGAGCAGTTCATGCTACTATGCATACCATGGGAGCTTTACAACCTGGACTCCCAGTGCCTTCACAAATCCCTCTAGATTGGTCTCTTATAGTAGTAGATCTTAAAGATTGTTTTTTCACCATTCCCTTGGCACCTCAAGATAAAGATTTGCATTTTCAGTGCCATCTATTAATAATATAGAACCCATGAAAAGATATCAATGGAAGGTTTTACCTCAAGGAATGGCCAATAGCCCTACTTTGTGTCAAAAATATGTGGCTCAAGCTGTTCAGCCTTTAAGAGACAAATACTCCCCATATTACATTATTCATTACATGGATGACTTGCTCTTAGCAAGCCCACGGGAAGAGCAGACTTTGGCCATGTTTTCCCAATTAGAAGAGGAGCTCCCTAAATGGGGCTTAAGAATTGCTCCAGAGCCCTGGCCGGTTTGGCTCAGTGGATAGAGCGTCAGCCTGCAGACTGAGGGGTCCCGGGTTCGATTCCGGTCAGGGGCATGTACCTGGGTTGCGAGCACATCCCCAGTGGGGGGTGTGCAGGGGGCAGCTGGTAGATGTCTCTCTCTCGTCGATGTTTCTGGCTCTCTGTCCCTCTCTCTTCCTCCCTGTAGAGAATCAATAAAATATATTAAAAAAAAAAAAAAAAAAAAAAAAAGAATTGCTCCAGAAAAGGTGCAGAAGGAAATGCCTTTCCAATATCTGGGAACCATAATTGAAAACCAATGCATTAGGCCTCAGAAGGTGGAGATAAGAAAAGATTGTCTTAAAACTTTAAATGACTTTCAGAAATTATTAGGGAACATTAACTGGTTAAGACCTTATCTGAAGATCTCTACAGGAGAAATGACAAATTTATTTAATTTACGTAGAGGTGACTCTAATCTTTCCTCTCCCCAAACATTAACAGATGAAGCCAAGAATGAGTTGCTAAGAATTGAGCAGGCAATTTCCTCAGCCCAAGTAGCATGGGTACAGCCCGAATTACCTTTATTGGGACAAATTAACCCTACTGCAAATAGTCCCACTGGAGTCATCTTTCAAAATAAAAACTCTCATACCATTATTGAATGGGTCCACCTAGGGCATCAATCCTCTAAAACTGTGGTTACATATGTAGAACTCTTGGCCCAGTTAATATTTCAAATTAGAAAACATTGTAAACAGCTTAGAGGGGAAGAGCCCCAGTGTATCTACCTCCCCCTCACTGGGAAGGCACTTGAGCATTCTATATTGGCCCCTCTTGCCCTTTGTGCTAAGAGGGACCCTCTTCTCACAATCCAATTGCCCACAGCTGTTGCCTGTGCTTTCTGTTCATGCTGAGGTTGAAGCCTCATGGTAGCTGGTACCATGGATCTGTCTCTCACCCAATGGTGTGAGCTGGGCCCTCCCTGGAGAAAAAACCCGGGTTCCCCAAGATATGTGATCAGTGCCGGGGCCCCAGCAAGCAAGGTGATCCCAAGGCAGGTGCTGGGTGTGGAGGCCATGGGGGCATAGACTACCAAGGAGACAGAACCTCACATCACCCTGCTTGGCCCCGGAGGATGGCTGGTTAGCCATTGATGGGTAAGATTCCTCAGGGAAGGAACAACCTAAGACAGGCACAGTCACAGAAGGGCCATCAGGAGAGAACTTGGGGGTCAACAGAGGTGGGGCACAGACCCTCACTCCCCCAACTTTGCAGGGGCCTGAACCCTCACCCCTTCTGAGGGAGGTCTCCTGCCCCCATGGCTGCTTCGCTTCCCACGCACAGCTCAGATCGGGACCCAGGTAACAGATAGAGACTTGGCCGACGGCAGCTGCCCTATATCTAAATCCAGGCTAGCACCAGGAGTGCTCAGGGCCTACTCAAGAATGCAAATAATCCTTTCCACTAATATTTACAGGGTAAACTAAGATTGTTGTTAGAGTATTAAATTTGACAGTAAAATAGTAGTCAAGTTTTCAGATTAATTTAAATTGGCTAATTTAAATAAGTGAATATTCAAGAAAAATTAATTGTACTGGACAAAAAGCTGTTCCTAAAGTATTAACTAAAATTACTATTGGTAGTTCATCTCATGGTAAAATTGCTTAACATGAAATGAACCTAAAGCAGTCATATTTTTGTGCAAAAAATTAAAATTTAAAGTTATCAAGACTGCATTATAAAATTTCCAAAGCCTCCATTAATCAAAAAAGGGGGGATAGTAGAGTAATAACATGTAAGGAAAAATATCCTGTAAGTAAATTACATCTAGAAAATTTTTACTTTAGAAAATTAATTTTCATTTGTAATGCTAACAGCAAGACACCCATGAAAAACACACATGGAGTCAAAATAAGCCAAAGGAAAATCGTTTGGGCAAAAAATAAAAAGGATCCCAAGTCAAATTTATAGAAAAGATTCCTTTATTAACTTTTGGTCGAGAATATGTTTGTATATTTTCAGAAAACACCTCCAAGACCATGTGGATTCCTGCAACAGAGAGGAATTGATAGGACTGCTCCAGCCATGAAGACAAGAGGAGAAACAGTCAGAGATGGAAGACGCTGACGACGCCTTGCCATACTAGCAGTCAACAGCTGTGTATTGCTGCAGGTTGCCCAGGACCAAACTAGAGAGGGTCAGACCTGCATTGTGACCATTTGTCCACCATCCAGATATCATTGCTGACATGTACACATAAGGAACTGTTGGACATTGAAATTGGGACTCAAAAAACTGTTGGCCCAGGAAGAAACTTACTACAGTCTGATTCATTTGCCTCTCAGCATAACCATTATTGCTTGTCTCATTTTTTGTTCTTATATGTTTATTTCTAGTCTGCAGATGCAAGATTTTTTATTTTTTTAATATGTATTTTATTGATTTTTTACAGAGAGGAAGGAAGAGGGATAGAGTGTTAGAAACATCAATGAGAGAGAAACATTGATCAGCTGCCTCCTGCACACATTCTACTGGGGATGTGCCCGCAACCAAGGCACATGCCCCTGACCGGAATTGAACCCGGGACCCTCCAGTCCGCAGGCCAATGCTCTATCCACTGAGCCAAACTGGCCAGGCAGCAAGATTTTTTAAAGAAAAGAAATGGGGGAGATGTCCCACTAGCAGAAAGGTGTGGATAAGGAACCCAGAAAGCTGGTTAACCTTGGAAGTTCTGAAAGGTCAGAGCTAATCACTCACTGTTTAGTTGAGACATTGGTAGCTGAAGCAGCCTACACCTGTTAGTCTTATGTAAATTCTTGCTGATTGGCTATTACTGGAATTGCCTGCCTCTATGGGTGGATCCCAAACCTTAATAAAAGGGATTGCAAGGCCAGAGCGAAGAGTAGTCCTCCCCCTAGAGGTGGGCTCCCGCCTGGCCCCCAATATTCCCAAATTAATACTTTTCTAGTCTCTTTCATTTGTGTGTGGCCTCCTCCAGAACCCGAACCCTGAACCTGAACCCTGAACCACTCGGGATGTGAAAGAGGTTCCCGCAACTCAGCTCCACCAAGCTGAGGTTTTGGCAGGTGAGTTTGCTCTATAGACATGGGGTAATCAAAGGAAGAGACAGGCTGGTGGGAGTAGAGTTAAGATGTGAAGATTGATAAACACAGTCCTCATGAAATGGGAGTAGGGAGGGCCTGCAGGGGGTGTGTCACTTCCTGTCATTCATCATCAGTAACCCCACACTGGAAGGGATTACTCTCCATCTCAGACAGGAAGATGCTCTGCTACTCCAGAAGGAAGAAGGAGGATCTTCTCCTTGCTCAGCAACCACTTGACCAATGAGAGACTGTTACAGCTCAGCCAATGAAAGCCATGACACTTCCAACTCCCAGTTCCCTCCAATGAACTCTTTGTTTACAACAGCGCCTTTTCTCTCTAAAAACACAGTCCTTTCCTTTTGTTTTTGGTGGAAGTGGAGTTCTTGGAATATGTGGATGAAAAAAATTTCCTGAGGCCCCCACTGGAGGATGGGGTTTCATGGAAAGCTTTATTAATGATGTAAAATTCAGGGGTGTTTCCCTCCAAGGTCCCATCTCTGTCTGTCTTGCTATGGAAGAAATCCAATCTTGTCTTCAGCAGGACCAGAATAAAGGCCACTGCCCAGAATTTCTGCCCCATATTACAGTCAGTCCTGCATCTGCCAGCTTAGCTTGTGTTCCCAGCTAAGTCCATTGCGTGTGGGGTCTGCACAGCCATGGGCCATGCAGCTGCTTAAAACATCATGGCTGTGAAGGTGAGCACACAGATGAGGGGGCGGGGTGGTCATGGAGCAAGAGAGCAAGAGGGAAAAAGGGAGGGGGATTTTAACTTCCCAAGATTTTGCATGGTTCTGATGGGGTCCACCCCCTAGCCAATCTATTGTTCCCCAGACAGATAAGCACCTTCCACACTTCAGCCAAATTCACTGAGCATGCACCCATCTCCTTCTTTGTTCGATCCCTTCTGGTGATCTGCAGGGAATGCACCGGTGGTTCCCTCGGAGAGGGAAGCAGCAGCTTGCTACCAGCTGACCAAGCTTATAATATCTGGCCTCCCCTTTGCTTTCTTCCTATTGTCAGTATTAATAAACTAGCTAATTATGTTGTAGTGTAACCCCAAATCTCACAAAGGACGCCTCAATCAAAAAGTCAAATTATGGAGTCATTTATTCAAAAGCCGGCAGTTACGAGGGGGCATAAGCACTCCAAATCTCGTAACCCCGAAATGCTGGCCACATCAGGCTTATATAGGCAGAATATCACAAAGGTATCCATTACATCTTTGGGTTTGGAATGAGGAACCTGGTTTGCACAAAGCAGTTACAGAAGCAAAATTGAGCAAGTTAGTTATCTATAAAGATTAATTATAGTTTTGGGTCTTCGGATCACTGAATCAACGGAAACACATTATCTGGAGCCACTGAGGCAATTTAGAATAATTGTGCTGTCCTGGTTTCCAGGTACAGAAGAATGTGCTTCCATGACCAGTAAGATCACAATCAATGGGATATTCAAACCAACAACAATGGAGTATTCAGTCGATTGGGATAGCATACATAAGTTCAGAAAGTCAAAGTAACTTTTCTATTGTTTTAGCAAGCAAATAAGTACAGAAGCCAAAACAGCGGGGTTAAAGTTAAACTGCAGTTTCTATCTAAGATGATTGCTACCATACTTCAATTACAATGGTAACACTTTGTCCTATGGACTGGGTGTGGTTTGCCATTAAACTACATATTTAGAACTGCAATTCTTTTTTTTTTTTTTTTAATTAAACTAGAGGCCCGGTGCATGAAATTCATGCATGAGGGGGGGTTCCCCTCAGCCCATCCTGCATCCTCTCCAACCCGGGACCCCCTGGGGGATGTCCAATTGCTGGTTTAGATCGGGCCTAAACTGGCAGTCGGACATCCCTCTCACAATCCAGGACCACTGGTTCCTAACTGCTCACCTTCCTGCCTGCCTGATCGCCAACTGCCCCCTCCCCCCACCGGCCTGGTTGCCCCTTACTGTGCCCCCTGTGGCCCTGGTCGTTCCCCAACTGCCCCCCCCCCCCCGCCCCGCCGCCAGCCTGGTTGCCCCTCACTTCCCCCCTCTGCTGACCTGATCGCCCCCAACTGCCCCCCCGTGGGCCTGGTCATCCCACATAGCCTGCTGCTCAGTCGTTTGGTCGCTCATCACTAACCCCCCTGCCGGCCTGGTCGCCCCACGCAGCCTGTTCAGTCGTCCATTCGGTTGCAATGGTTGCTTAGACTTTTATTATTATAGATATTTATTGATGAAAGTATTACATATGTCCCTCCTTTTTCCCCCATTGACCCCTTCCAGCCTGCACCCACCCCCAGCCTTCACCACCCTGTTGTCTGTGTCCATGGGTTATGCATATATGCATACAAGTCCTTTGGTTAATCTCTTCCCAGCCACCCTTCCCCACCTTCCCACTGAGAGCCTGTTCCATGTCTCCATGTCTCTGGATCTATTTTGTTCAACAGTTTATTTTGTTCTTTAGATTCCACATATGAGTGAGATCATGTGATACTTGTCTTTCTCTGACGGCCCAGGTGACCATGCTTATAATGTCTGGCCTCCCATTTGCTCCCTTCCTCTTGTCAATATTAATAAACTAGCTACTTATGATGATAATACTTTGTCCTGTGGACTTGGGTGTGGTTTGTCATTAGAGCACATATCTAGAACTGCAATTTGTTTTTCTTTTTTTTTTTACCTTTTAAAAAATATGTCTTTATTGATTTGAGAGAGAGAGAAAGGGAGAGAGAGAGAGAGAGAGAGAAACATCGATGTGGGAGAGAACCATACATTGACTGTATCCTGCACACCTCCTACTGGGGATTGAGCCCACAACCCAGGCATGTACCCTGACCAGTAATCAAACCGTTGACCTTTTTGTGTACACGACTATGCCCAACTAATTGAGACATTCCAGCAAGAACTGCAACTCTTTTTTTTTTTTAAATATATTTTATTGATTTGTTACAGAGAGGAAGGAAAAGGGATTGAGAGTTAGAAACATCAATGGGAGAGAAACATCGATAGGCTGCCTCTTGCACACCTCCTACTGGGGATGTGCCCGCAACCAAGGTACATGCCCTTGACCAGAATCGAACCTGGGACCCTTCAGTCCGCAGGCCGACGCTCTATCCACTGAGCAAAACTGGTTAGGGCAAGAACTGCAACTCTTTATTGTTCTTGAATAAACTCATTCGCAGGAGAAATAATCTGGCTGTCTGTTTGTGTAAGGTGAACAATGTTAGCCAGGGGGAGGAAGAGGTGATCATGAAAAAACACACTAACAAACAAGGGAAGAAATAGAATCTCTAGAGAAGAAAAGTCAAGTGCAGGCTTGGGGTCTATCTGGTTCTATTTTGCTGTTGTTTCTGGTTGTGACTTCAAAGACACTCCCACATATTTCTCATTAAATAGCAGGTGGACAGAAAAGGAATTGGAGATGCCAGAGAGAAAAGTGATTGTCACAGGAGTCGGCCTCGGAGGAAGTCTGGAGCTTTGGGACCAAGAGTAAGACAGAGGAACTGACTGAAGAGGAGGGATTTACACATCTCCCTTCAGAGCAGACAGGAGGTGGAGGAGGGTGGGGAATGAGCAGGCTGAATGGGATGCTCCTGTCTGCTGGCCAGCCCTCAGCACAGAAGGAGGCAGGAGGCTGGGGAGCATGGTGTTTGGGACAGTTGTGGGGATGTTTGGGACGGCAGACAAAGCTCATGCCTTAAAGGTCACGCAGTGGAGAAGGCCCCTAATCTTCTCAACAGAAAAAGGAGCCAAGAGGAACGCATTGATCATGGCTCCACATGCTGCCTCCGTTGCTCAGGAGGGGTGCAGGGCAGGCTGGATGGGAAACCTTGTCCCATTCTTCAGGAGAGTGGGGGTGGGGCAGAGGCCACAGAGGGAAACCAGCTGCTTTTTTAAACAACTGATAGTCAATTTATTAAAAAGTTTGATTTAAGCATCTGCAATGGTGACTTCAACCTCGACTCCTGCTCCATGCGGATGGAGGTCTTCTGCTCCACAGTCTCAGAGGCTGTGCAAGCCAGTGCGTGGCCGTGGGCCCTGGTTTAGATCAGGAGCCATGCAAGTCTTAGCGCCTCCCCTCAGCGTGCTTTTCTTGCTCAGTCGGACTGGTCCTTCCACCTCGAGATTCTCTGCCTTTGGGCCTCAGGTCAGGCCAGCGCACACCTTCTCCAGAGGTGGCGCTGCGGCCATTAGAGCGATTCGAATCCAGTGAGTCGCCACCTCCGGCTCCACCGGTGGCTTTGTATCTTTAAAGGCTGAGGCTACGGCCAAAACCGGTTTGGCTCAGTGGATAGAGCGTCGGCCTGCGGACAGAAGGGTCCCAGGTTCGATTCCTGTCAAGGGCATGTACCTTGGTTGCGGGCACATCCCCAGTAGGGGGTGTGCAGTAGGGGGTGTGCAGGAGGCAGCTGATTGATGTTTCTCTCTCATCGATGTTTCTAACTCTCTGTCCCTCTCCCTCTCTGTAAAAAATCAATACGAGGCTACGGTGGCGTGACTGGACATCATGACCTACTCGTCCAAGGGCAGCTGCAAAGAGGGAGCCACCTGCTGCGAGCACCGGCACGAGAGAACACGCCTTTGTGCCTGTGCCCGGAACACCCGATAAAATGTCAGTGTTGCCTTAACCGGTTTGGCTCAGTGGATAGAGCGTCAGCCTGTGGACTGAAAGGTCCCAGGTTTGATTCTGGTCAAGGGCATGTACCTTGGTTGCGGGCACATCCCCAGTAGGGAGTGTGCAGGAGCCCCAGTAGGGAGTGTGCAGGAGGCAGCTGGTCAATGTTTCTAACTATCCCTCCCCTTCCTCTCTGTAAAAAGTCAATAAAATATATTAAAATAAATAAATAAATGCTGCCACAACTTTACCCACGCACAAACCTCGGTGTTCCTATCTGTAAAATAGGACCAGTGATGCTACTACATCTCATATGGTCATTGGGAACAATCAGTTCTTTGAGCTCCCCAGATAAGAGGTGTGAAAGCACATATTCTATGAGATATGGGCTATTTCACAAATATTGAAGATGTTTCTCTAATGAAAACACTGCTTCCCAAGTCTCAGAGAAACATATGTCAATCTAAATCTCAGAGGGCACCAAGGTTTCACAGAATTCTACATTTGTAAGTAGCTTATGTTTTAGATTTCCTGCCTTCAAAACAAATTGCCCAGCTCTGGCTGGGTAGCTCAGTTGGTTCCAATACACCAAGGATGCAGGTTTGATCCCTGACCAGGGCACATGCAGGCATCAACCCGTGAATGAATCAATAAGTAGAACAACACATCTCTCTCTCTCTCTCAATACATAAAATTAAAAAGAAACAAATTGCCCAGAATTGGTATCAGAACAAGCAGCTTCATTCTGGTAAGTCAGAAATGTTCACTGTTCCCGTCCCACCAACACACGTTCTTACCGCAATGAACTTCCAGGCACATTGCTAAGTGGGGAAAGGCCAGGGTTTGTGTAAAGGGAAAAACAACCATCCTTTGGCTTTGCGTATGGAACTCTGACATTCCACCCCGGGCCCTGGGGGGTGGGGGCTCAACTGGGAGGTGAGGGGGACAGGGGTAAAAATGAGACTTTTCCCTATTAGAGTTTTCAACTGTGTGAGTGTTACTGATGGGAACTGTTTCCAAATTAATTTTAAAATAAAGCGCGAGAAAGGGGGACCTGTGCGTAACCAGGGAAGGGGCTGCTCCTGAGCCCGCGGCCTGCAGAGCACAGGCAGCATTAGTGGGGTGACTGACCACTTCAGGGAGGTCCACACGCTGGGAGGACTTCCTCGCACCCCACACACCGCTTGGCATGCTGTCAATGCCACAGAGAGAAACCACAAGCCAACTCTAGAGCCAAAGACCCGTGAGGCTGGGGAGTCTCTGTAGGTCCCTGCCTGGCGGCCAGGCGCCCCAGCAGCCACTGCACCCACCTGGGCATTAGAGCCATTTCAGTGATGAAAACACCCACAGAAGGCTCCTATTCAGCTCACCGCGCCAGGCCACTGACAGCCCCCTGCGGCAGCCACAGTGACCTCAGCAGGCGCGGAGGGGTTCGGTGGGCAGAGCCCCGTCCATCTGGGCCCAGTGTTTCCTCTGGACCCTGTGTCCCCTCCGGACTCTGTGTCCCCTCCGGGCCCAGTGTCCCCTGGGCCCTATGTCCTCTGGGCCCTGTGTGCCCTCCGGGCCCTGTGTCCTCCGGGCCCTGTGTCCTCTGGGTCCTGTGTCCCCTCAGGGCCCTGTGTCCCCTCAGGGCCCTATGTCCCCTCAGGGCCCTTTGTCCCCTGGGTCCTGTGTCCTCTGGGCCCTGTGTCCCCTGGGTCCTGTGTCCCCTGGGTCCTGTGTCCTCCGGGTCCTGTGTCCTCCGGGTCCTGTGTCCTCCGGGCCCTGTGTCCTCTGGGTCCTGTGTCCTCTGGGCCCTGTGTGCCCTCTAAGCCCTGTGTCCCCTCCAAGCCCTGTGTCCCCTCTGGCTGGAGGCCTGGCTGGAGCTGCCTCACCTGGTGCTCTGTGCACACCTGCCTGTCTTCAGTCGCTTTGTGCATGGACCCTTCTGGGTTACTGGCTGGAGTGATCCTTTTCTCCTGGGAATGACGGCATTGGCCTCCCTGTGCTGAGTCCCCAAACCTCCAGTGTCCTGGCTCCTCCGGACCACATCCATTCGCCTGCCCCACAGGTGGAGGCACATGGTAGGTGCTCAGCACACAGGTGCACTCAGCGGGTGAGTCGGTGACTGTATGCTTGGACAGTGGCTTAGCTCAGCTGGAGAGGCTAGAGACTGTGAGTGCCAAGGGTGGGCGCTCCTGACAGTGGGAGAAAGACTGACACGAGTGCAGGTCCAAGAGAGCAACCAAGAGGATGGGGTTCTGCCCCTGCTTAGGACAGGAGACCAGGAGGGAGAGGGAGCAGGAAGAGCCTTCTGATGTGCGGGGGCAGCCTGCTGCGAGGGAGTGGAAGGGCCCGGGACTGTGGGGGCAGAGCTGGGGGACCCCTAAGGTCCCAGGGTGGCCCTCAGGGGAATGCAGTGTTGGGGTTCCTGGGACCCTGCCCAGTGCCAGTCCCCCTGGTGTGGGCTTGGAGGGAGGGCCCGTGGCCACAGACAGCGTGCGCAGACAGCCCCTTCTAGGGCTGGCTCAGGTCTGTGTCCTCTCATTGCCAGTTCACCTTGGAGTGATTCTGAAACCTGTGGGCCAGCAAACCCTGCCCTCCCCTGTGCTGTGCCACCTCCTGGAAGGAAAGGCTGTGCTCGAGGAGGGGGGTGATGGGAGGAAGCAGGTGAACCTTGGCTTCCAATTGTTTAAAAGATGCTCAGCCGGCCAGTGTGGCTCAATGGTAGAGCATTGACCCATGAACCAAGGGATCACTGGTTCAATTCCTGGTCAGCACATGCCCAGGTTGTGGGTTCGATCCCCAGTGGAGGGTGTGCAGGAGGCAGCCGATTCATGATTCTCTCTCATCATTGATGTTTTTTTCTCTCTCTCTCCCTCTCCCTTCCTCTCTGAAATCAATAAAAAAATATTTTTAAAAAATCATCTTGATTGTTGAACAAGCATCAAATCAGAATGAGCGGAAGTCACAGGTGAACCCGCCCTTTGGGGAACAGACACACCCCTTGCTCAGGCGGGTGAGGCACAGGGAACTCAGATGCCCCCATAATTTCCCCGGTTGACTCCCTCCAAATGAGGAGCTGTGGGTCCAAGAGCTGCTCCACTAGGGAGCCGGCAGAGGCTAGGAGCCATTGAGAGGTCAGAGGGACTAGAGATATAACCTTCTCCACCTGTGGCCAGGGGGACCCAGGGCACACTCGCTAAGCTGGGGCGCTTTTCCACGCCAGTGGAAGGGCTGCAGGCAGAGAGATGGCTGGATCTGGAGATGGACGGGGAACAGGAGTCGGGTGTCCTGGGCACGTGGATGCACCGGGCGCAGGTGCAACCAGCCTGGACCCGCTCCCCTGCCCTGAGCCCTCCCCGCCCCGTTAGAGGGCACAGAGCAGTGACAGCAAGAGGGGCTCCCAAGGCAGGAGGGAGGTGTGAGGGAGGCCCCTGGAACCCAGAGGAGTCTGTTCAGAGACACCAAACCAGCCTCAGGGCCACGGTGCAGAGGGAGGGGCGGGAGGAGGGAGGACAGCCTGGCCGTGGCTGGGCTGAGGACCGGCCCTCGGACACAGGCTGGTGGTCAGGAGCACTGCGCAGCCAGCAGCCTCGCTCAATCCAGAAGAGCCCAGTCACATTGAGACCCCACCTGTCACCTTCGGATGCTAAGTCACTGCCACCAGGCTCCTCCCGAGCCAGGGCAGTGGAAGGCATCGGGTTCAAGCCACTTAAGCCAGTGTCCATGACTGCATTCATTGTCCTGAGTGCGCCTTGCTGCTGCCTTATATCAGTCGTCCTGAAGTCGACCTGGAACTAACCACTATTTAAGGTGACAGTTTATTTATTTTAATGTATCTTTATTGTTGAAAGTATTACAGATGTCACATCCCCCCCCCATTGACCTCTCCACCCCGTTCCTGCCCCCACCCTGGCCTTCCCCGCACTATTGTCTGTGTCCATGGGTTATGCATATATGAATACAAGTTCTTTTATTAATCACTTTCCTCACCCTGGCCTCCTTCCTTCTGAAATACATCTGTGTGTTCCATGTCACTGGATCTGTTTTGTTCATCAGTTTATTTTGTTACTTGGATTCCACATATGAGTGAGATCATCTGATACTTGTCTTTCTCTGACTGGCTTATTTCACTTAGCATGATACTCTCCAGGTCCCTCCATGGTGTCTCAAAGGGTAAGAGATCCTTCTTTTTTACTGCTGCATAGTATTCCATGGTGTAAATGTACCACAGCCTTTTTATGCTCTTATCTAGTGATGGGCACGTGGGCAGTTTCCAGATCTTAGCTATTGTAAATTGTGCTGCTCTGAACATAGGGGTGCATACACTTCTTTTTTTTTCAATATATTTTTATTTTTATTGATTTCAGAGAGGAAGGGAGAAGGAGAGTTAGAAACTTCAATGATGAGAGAGAATCATTGATTGGCTACCTCCTGCACGCCCCCTACTAGGGATCAAGCCTACACCCTTAACTGGAATCAAACCAGGAACCCTTTGGTCTGAAGGCTGATGCTCTATCCACTGAGCCAAACCAGCTAGGGCTGTCCTGTAGTTTTCTGAGTACAGGTCTTTTATCTCCTTGGTAAAGTTTATTCCTAAGTATCTTAATTTTTCTGTTGCAATGGTAAATGATATATTTTTTTTTAGTTTATCTTTCATAGAGATTGTTATCTATACTAATAAGAGAGAAATATAGTAATTGACTGTCACTTTGCAATGCTCACAGCTAATCAGGAGGGGATATGCAAATTGATGGGATAAAGATGGCGGCAGCCATGGAGCCAGCTGAAGCGGGTAGGAGGCTTGGGTTGCCCCCGGCGATGGAGGAAGCCAAGCTTCCCGCCCTCCTGGGCCAGCTGCCGAAGGAGGGGCCTGTGGGTGGCGGCCATGGAGCAGACTGGAGCCAGCTGGAGGCTTGGGTCGCCTGGGCTGGCCGCCAAGGGAGGGGCCTGCAAACGGCCCTCAGCCCCTCATCCACGGTGGTCAGGCACCCCAGCGGGGACCCCCACGCTGAAGGGGGTGTGGACAGCCTAAAAATGGCCCTCAGCCCCTTACCCAGGCTGGCCACACCCCCATGGGGTGAGGGTCCCCACTGGGGGGTGTGGCCAGCCTGTAAACAGCCATCAGCCCCTCACCCAGGCTGGCCACGCCCCCCCAGCAGGGACCCTAATCCCATGGGGGCATGGCTGGCCTGCAAACTGCTCCAGCCCCTTGCCCAGGCTGGCACCATCCCCAGTGAAAACCCCCACCCCAATGGGGGAGTTGCCGGCTGTAAACTACCACAGGCCCCTTGTCCAGGCCGCCCCGCCCCCAAGGGAACCCCCACCCTGATCCGGGACACCCTTCAGGGCAAACCAGCCGGCCCCCACCCTTGCACCAGGCCTCTATCTATATTAATAAAAGGGTAATATGCTAATTAGACTGGGAGACCTACCAGGAGACCTTCCGGACATTCTTCTGGACAAAGCCATGGTGGCAGGGCCGAGGTAGAGGTGGTTAGGGGCCAAGAGGGGACGGCAGTTGTGGGTGATCAGGCCGGTGCGGGGGTCATTTGGGGGCGATCATGCCGGCGGCGGGGGGGTGAGTTGGGGGTGATCAGGCTGGCGGGGGGTCAGCTGGGGGTGAGCAGGCTGGCTTGTAGAGTGGTTAAAGGCAATCAGGCTGGCAGGCAGATGAGCAGTTAGGAGCCAGCAGTCCCGGATTGTGAGAGGGATGTCTGGACTGCCAGTTTAGTCCTGATCCGGCAGTCAAACATCCCCCGAGGGGTCCCAGATTGGAGAGGGTGCAGGCTGGGATGAGGGGACTCCCCGCATGCACGAATTTCGTGCACTGGGCCAGTAGTTAGTATGTAAAAATGTCATAGATTTCTGGGTGTTAATTTTGTATCCTGCTACATTGCCAAATTCATTTATTAAATCTAGTAGTTCTGTTGGTGGAGTCTATAGCATTTTATCTGTACAATATTATGTCATTCATGAATAATAAGTTTTACTTTCTCCTTTTCAATTTGGATGCCTTTTATTTCTTCTTTTTGTCTGATTGCTGTGGCTAGGTCTTCTAATACTATGTTGAATAAAAGTGGTAAAAGCAGACATTCCTGTTTTGTTCTTGTTCTTAGAGGAAATGAGTTTAGTTTACATTGAGTATGATGTTGACTGTAGGTTAGTCATCTATGGCCTCTATTATGTTGAGGTATGCTACCTCTATTCCCAGTTTGCTGAGAGTTTTTATAAAAAACTAGAGGCCCAGTGCATGAAATTCATGCATGGGTAGGGTCCCTAGACCTGGGCAGTGATCAGGGCCAATTGGGGCCTTCTGGCTGCCAGCCGGGGCCTTCCTTCATTCCATGCCGCCCCCTAGTGGTCAGCACACATCATAGTGAGCAATTGAACTCCCAGTCTCCCGGTCAAACTCCTGAGTGGACAATTTGCATATTAGTCTTTTATATATAGAGAGGGGTGTTGGATATTGTTGAATACTTTTTCTGTGTCTAATGATATGATCATGTGCTTTTTTAAAAAATATATTTTATTGATTTTTTACAGAGAGGAAGGGAGAGGGATAGAGAGTTAGAAACATCGATGAGAAACATTAATCGGCTGCCTCCTGCACACCCCCTACTGGGCATGTGCCCACAACCAAGGTACATGCCCTTGACCAGAGTCAAACCTGGAACTCTTGAGTCCACAGGCCGATGCTCTATCCACTGAGCCAAACCGGTTAGGGCAGTGGTTCTCAACCTTTCTAATGCTGCGACCCTTTAATACAATTCCTCATGTTGTGGTGACCTCCAACCATAAAATTATTTTCGTTGCTACTTCATAACTGTAATTTTGCTACTGTTCTGAATTGTAATGTAAATATCTGTGTTTTCCAACGGTCTTAGGCGACCCTGCTAACGGTACCCACAGGTTGAGAACCGCTGCTGTAGAGCCTAAGACCATTGGAATTGTGGAGCTCACAACTCAGGCATGTGCCCTAACTGGGAATTGGATCATGACCTCCTGATTCATAGGTCCACACTCAACCATTGAGCCATGCCAGCTGGTCTGTAGTGTCTTTATCTGGTTTTGAGATTAGAATAATGCTGGTCTTATAAAAAGCCCTTGGAAGTGTTCCTTCCTCTTGGATTTTTTTGGAATAGTTTGAGGAGGATAGGTGTTAGTTCTTCTTTGAGTGTTTGGTAAAACTCCCCTGTGAAGCCATCTGCACCAGGGCCTTTGTTTTCTGGGAGTTTTTTGATCACTGTTTCAATTTCATCAGTTGTTATTGGCCTAATCAGGTTTTCTGATTCTTCCTGATTCAGTTTTGGGAGTTTGTTATTTTCTAGGAATTTGTCCATTTAGTTCAGGTTGTCCAGCTTGTTGGCATACAGTTGTTCAATGTATTTCCTTACAATCCTTTGTATTTCTGTGGTGTCAGTGGTTACTTCACCTCTTTAGTTTCTGATTTTATTTTTTTGGTTTCTCTCTTTGTTTCTTGATGAGACTGGCTAAGGGTTCATCAATCTTATTTATCTTTTCAAAGAACCAGCTCTTGGATTTATTGTATTGTTTTTAGTCTCTATGACATTTTTTTAAAAATCTGATCTTTATTATTTCATTTCTTCTACTTACTCTGGGCATTTCTTGTTGTTCTCTTTCTAATTCTTTTAGATTTAGTGTTAGATAGATAATTTATTAAAGCTTTTTCTTGTTCCTTGAGGTAGGCCTATAATGCTATGAACTTCCCTCTCAGGACTGCTTTTGCTGTGCCCCATTGATTTTGGGTTGTTGTGTGTTCATTTTTGTTTGTTTCCATGAAGTTTTTTATTTCTACCTTTATTTCATTGGTAACCCATTCATTGTTTAATAACATGCTACTTAACCTCCATGTGTTTGAATGTTTTTGAGTGTATTGTAGTTGATTTCTAATTTCATGCTATTGTTATCTGAGAAGAGGCTTGATATTATTTCAATTTTCTTGAACTTGTAGAAAGTTATTTTGTGTCCTAACATGTGGTCAGTCTTTGAGTACGTCCCATGTGCACTTGAGAAGAATGTATATCCTGCAGCACTGAGGTAGAATGTTCTGTAAATGTCAATTAAATCCAGCTGATCTAGTGTGTCATTTAAGGTCCCTGTTTCCTTGTTGATTTTTGCCTAGAACAGTGGTCAGCAAACTCATTAGTCAACAGAGCCAAATATCAACAGCACAAAGATTGAAATTTCTTTTGAGAGCCAAATTTTTTAAACTTAAACTTCTTCTAACACCACTTCTTCAAAATAGACTCGCCCAGGCCGTGGTATTTTGTGGAAGAGCCACACCCAAGGAGCCAAAGAGCCGCATGTGGCTTGTGAGCCACAGTTTGCCGACCACGGGCCTAGAATATCTATCTAGTGATGTCAGTGAGGTGTGAAAGCCCCCTACTATGACTGTATTGCTGTCAATATCTCCCTTAAAGTCCTCCAGAAGTTGTTGTTGTTGTTTTAAATATATTTTATTGATTTTTTATAGAGAAGAAGAGAGAGGGATAGAGAGTTATAAACATCAATGAGAGAGAAACATCTATCAGCTGCCTCCTGCATACCCCCTACTGGGGATGTGCCCACAACCAAGGTACATGCCCTTGACCGGAATTGAACCTGGGACCCTTCAGTCCACAGGCCAATGCTCTATCCACTGAGCCAAACCAGCTAGGGCTGTTGTTTTTTTTAATACCTAGGTGCTTCTATATTGGGTGCATATATGTTTATCAGGGTCATATCCTCTTGTTGTATTGATCCCTTTAAAATTGTGTAGTGGCGCTGTAGCCGGTTTGGCTCAGTGGATAGAATGTTGGCCTCTGGACTGAAGGGTCCTGAGTTCGATTCTGATCAAGGGCACATAGCTAGCTTGCAGGCTCCTCCCTGGCCTTGGCCCTGGGCCAGGGCTCATGCAGGAGGCAATCAATTGATGTGTTTTTCTCACAGTGATATTTCTCTCTGTCTTTCCCTCTCTCTTCCACTCTCTCTAAAAAATCAATGGAAAAATATCCTTGAATGAGGATTAAAAATATACAGTGAGTGGCCAGATTATTATGATCTCTGAACGCATAATAATCTGGCCACTCAGTGTATATCCTATATAATAAAAGGCTAATATGCAAATTGTCCCCTTGACCAGGAGTTTGACCAGCAGGCAGGCCAGCCAACCGCCCATGTCCCCTCCCCCTGGCCAGGCTGGCCGGACCCCACCCATGCTCGAATTCATGCACCGGGCCTCTAATATACACACACACACACACACACACACACACATACACACACTCTGAGTGGCCAGATTATTATGCGTTCAGAGATCATAATAATCTGGCCAGATTATTATACGTTCAGAAGATGATAATAATCTGGCCACTCAGTGTATATATACATTATGTAGTGACCTTCTTTGTGTCTTGTTATGGCCTTTGTTTTGAAGTCCATTTTGTCAGATATCAGTATTGCTATCCCTGCTCTTTTTCATTTCCATTTGCATGGGAACATTTTTCCATCCCTTCACTCTCACACTGTGTGCATCTTTTGTTCTGAGTGGGTCATGTTTTCTTATCCATTCAGCTACCCCATGTATTTTGATTGGAGCATTTATTCTATTTACATTTAATGTTATTATTGATAGGCACTTATTTACTGCCATTCTTTCCCTTTATACCTACTTATGTTCCTCTCTCTCTATATATTTCTTCTTCTTCCTAAAACACTCCCTTTAACATTTCCTGCAATGCTGGTTTGGTGGTACTGTATTCCTTTAGCCTTTTTTTTGTTGTTGTTGTTTTTGGTCTGGGAAGCTCTTTTTTCCCCTTCAATTTTATTTTATTATTATTTAAAAATATTTTTATTGATTTCAGAGAATAAAAGAGAGGGGGAGAAAGACAGAAACATCAATGTTGAGAGAGAATCATTGATTGGCTGCCTCTGGGGATCTAGCCCACAACCTGAGCATGTGCCCCGACTGGGAATCGAACCATGACCTCCCGGTTCATAGGTCAATAGTCAACAACTGAACCGTACCAGCCAAGCTCCCTTTCAATTTTACTTTATTTATTTACTTATTTTTAAAGAATATAAGCTTTTATTTTATTATTTTTGTTGTTGTTGTTAATCCTCACCTGAGGATATTTTTTCATTGATTTTTAGTGAGCGTGGGAAGAAGGGGAAGAGACAGAGAGAGAAACACTGATGTGAGAGAGACACATTGACTACCTCCTGCACACACCTCGACCAGGGCCAGGGATTGAGCCTGAAACTGAGGTTTGTGTCCTGGACAGGAATCAAACCCAGGACCCTTCAGTCCAAGGACTGATGCTCTATCCACTGAGCCAAGTCGATGAGGACTGGGTTCATCTTGATTGGAACTTTGTGCTTCCTGAACGTGTGTAACTTTTTCCTTCACTAAGTAGGGAAGTTTTCTGCCATTATTTCTTTAAACAGGTTCTCCATTTCTTGCTCACTTTCATCTCCTTCTAGCTTTCCTATGATGTGGATATTGTTATATTTCATGTTGTCCTAAAGTTTCCTTAAACTATACTCCTGCTTTTTAATTCTTTTTCCTTTTTGCTTCTCTAATTGGGTGTTTTTTGCCTATCTTGTCTTCCAAGTTACTGATTCAATCTTCTGCCTCATTTAATCTAATTTTTATTCTTTCCAGTGTATTCTTTTTTTTTTTTTTTTTTTTTTTTAAAAAAAATATGGAACGCTTCACGAATTTGCGTGTCATCCTTGCGCAGGGGCCATGCTAATCTTCTCTGTATCGTTCCAATTTTAGTATATGTGCTGCCGAAGCGAGCACTCCAGTGTATTCTTGATGTCAGATGTTATTCTTCATTTCCAATAGACTCTTTTTTTTTTTTTTTAAATACATTTTATTGATTTTTTACAGAGAAGAAGGGAGAGGGATAAAGAGTTAGAAACATTGATGAGAGAGAAACATCGATCAGCTGCCTCCTGCACACTCCCCACTGGGGATGTGCCCGCAACCAAGGTACATGCCCTTGACTGGAATCGAACCCGGGACCCTTGAGTCCGCAGGCGGACGCTCCATCCACTGAGCCAAACCGGTTAGGGCCATTTCCAATAGACTCTTATTTATGGTTTCTATTTCTTGTTTCATGCTGTTGTAGTTCCCACTAAGTTTCTTGAATGCCTCATTAAATTCCTTGAGCATCCTTATAACCATTACTTAGAGTCTATAGTTGATAAATTGCTTGCCTCCATTTCATTTAGCTCTCTTTCTGGAGTTTCCTCCTTTTCTTTCATTTTGTCAGATAGCAGTATTGCTATCCCTGCTTTTTTTTCATTTCCATTTGCATGGGAACATTTTTCCATCCCTTCACTCACACTGTGTGCATCTTTTGTTCTGAGGTGGGTTTCTTGAGGCCAGCATTGTTTCTTTATCTCCCCTTTTTGCTGTCCCTTTGTTTTTGTTACTATGTATTAGATCAAACTGCTATGCCTCACAGTTTCCGTGGGGTGGCCTATGTAGGGTGTTTTCTGAGACCCAAGGGTGCATTCTCTTAGGTCTCCTGAGCTGGGTGCTCTAGTCATGTCTCTTGTGTGAGTTATTTGGGCTCTCCTCTTGCAATTGGGTCTTGCATGTTGTTGTTCACGGGTGGAATCTCCTCTCGGGCAGGCTGACTGTGAGGCTCATCCCTGACCACATCATGCGAGCTATTGTGCAGGTGCTGCCAGAACAAAACAAAAGAAACAAAACAAAAATATACACAACACCCCCACAACAACAACAACAAAAGCAATCACAAAAGGAGAGAGAATTAGGAAGGAGCAAAGAGAACAATAATAGAATAAAAGAAGATGTGGAGAGGGAAAAAAGGGGAAGAAAAAGGAATATGAAAGGGCAGAAGTGAAAGAAATAAAATAAGAATAAAGGACAGGGGAAGGAAATGGTATAAAAGAAAAGAGGAAGAAAATCATTATGAAAAGAAAAATAGAGAAGAAAGCAGATAGACAAAAATTAAGAAAAGGAAAAACGAAGAGAAAGCAGGAGAAAGAAGGAAACAAAATAGGGTATGAAAAGGGAATTGAAAATAAGATCTATGACAGGAAGAAGAGAGGTGAATAACAAACCCGTGAAGGAGAGAGCTGGAGCAGACAGGGAGATTGGCTCTCAGCAACCTGTCTGAAGCTTCAACCGGATGCAGTTGGCGGCTTCTCCACAGGATTTGGTTGCGCACCCAGGGCCAGGCTGCACTCTGAGGCTGCTTTGTTAGAGCTTGGGCCTAACCTTCCCCAGGTTCCCCGGCTCCACCTCCGCCTGCCTTCGCCTCCTATCCAGCTGCCAATCTTTTTCTTTTAGGCACCACTGCCAGTAGTCAATCTTAATCACTCTGTTTCTCTGGCTACTGGTGGCAGTGCCCACTCCCGCAGCTGTGGCTCTCCAGGTGCTGAGCGGAGCTTGAAAAAGAGCTGCGAGTTCTTAAGAAGAAACCCCTAAGATGGCAATTTTTTTTTTAAATATATTTTATTGATATTTCGCAGAGAGGAAGGGAGAGGGATAGAAAGCTAGAAACATCGATGAGAGAGAAACATCGATCAGCTGCCTCCTGCACACCTCCCACTGGGGATGTGCCCGCAACCAAGGTACATGCCCTTGACCGGAATCGAACCCGGGACCTTTCAGTCCGCAGGCCGACGCTCTATCCACTGAGCCAAACCGGTTTCGGCTAAGATGGCAATTTAAAACACAGGGGCCCTTTATAAAGGCCCGTATCTAATGGGGCCAACACCCTCAGGAACCCGTGAACTTATATCAGTCCAATTCAGAATCATCAGTCAGTTCAATCCAGCAAATATCTGCAGATGTGAAGGAGACTGGCTTGTGGGGTGGAGGCATCCTGGGGATGGGGGACAGATAAGCTAGGGGGTGGGGGACAGAAAGGGACTGGAGGGGGCAAAAGAGATGGGGATAGGAGGAAACAGAAGGGGACAGGAGGGGCGGGGGGATGGGCAAGGATAGGGATGATGGGAGGAAGAAGAGGGGACAAAGAGGGCAGAAGAGATGGTGACAAGAGGGAACCAGAAGAGACAGGAAAGGATGGGGCAGGAAGGGTGGTGGGGACAAGGAGACAGAAGCTGCAGGAAGGGACAGGAGGGGCAGTCTGAGAAGGGAGGTGATGCGCTGAACACCTGCCCTAAGCAGAGGTCATTTCTGCCCCTGCCTGCGCCCCCAGCTGGGCCCTTCTCCTTGGCCACGGCTGGGGACTGAGTCCTGGGAGTTCCCTCTGTGAAGCAGGGTTTGGGGCAGGAGCCTGACCCAGGCCTTGACACTCACATGCGTTAATTTCTAACTTGTTTCTCTTCTCTTAAATCTCGGCCATCTACCTGGCTGCTCCTGAGTTCCATCCTTTACGACAAACCCGCGAGCTGGTCAGTACACTGGTTTCCTGAGTTCTGTGAGCCGCCAGCAAACTCATCTAACTCCGGAGTGAAAGATGAAACAGAGGCCGGAGAACCTGGATGCCAGGATACAGGCTTTATTGGAGAGAAGACCCCTGCTGGCTCCCTTCCAGAGGGAAAAAGAGAGCGTGCCAGGGGTGAAAGAGCCTTTTGAGGGGAGGCAAAGAGGGGACGGGGCTTAGGGTACTTGGCAGGTGCTGATTGGTGGTTTCATATATGGCACATGATTAGGCACTTAGGTACTTAGGAATCGGGGGCTTAGGGTATTTGGCAGTTGCTGATTGGTGGTTCAATGTATAGTCCATATAAGGTGCCTGGTTAGGTGCTCAGGAATGTCCAGGCCGCAGGTGGAGTTTACGTCATTGTCCATCAGTTGGACGAAGGGAGGATCTATCATTCCAGGCTTCTGGTAATATTAAAAAAAATTGAGAGTCCAGGCAAGGTCAGGGGATGAAGTTCCATCTTCCGTAGCTACTTCCTGCTGAGAGGGGTCGTCGTTAGGGGCGTCTACCCGGGGTCTCAAGGAGTCTGGTGCTAGGTTCTGAATTCAAGGCCAGATAGATGTCTCCCACCTTCTGGTTGACGAACGCCTGCATTCTGTTCTGCAAGAAACTAGTGAAACAGCACATGAGCAGGGGCCAAAGAGCAAAATTAAAAGAATAAATACCAGAGGGACTAATAGTGGGAGGAGCCATGGAGTAAGTGAGCGAAAAACAGGTAGTGTTTTCCGTGCTGGACGAAGGGTGCAGCAGCATGATTTCCCCAAGAGACTGGTTGGTGAAGTCTTGAGAGCAATCCTGTTGAGACACTTGGGAGGTAAAAGCTGGTCCTGAGGCTGCCACAGCATCACTTGTCTGGTTTTGCTGCTTTTCTGGGCTTGGAGATGAAATACAACTGAGACCTAGATGTTACTTTCAGGGGGAAAAGAGTAGGGGTCTCAGTTGCCTCACTAGTGATATGAAAGGGGGGAATAGGTTACCCTGGGGGTAAGGTTCTTGTTTTCCCAGTTTTAACCCTTGCTGGGCATCCACATGTTTCTTGTAGGTCCTGAGACAGGGTTTCAAAATAGGATGAGCAGTGGTTAAGCTCCCGTGGCAGTTCCAACCCCTGCTGTGATGCCGAGGGTTATGAGGAGGGGGATTATCTGGACTCTTTTGTGTCAGATATGATGGGTTACGGGGACAGGTAAAGACTGATTATTGGGGGCTGCATCTACACTGGGTGAGAGATAGATGAGAGTACAGGTTCCTGTCCAGCTGATGGGGAGACATGTATGTGTTTTCCCCACAGAGGAAGAAAAATCCCTGATCACGGAGACAAGCTGAAAGGTGTAAGGAGAAGAGGTGGACTAAAGGGTATGAGATTCCTTTTTCTAGTTCTGCACTCCAAGCTGAGAGGGTAGTTGCCATGGCGCTACCAATAAGGGGTGACAGATGAGTGATTGAGATTGTGTTGCAGTGAAAGTGGGAAGGAATATTAGAATGGGCTGTTATCCAAGGGAAAAGAGAAAGGGAAGGAAAGGAGCAGTGGAAGATGAGGCTGGAGAAAAGGCAGGGGGAGGAGGGAGTAGGCCCCGAAGCCTATTTCCAGGCCTATAGCCGCTTGAATTTTTTTTTTTTTATAATATATTTTATTGATTTTTCACAGAGAGGAAGGGAGAGGGATAGAGAGTTAGAAACATCGATGGGAGAGAAACATCGATCAGCTGCCTCCTGCACACCCCCTACTGGGGATGTGCCCGCAACCAAGGTACACACCCTTGATCGGAATCGAACCTGGGACCCTTCAGTCCGCAGGCTGACGCTCTATCCACTGAGCCAAACCGGTTTCGGCTAGCCGCTTGAATTTTAAAACGCCACATTTTTCCTAGAGATAATGATCATAGAGGAGATAAGGAGATAAGGCGTTTACAGTCCCAGGAATGGCTCGGCCTTGTGGGTCGAGAGAGTGAAACTGAGGTAGGTGACTGGTTTGGGACAACTGGGTTTTATGAGGGGATGCATGGTAGCCCTGGCCAGGCATGAGAAAAGAGTGAATGGGGGAATTTAGTAAGATGCAATGTAGACGTGAGGTGGCTAATGGCTGTGAGACTAATCGGTCAACCCCCATAATAGAGACTGAGGAGTGGACAAGGGTCCCAGCGAATTCAGAGGGCAGAATAAGTGGCCCCAGTGTCAATTAAAAGGAGATCAGCTTACCTGCCACCACAGTCATTACCCGAGGCTCTGTCCTGGTGATGTAAGTCAGTGCGGCCCTGTCAGGGCCTGGGCAGCTTCTTCGGTGGCCAGTCCCAGGAGGTCTGGGAGCTCCAAACCAGGGCCAGAGGGTGGCCATGCTGGACTGGCTGAGGCCTGAACCGGAGGGGCCAGACTATACAGTCTGATTTCCAGTGGCCTTCCCTTCCGCACCTTGGGCAGGGCCCAGGCAGGGGTCTCGGGTTTGAGCAGGACTTGGCTCAGTGTCCTTCCTTGCTGCATTTGAAGCATGGGCCCAGAGGAGGCTTAGCCCCTGACTTACCCGAAGTTGGAGGACTGGCACTTCATTTGGGGTTCATGAGAGCAGTGGCTAGGAGCTGGAAGGCCTCCTACTGGGCCTCGGCCTTGGCCTGATCTCGCCTTTGATTTTGGGTTTGGGTCTCCTTGTCTCTATTATTAAAGATCTTAAAGGTCAGGTTAATGAGGTCTTTTTGAGGAGTTTGTGGACCTGTATCTATTTTTTTGAAGTTGCGGCGTATGTCGGGGGAGCAAAGGTGGTCAGGTCAGTGGAAAAAGAAACCTGAGATGCCTCTCAATCTGTGAGGCTGGACATAGAGAATGGGACGTGGACTCAGACTATGCCCTCAGTTCCTGTGCCTCCCTCAGGGTAGAATGGATGTGGGAATAGAAGAAGCTGTTGCGGAAGGCAGTCTCTGGGTGGCCTGAGAATGAGTGTTAGATGGGAAAGGCTGTTTTGGAGCTCACGTTCTCAGGATTTGGGCTCTCAGGAAGATCAGAAAGTGAGAAGGGAATGGCCAACCACCTGTGAATTAGGTTGCTGGTGGTCACGGGAGCAGAGATTCGGCAGAGAGCACAGGGGAAGGAGGGCGGTTAGAATTCTCAGAGGTAGAGCGTGGGGTGCAGATTCTGCGGCAGGGTTGTAAGGGGCAGTGGGAGTGAGACGTGGGGAGGAATGATCCGCTGTGTCGAAAGAGCAGTCAGAAGACAGAGAAAGGGGCTGAGGTCAGGTTTGAGAGGGCAAAGAGGACTTTGCGAGGAGGATCTGATGGTGGAACATGAGGAGTAAAGTGAGGGGTGACAGCGGAGAAAAAGGAAAGCCTGTATGTAGGGAATCTCGAAAGCTTTCCCCGTCCGGTGGCAAAAATTGTCTAGATCTCGGAGGATATTGGAATCAAAAGTGCCGTTCTTAGGCCACAAAGAGCCATCATCAAGTTTATATTGTGGCCAGGCAGTGTTACAGAGAAAAGTGAGCTTCTTTGGTTTGATGTAGCCAGAAAGACCAAGGGTCAAGAGATCGGCGAGGAGACACCCTAAGGGTGTGTAGAGGGGGTTTGGACTGAGAGGTCCCCATGACCGGAGGGAAGGGCCACCGGGAAGTTGGGGAGGAAAGAAGGAGCGTCCTCCTTTTCCCTCAGCCAACCTGGAGAGAGAGAGAGACGAGAGAAGGTTCCAAGGTCGTCACCCCTAGACCTTTCCCGTGGAGTAGAGCAGTGTTTTCCTGGCCAGGCACCTGGGCTTTCATAGAACGTAGAACGTGTAGCCACGTAGTCGGGAAACTCTGAGGCCCTTCCAGGTCAAGGGAACCAGGGGAGGGGGGCGGGGGTTTGGGAAAATCCCTGAAGCCTACCGGTTAGAAGGAAGCGATGAGATTCCCACGTGTCCTGGCACAGCAGGGTTTGAGAAGTGTTCTGAACGGGCCAATCAACCCAAAACCATGCCTCCGAGCAGAGCCAGAGCAGGAGTCAGAAGCTCGGGGGCTAGGTCTGGGGATCGTCCACGTTCACCCAGGTTCGGCACCAAGATGAAAGGTGAAACAGAGGCCGGAGAACCTGGATGCCAGGATACAGGCTTTATTGGAGAGAAGACCCCTGCTGGCTCCCTTCCAGAGGGAAAAAGAGAGCGTGCTGGGGGTGAAAGCGCCTTTTGAGGGGAGGCAAAGAGGGGACGGGGCTTAGGGTACTTGGCAGGTGCTGATTGGTGGTTTCATATATGGCACATGATTAGGCACTTAGGTACTTAGGAATCGGGGGCTTAGGGTATTTGGCAGTTGCTGATTGGTGGTTCAATGTATAGTCCATATAAGGTGCCTGGTTAGGTGCTCAGGAATGTCCAGGCCGCAGGTGGAGTTTACGTTATTGTCCATCAGTTGGGCGAAGGGAGGATCTATCACGGAGGAGGCGTGAGAACTTCCAAGCCATGGCCCCTCGGTCAGAAGCACAAGTGACAGCCTGAACTTGAGACCTGCAGCTGAAGTGGGGGTGGAGGCAGGGAGATAGTGATACCGAATTTTTGGACTGGAACCCGGATTCTTTGTCCGCTGGAATCGAAGAATGAATCTGTTATGCCCAGATTTTGTGATCCCCAAAGACCACCAGGGAGCCGAGTCCAATGCAAAAGCAAAGAGCCTTTAATTGAGCTAGCTCGAGCTCAGTCCCCCACACACACCGGCGCAACGGCAAGGTGGAGAGAGAGAGAGCCCCAAACCCCAAACGCGCTGATTTATAGGGGGCCTGGGAGAGGTAGGAGGGGTGAGGTAGTGTGGTCTCCACTGATTGGTCGGGGTCAGGTTGCACATGGGGGCAGGGCACGGCTTACTTTCCTCTTGCATTTCTATTGGCTAATTCAAAAGTGTCGGTTGGGCTCTTGGAGAGGTTCTAGGGCGGGAACCTGACTCCACGAGGTGGAGGACATGGAACAAAGGGAACATGGAGTCGGTCTCTCCCCGCCCTTTCAGAATCCACGGACAGAAAGTGGTATAGCAAAGGTAGAGATTTATTGAAGAACAAGTAGACACCCACATGGGGAGAGGGAAGAGTCCTACAGAATGCACTCCCACGTGGGGAGGGGGCAAGGGTCCCATTGAGTTCCTTTCCCTATGGCTTATAAAGGCTGCAGATCCTGGTGCCTAATAATCCCTCTGACTGGTCACTATTCCCCTTCAAGTTGGTTACTATAGTGATTCCTGAGGCCCTCCTCCCTCATAGTCCTTCCATTCCTCTGGGCCAGTGGTAGGCAAACTCATTAGTCAACAGAGCCAAATATCAACAGTACGAAGATTGAAATTTCTTTTGAGAGCCGAAAACCGACTTCTGCGCATGGGCCACAAAGTTTCAATTGCACTGTATGTGCGCACCCGCACGTGGTATTTTGTGGAAGAGCCACACTCAAGGGGCCAAAGAGCTGCATGTGGCTCGCGAGCCGCAGTTTGCCGACCACTGCACTGGGCTTTCTTCTTTTCCACTGAATGAAGGGCTTCCTTCTCTTTATTTTGTAAATATGGACCTTTCTTGGCTGCTTCCAGTTCCCTTGTCTTATGTAAATGCAACTGTTGCTGCTCCCTTGTCTTATGGAAATGTAGCTGCACCTGGCTTCCTTGTGTTATGGAGATGTACCTTCTCCCAGTCTGCAGCTCCTCGCTTTTCCATGGACCCCAATTCTAAAAAATCCCTAAGCCTGCCTATGTTCCCCCCAAATTCCTGCTTCAATAGGGTCAGAGTTGAGTGAAAATGGTGGGCCACCCAGCTGGTGGCACGGAATGCCAATGTGGAAACTCCACACACATTAGGGGACCAGAGTGTTGTGAGGTGGCGTTGTAGACCGGCAGTGTGCAGGGTGTTTGAAAAGGCAGTTTTTCTTCGCAACGCTAGCCACCCTAATCCAGGATGACCTCATTTAAAAAATATATATACTTTTATTGATTTCAGAGAGGAAGGGAGAGGGAGAGATAGAAACATCAGTGATGAGAGAGAACCATCCATCGGCTGCCTCCTGCACACTCCCGTCCAAGGATTAAGGTCGCAACCCAGGCATGTGCCCAGGAATCGAACTCTGACCTCCTGGTTCATAGGTCGATGTGAAGTATGGTAGCAACCATACTTGGGTAAAAATTGCTATTTAATATTTTAAACTTGTTGTTTTGGGTTCTGTACTCATTTAAAAGTTATTTTGATTTTCTGAACTTATGTATGCTATCCCAATACTCCATTGATGATTGTTTGAATATCCCATTGATTGTGATCTCACTGGTCATCGAAGCACATTCCTCTGGGACCCAGGACAGATAATGATCCTAAATTGTCTCAGTAGCTACAGATAACTGAGTTTCGGTTGACTCAGTGGTCCCGGAATCAGAAGAGCACAAATTATCCTAAATTGCCCAGGTGGTCCCAGATAATGTGTTTCTGTTGATTCAGTGATTCGTAGATACTTTAGATAACTAAGTTGCTCAATTTCGCTTCTGTAAAAAAAAAATGCTTTTTCGCGAAACAGGTTCCTCATTCCAGACCCAAAGATGTAATCGATACTTTTGTGATATTCTGCCAATATAAGCCTGATGTGGTAAGTTGTTCGGGGCTGCGAGGTCTGGAGTGCTTTTGCTCCCTCGTATGCCGCTGGCTTTTAATAAATGATTCCATAATTCGACCTTTTTTTGAGGCGTCCTTTGTAAGATGGGGGTTACACTACAACAGATGCTCAACCACTGAGTCACCCCGGCCGGGCCAGGATGATCTCATCTTAACCAATGACATCTGCAAAGTCCCCGTTTCCAAATAAGGAACCATTCTGAGGCTCCAGGGAGACATGAATATTGGGGACACTGTCAACACCATAAGAAGTCACCATCGACCTGGACCCACGTGCAGAATGTGCTTGACCTCTAGTCTTGTGTCTGTTAAACAAGACACAAACTGCGTATTCTTTTGTAAAACTCTGGAGGCCATTTCACTTTGAAGTTCAGTCATCCTGCGTGGAAGAGGGATGACGTGCACCTGTGGCTCCCAGGGCATCCTCCTGCCTAGAAACAGCCAGGCCTGGGGCGGGGGGGGGGGGGGGGGCGGGGGGGCGCGGGGCTCACAACACTGCTTTTTGAAGCTATTTGTATTTCAAATTGTGAGTGCAGATCGCGAAGCGGTGCGCACACACCCCAAGCTCAGAGGGGCATGGAGATGGTGATGCAGCCTGCCCAGCACCCAGCACCTGACGCCCTGCCCAGCACCCAGCGCCCAGCCCAGAACCTGCCGGGGGCCATAAAAGAAGAATTTGGTCTTACTTCCTGGTCAGCCCTACTTCCTGATTGAGCAAGGACAAAGCAAGGACAAGGAAAGCCCGCGTGCCCAAGGGCCAGAAGAACCCCCCATATCAGAATAACCGATCAGCTAGGACAGATACCCAGTCCCCAACCAATCATCCCATGGCAACTCCCTATCCTACCCCTCCCCTCTTGAGTGCTTATATACCGCAACACTCGAATAAAAAAACGAGGCTTGATCAGGAACCTTGTCTTGCCTCCGTTCTTCGCGTTCCTTGTTTGTTTCATTCTCTTAGGTGGTTCCTGCGTGCCCTTGTTGCTGCCCCGCGGGCCGGGGCATCTGGCGCCCAACGTGGGGCACCCTGGGGACCCCCGACGAGAACGTCTACCAGAGAAGCCCTGGCCAGGCACCCCCCAGAGTCGCTGCGAGGACCCGCGAGTGAAGACTCAGCATTAGATCGCCACGGTCCCACCCGCCGTGAGACAGATCGGAGGAAGGTAGGTAGACGATTTTTCAAACAAGATTTCAGAACATTTCACCCCTTTTTGCTCGACTGCTATTATTGGCTCTCTTGGTCGATTCTTTCCTGCCCACTAATAAGCACTCACTTGCCGATTTGGGGAAGAGTGAAGGGTACCCATCTCCGGCTGTGAGAACTCTGATTCACTTGAATTAGTACCGTCGCCCGGCTTTCTTGTTGCGAATTCTCTCCAATTAGATCTACTCTTAAAACCTTGAGCTTGCTTTGAACAAAAGGTCGTTCACCTCACAGACTCAACAAAGGGAATTCCTACTCCCTGAAAAGAGCAAAAGGGGTCTTCCCGTCTGTGTGGATCCGTGTAGGCGGATTATACCTACCGACTGTTTCACGCAAGCAAGGGAGTAAAGGGTAGAGTCGAAAAGAGAGTAATTCCGCCTGAATCCCTGGGTTGACGGGAAAATTCAGGCTGACCTGGAACGGGGGTTATACGTCCCAGAGGCTTACGTGGGGGAAGGAGTCACTCGGAGAGCCATCCAGTCGACCAATAATGGGGAATTCTGAGTGCCCATGAAATGTTCCTTGACGGTGTCAAGATATCCCTCAGAGCGCGAGGAATAAGGGTTAAAAGAAAAGACCTTAGGCAGTTCTTTGAGTTTGTTCATGATACCTGCCCTTGGTTCCCCCTAGAAGGAACTATTAATCAAAAACACTGGGAACGGGTAGGAGATGCCCTACAGGATTTTTATCGGGCCCTTGGCCCTGAGAAGATTCCCGTTACTGCCTTTTCTTATTGGAACTTAATTCATGACATTCTAAAAATCCATTCTCAAGACCCTGATGTTAAAGAGGTCATCAAAACAGGAGAGGAGATTCTTAAGGAAAACTCCCGTCCCCCCTCAACATGCCCTTCAGTCGTTATAGATCTCCCAGGAGAACCCCCAGAGACCCCTAAAGACCAAAAACCTTTAAATATTAAAAAAGAACCAGAAAAGCCACAAGAAAAAATCCCCAATATCTACCCCTCGCTTACCTTTAAAAGAGATCATTCAGATCACCTAACCCCCGAAGAACAAGAAACCTTAGATGAGGAGGCGGCTCGCTATCATGATGACCCTTGGCGCCTAACTGCCCCTGCGCTTCACAGACCCCCCCCCCCCATAATCCCAATTCCCTAGTTCATCCTTCTCCTCTTCCAGATTTTAACTCCCGTCCATCTGACCCCATCAGACAAGCTAAAATAACCCTTGCTCGAGAAGTTTCTTCTTTAAAGGAAATTTTACAGCAGATTCGAGAGCATGTCCAACTTATTAAAGAAATTCAAGCCCTCGAGGCTGAGCTTTCCACCCTAAGTCCTACCCAACAGAATACTCCTCCCTCAACAAAATCACGCCCCAACAGACGAAAAACTAAAACTAAAGCCCCGCCCCAGGCCCTATCGGCTAAAATACAATGCTAATGAACCTTGTTAAAAAAGTTAACTTTTAAGGCCTACGAGAAAATAAATTTGTCTCTGTTATAGAATTTATCCAAAGTGAATGCTTGAAAATAATTATAATTGACTCTAGAATCTCAAAGAAATTGTTGAAATATAGATAAATAATGTATTAATTATAAAGAGCTAAGTAGCCCAGGTAACTGGCTACGCCCTTTGTTAATGGAGGAAGGGGTAGACACCCTTCCCCTAGAAGACAGGTAATCTAGTTTCCTGCCAGGAACCATCTTTGAAAAATGTGGTAATTTACATTAGAATAAACCAAACCGGGTTTTACAGAGCTACTGGCAAATAAAAAGTAAAGTTTAAATTTGCCTCATAAAAAACCTAGAGGACAGAATTGAATCTATTAATTGATTATGTCTTGTATTTTTCTTAAAAACGTAAAGTGTTATTAATCTAGGAAATGCTAAATATATTTGACTTGCCAGCTTTAAAAGTTCAAAGTGCAAATTAAATTGGGAGAAATTATATAGTTGTGGTAATTAAATGTCTAAAGTATAAGAACTTATTTTTGTGAAAATAAAATGTTGTGTTTTCTCTAATAATTAGGAATTCAAAATAAGTTGCTTATTATTGGTCTAATTAAAAAAGAGGATTAATTCAAATTTTTCTATGCAAAAACTAGTTTAAAATCTAATTGATACCTTAAGATAATTATAAAAAGTATTATAATCTTTAAATCATATATGGATATATATATATTTGATCATTTTTTCCATGTTAAAATTTCAGGGCTTTAACAGAGATGATTCTTGGAAAGCTCCAAGGGCCCGGAGTAATACAAGAAATTTATTCTCTTCTTAAAGGAAATCTTTTTAAATTTAACAGATCTAATATACTTGAAATTGCATGGAAAGCCTTATCAAATAAAAATTAATAAATTTATTTTAAATGTTATGAAGGTTTTGTCCTCTAAGAAGGGCGAAATGAAGTAACTAAATATTTCTTATAATCCAACAGCAGAATTTAAAATGACAAAAAGCCCATAGCTGCCTGCATTCTTAATTAAACTAAGAGGCGGGGCAACATTTGCTGCTTGTGAATCAGACATAAACATTTACTAAATTTGCTTTGCTTTTTAAATGAAGATACCTACTTTAATTACTTAAATAAATTAGCTTTTTAAGTTATAATCAAGGTTTTCAGCTAAATGAAAAGCCAATATTTTTATAAACAATTCTAATAAAGACCAGAAACAGCTAGTGAGATTTTTGTTTGTCTGCAATATAAATTTGACTGTCTTTTAAAGGAACGGATTAGACAGCCACCATGATGGCCACAAGTCTTGCCGCTCCCCCTGGGGCCGCCATCTTGGAAGCCGTAGGGGCCAACCCTTTCCTTTGGAATAAGCCAATGTCTTTGTAAGCAATTTGATTAAGTATTCTAAGAAAGTTACTGAAGGCTTCCCATGATCCCTCTGTATATGCAAATTAGCTAATGGGGATACTCTTAAAAAATAAAATTCCAGCTTAATAAAAAAGGAGAAATTTGAGAGGTGCAGAAATGTAACTAGACCTTGTCTATACAAAAAGAAATTGACAGCCAGTTTGAAATTGAATTGTCATGGCTTAGAGCAAAGAATATCCTTACATGATATTATTCTACAATGTCATTATAATTTTCGATGCTTTATAACAGCATGTTGTACAATTGTTCCAAACAAACTTACAAACTAATTCTTTGAATGATTGGCAGTAATATAAAAAGGACATAAAAGGATTTAATCCCTTCCACTGTGTGGAAGGCCTCTTGGGAAGGTACTTGAGCATTCTGTATTGGCCCTTCTTGCCCATTTTGCCAAGAGAAAACCTCTTCTCACAATCCAATTGCCCACAGCTGTTGCCTGAGCTTTAGGTTGAAACCTCATGTTGGATGGTACCATAGATCTGTCTCTCGCACAATGGTGTGAGCTGGGCCCTCCCTGGAGAAGAAACCTGGGTTCCCCAAGATATATGATCAATGCCAGGGCCCCCCACCAGTGGGGGGATCCCAAGGCAGGTGCTGGGCATGGAGGCCATAGGGGCATAGGCTACCAAGGAGACAGAACTGAACTTTACATCACCCTGCTTGGCCCCGGAGGATGGCTGGTTAGTCAATGACGGGTAAGACTCCTCAAGGGAGGGGCAACCTAAGACAGGCACAGTCGCAGGGGGCCATCAGGAGAGAACTTGGGGGTCAACAGAGGTGTGGTACAGATCCTCACCCCCCCAACATTACAGGGGTTTGAACACTCGCCCCTTCTGAGGGAGGTCTCCTGCCCCATGGCTGCTTCGTGCTTCCCATGCCCAGCTCAGATTGGGACCCAGGCAACAAGAGACTTGGCCCAGCTAAGACTGAGACCCAGGCAACAGAGAAGTGGTTGATGGCAGCTGCCCTATACCTAAATCTAGCCTAAATCCAGGAGTGCTCAGGGCTTTCTCAAGAATGCATATAATCCTTTCCATTAACTAAAATTGTTGTTAAAGTATTAAATTTGACAGTAAAATGGTCAAGTTTTCAGATTAATTTAAATTGGCTAAATGAAATAAGGGAATATTCAAGAAAATCTAATTGTACAAAAGGCTGTTCCTAAAGTATTAACCAAAATTTCTATTTGTAGTTCATTTCATGGTAAAATTGCTTAACATGCAATGAACCTAAAGCAGTCATATTTTTGTGCAAAATATTAAAATTTAAAGTTATCAAGACTGCATTATATATTTTCCAAAAGCCTCCTATTAATTAAATCAAAAAAGGAGGGATAGTGGAGTAATATTATGTAAGGAAAAATACCTTGTAAGTAAATTACATCTAGAAAAATTTTTACTTTGAAAATTAATTTTCATTTGTTATGCTAACAGCAAGACACCCATAAAAAACACACATGGTGTCAAAATAAGCCAAAGGAAAATTATTTGGGCAAAAATAAAAAGGATCCCAATTCAAATTTATAGAAAAGACACCTTTATTAACTTCTGGTCGAGAATATGTTTGTATATTTTCAGAAAAAAACTCCAGGACCATGTGGATTCCTGCAACAGAGAGGAATTAGCAGGAAATAATTCAGCCATGAAGACAAGAGGAGACAGTCGTTACCTGTGGGCTTGGGAAACCCACGGGAGGAGCCGGGTCACTACTCCCTCGCTCGGTTAAAGCCCACTCCCGCTTAAAAACAGAAAGGGAGGAGATGCCGGGGGCCATAAAAGAAGAATTTGGTCTTACTTCCTGGTCAGCCCTACTTCCTGATTGAGCAAGGACAAAGCAAGGACAAGGAAAGCCCGCGAGCCCAAGGGCCAGAAGAACCCCCCATATCAGAATAACCGATCAGCTAGGACAGATACCCAGTCCCCAACCAATCATCCCATGGCAACTCCCTATCCTACCCCTCCCCTCTTGAGTGCTTATATACCGCGACACTCGAATAAAAAAACGAGGCTTGATCAGGAACCTTGTCTTGCCTCCGTTCTTCGCGTTCCTTGTTTGTTTCATTCTCTTAGGTGGTTCCTGCGTGCCCTCGTTGCTGCCCCCCGGGCCGGGGCAAGAACCCAGCCCAGCACCAAGCGCCCTGCTCAGCACCTGGCGCCCAGAACCCAGAACCCTGCCCAGCATCTGGTGCCCAGCCCAGCACCCAGAGCCCTGCCCAGCGCCCTGCCCAGCACCCAGCACCCAGCACCCTGCCTAGCACCCAGCCCAGCGCCCAGCCCAGCACCCGGTGCCCAGCATGTGGCGCCCATCCCAGCACCTGGCCCTTGAGTAGAACAGCTGGGCGCACTGTGTTGTCACCATAGGAATGGCGCCGACTGCCTATCGGGAATTCCAGCATTTACAAACTAGTTTCTCTTTGTGGACACTTCAGTTGTTTCTAAATTTCCCGTTGTAATGTGTTGTACATCCCACAACCAGAGCATGTGCCCTGACCAGGAATCGAACCGGCAACCCTTTGGTGCATGGGACACTGCCCAGGGCATCGTCTCCTGAGTGTGTGAGAGCATACCCATCGGAGATATCGGAGCCCTGGCTGGGTTAAACATAGGCAGGAGACCACTTCATTAAAGCAGCAGCGTCCTGGCCCTTGGGCTCCGTAGGCTGAGTGGCACCCTGTCCACCTGAAGGTCGCCAGTTCAATTCCCAGTCAGGGCACGTGCCCAGGTCTCATGTTTGATCACTGGTTGTGTGTGTGGGAGGGAACAGAGCAATGTTCCTCTCCCTCTCTCTCTCCCTTCCTTTCTCTCTAAAAGCAATTAAAAATATTTCATAAGATAAAAAATAAATCTTAAAAAATGAAGAAGGAAAGATTGTAAAAGGCTTTGAAATGGTGAACAGTGATTACAGTACGCCCTGGAGCTCCCCTATCAGGTATTCATGCCTTTCATGGTCTGTTAGCTAGATTGTGACTCTATAATTGTAAAAAACATAATGTGCCCCACTGGCGTGCTCAGTGGCTGAGCATTGACCCCTGAACCAGGAGGTCATGGATCAAGTCCTGGTCAGGGCACATGCCCAGATTGTGGGCTCCATCCTCGGGGTGGAGCGTGCAGGAGGAGGCCAATCAATGATTCTCTCATCATTGATGTTTCTATCTCTCCCTCTCCGTTCCTTTTTAAAATCAATAAAAATATATTTAAAAAACAAAACAAAAATCATAATGCAAAGGATTTGTGTCCATAGAAATGCAAATTAATTATCCCCGGGGGGCCCTGCTGGCTGCTGTCCCAGACAAAGTAGCAGCACCTTGGGAGCCTCCCACTTGGCTCCTGGAAGCGCCCTGGAGCCAGCTGTAATGTCTTAGTGTGTGTGTGTGTGGGGGGGGGGGGGGGGGCGCGTGGCATCTGGATGCATTAATTCTATGTCCCCATGAGTCACAATTATATCCTTTTTAAAAATTACCTCCTACTCTCTCCTAAGGATAAATCCCTAAAATAGAGTCTTGAGGCGGTAAAACGGTGCCTTTTGGGTTTTAATATATAGAGTTGAGGTGCCTTCCCTCAAAGGTTCTAATTTATAATCCCACCAAACGCATGGAAAGCCAGCGTCCTCACACTCTCAGCAAAACCCAACTGTTGGGCTCACTTGTTTGGCTCAGTGGATAGAGCAGACTGAATGTGCCTCGGTGAGGCTGGCATGCAATCAGCAGTGCAAGCCCCTGTCTGCTCTTGGGCTGCGTGCTTGGAGGTGCTGGGGTGCAGAGGGGTCCTGCGCCACCTAGCTCTGTCCCTGGGCCTCCCTGGGCCCAGCTGCCAGGATAGCTCATGCTTAAGAGGGGCACTATGGCATCATGGAAATTGAAGTGCCCACTATCTCAGTCCCGAAATCCCATTCCAGCCATTTGTCATGTCAATAGCCTTGGGCATTTGCCCCCAGGGCAGGGCGGGCGCCCCGCCTCTGCAGGCTGTGACAGTGAGCGCCAGGCAGCCACCACAGAGCAGGGTGAGGGAGCACCCGTGATGGAGGTTACCAATGGCTCTTAGGGACCCTCCACCCCACGCCGGGCGGTGCCCTGCCACTGCCCCAACTGAAGCTCAGAGCCCCAGCAGAGCCGCGAGGCTCCTGTGAGCCAGAACCGTGCATCTTCCTGCAGGAGCCCCAGTGTGGCCGACTGCATCTCCATGAGGAGATGCGCTCGGCCCACTCACTCCCCGGCAGGACCTTCCTTTTTGCATAACATCTGGGCACTAGTGGTCCAGGTGGCTTGATGACCCTCGGGGACAGGACTGCTCCCAGCAGGGCCAGCTCCTGGCCTCACCGTCCAGCACGTCTCGGCCCTGCCCCCAGCCATCTTGCCAAGGTTTGCAGGGAACATATTATCTTCACCTGCAGGCACCATGAGCATTGCACGTCCATATCTGACTATGAGAACCACGTTTAACACCCAAAATTATCATGGCCCCTCAGGTAGCAGCATTATAATCTAATTATTTATTGATGAAGACAATTCCAAGGGGCCCAAACCTCTATTAATTCAGTAACATTTAAAAATGTGTTTGGCCCAGCTGGTGTGGCTCAGTGGTTGAGAATCTACCTATGAACCAGGAAGTCAGGATTCAATTCCCAGTCAGGGTACATGCCCAGGTTGGGGGCTTGATCCCCAGCAGGGGGCGTGCAGGAGGCAGCCAATCAATGATTCTCTCTCATCATTGACATTTCTATCTCTCTCTCCCTCTCCCTTCGTCTCTATGTAAAATCAAGTTAAAAAAACAAAAGAAACAAATCTGTGATTGGTTCTTGGGATTGAATTATGTCCTCCCCACAGAAATATGGAAGCACAGGTTGCCTGTGAACAGGGCCTTATCTATATATATAAAAAGCCAGCGACCGTAATGCTGTAATGACTGGTCGCTATGACAGCCACTGTGGCCAGCGAACCAGCCCAAACAGGTACATATGTCTCCTTTTTTCCCCATTGACCCAAGACTCTCTATGTGGTTTGCTGAGGCTGATCCTTGGCCAGCATTGCAGCTTTACTTATTCCTCTGCTCAAACCTGCTCTTTTTTTAAAAAAAAATATATTTTATTGATTTTTTACAGAGAGGAAGGGAGAGGGATAGAGAGTTAGAAACATCGATGAGAGAGAAACACCGATCAGCTGCCTCCTGCACACCCCCTACTGGGGACATGCCCGCAACCAAGGTACATGCCCCTGACCGGAATCAAACCTGGGACCCTTCAGTCCACAGGCTGATGCTCTACCACTGAGCCAAACCAGTTTCGGCTCAAACCTGCTCTTTTCTCATTCTTCCCAGTTACTGTTCTCAAAAAGTATCCTTTAATAAGTACTGCCCAGCCAAAACCGGTTTGGCTCAGTGGATAGAGCGTCGGCCTGCGGACTGAAGGGTCCCAGGTTCGATTCCGGTCAAGGGCACGTACCTTGGTTGCGGGCACATCCCCAGTGGGAGGTGTGCAGGAGGCAGCTGATCGATGTTTCTCTCTCATCGATGTTTCTGACTCTCTGTCCCTATCCCTTCCTCTCTGTAAAATATCAATAAAATGTGTTAAAAAAAAAAAAATAAGTACTGCCCACTACGAGACTCTCCCACCCTGATCAAGGGTGGGGTTGGCCAGCCAAACGCCCCACCCTTTTCCCCAGACCGACCCCGATCGGTCCCGCACCCCAATAAGCCCGCAGCCCCTCCCCCTGACTGGCCCCACCCCTGATTGCCCCCCCACCCCAATAGTGGGTGGGGCTGGCTGGCCAACCACCCATGGCCCCTCCCCCAGGCTGCTGGCCCCCAATTGGCCCCCAATCCCAATCGGGGCCAGGGCCTGCTGACCAATCGACTCAGCCCCTCCACTCAGCCAGCCAACTTCCCACCATCTCCTCCTCCCGACAGGCCCGGCCCCGATCTACCCTGATTGGGGCTGGGCCGGACAGACCCCACCTGTGCATGAATTCATGCACTGGGCCTCTAGTTTAGAAATAAGGCCTTTGCAGGTGTGATCAAGTTAAGAGGGTCATGCTAAACCCAGGGGTGGTGGCCTGATAGGGAGCTTAGACACAGAGACACAGGGCATGGCCCGGTGGCGACAGAGGCAGAGGCTGGTGTGAGGGGTCTGGCCACCCCCAGAATCTAGGAGACAGGCCAGGAACAGCTTCTCCCCAGAATCCCAGCAGGTGCCCATCCACAGCACCCCAATTCTGGCCTCCAGGAGACTGAGGGAACTGAATTCTGCGGCTTCAGGACACCAGTCCTAGGAATATAGTACAATGGTTTTGTGGGTTTTGCTTTTTTTATTGAAATAATTGTAGATTCACAAGCAGTTGTAAAAAAAATCACACAGAGCCCTGGCCATTTGCTCAGTGGATAGAGCATCGGCCTGAGGACTGAAGGGTCTTGGGTTCGATTCCGGTCAACAGCATGTATCTGGGTTGCAGGCTCCATCCCCAGTCCCAGTTGGGGCTCGTGCAGGAGACAACCAATAGCTGTGTCTCTCTCACATCAATGTTTCTCTCTCTCTCCCTCCCTTCCTCCTTTCACTTTCTCTAAAAATCAATGGGAAAATATCCTCGGGTGAGGATTAGCAAACAAACAAAAAGAACAAAGCAAGAGTCACACAGAGATCCCCGAACCCTTGCCCAGTTTCCCCAATGGTGACATCATGCAAAATTATAGCTCAATGTCCCAACCCACCCACCTGAGCCAGGCCCTAGGCCCCGTTTACCTGCACTTGTGCGTCACCTGCATCACCACCTCCTTTTAGTTTGATCTCTTGTAGGTTTTCGTATCCACCACAAGAAAGGTGCCGCACACGTCCAGCACCCACCGCCTCCCCCATCCCCGCCCCAGCCCTAATCCTTGCGAGCCCCCATTCCCACTTCATTTCCCAAATGTCATCATTCCAAGCACTTTATGTAAATGGACTACACAGTGTGTAGCCTTTGGGGCCAGAGCAGGAGCAGTTCACGTTTTCTGTAAAAGGGTTGGAATGTGTGGCCCCGACCCGTGCGGGCCCCGCAGGCCGGGCACCACCTGGCCCGGCCCTCAGGTCTGGGCCCCGGCCTGCAGCCCCCGACACGGCGGTCCTACACGTGAGACCCGCAAAGGGTAGAGAAGACTCTGAGAAGAGGCGGAAACCCCTGCATCTGCACAGTCAGACGCAGATGTGTCTGGGGACAAACACTGAACAGCTGAGGGTGCGTGGGGAGTACACAGGGTGGGCGTGAGGAATGCCACGGCAACTGTTCAGGGGCCCGGCTCTCCGCGTAGGGCTGAGCACACAGTGGATCGTCCTGGGTCTGTCTGGAGTCTGAGGCCCCGCTTCCAGGCACCGGCGGGCGTGTCCCTCAGAGGCCTGAGGAGAAGGCGGTCCAGCCCACACGGCGCCTCCTCCGTGCCTCCCCGCACCTTCCCCGCGTCTGTGTCCATTGTCCCTTCCCACAGGGACACAGTGGGCACAGGGTCAGGGCCACACTGGAGACCTAGCACCCTGGTGACTCACCTGGTCACCGCCATGGACCTGTCTCCAGTCACATCCCGAGGGTCAAAGGTTAGGTGTCCAATGGGACACAGTGTGGGGGCGAAGGTCAGCCCCTGACAGGGCCTCCATGGGAAAGTGTGAGACTTGGCTTTAGAACAGTGGTTCTCAACCTTCCTAATGCCGTGACCCTTTAATACAGTTCCTCATGTTGTGGTGACCCCCACCATAAAATTATTTTCGTTGCTACTTCTTAACTGTAATTTTGCTACTGTTATGAATCATAATGTAAATATCTGTGTTTTCCGATGGTCTTAGGCGACCCTGCTAGCGGTTCTCAACCTGCTGTAGAGCCTAAGACCATCGGAAAACACAGATATTTACATTACGATTCATTAACAGTAGCAAAATTACAGTTAAGAAGTAGCAACGAAAATAACCTTATGGTTGGGGGTCACCACAACATGAGGAACTGTATTAAGGGTCGCGGCATTAGGAAGGTTGAGAACCACTGCCTTAGAGGAGAGCGAGTCCTGCGAGTCCGGGAAGGGATGTTGGGCAGCAGCCGCTGGGCGTGGACGGCCGCAGCGCTTGCAGGTCAAGGAGGTGGTGCTGCGGGCGGATCCGACCTCGGCCCTTCCCGCTGGAGACAAACGCTGCGGCTCTGGAAACAAACAGCCCACAGACCTGTGCCTGCTTGCGGGGGGGGGGGGGGGGGGGGCGGGGGGGGCCAGCAACGTGGCCACAGCGGCTCCTGGAGGCCCGGCACCAGGAGGCGGTCCGGCTCTTCATCGGAGACTAGGGCTACGGTTTCCAGACGAACGTCCTGTGCGGTCTGCCTTGTTCTTCTGCTTGTGGGTCTTTGCTCCTTGTGCTTGCTTTCCACTTTTTACTTCTCACCCCAGGACATGCTGAGGGATAGGGGGGTGGGGTGGGGAGGGAGAGAAACATTGATGTGAGAGAGAGAACATAGTTCCGTTGCCTCCTGCATGCATCCTGACCCAGACCAAACCAGTGACTGGCCTTTTGGTGCAGAGACGATGCTGGCACACTGGCCAGGGCTCCCGTTTTTAGATCTGTTCTTATAATATAATGAGAAATGGACACCCTCCCGCATCAGGACATAACAATCTACTCTTGGTGGCTGTTGATCCTCACCTGAGGATATTTTTTCCATTGATTTTTTTAGAGAGTGGAAGGAAGGGAGGGAGGGAACAGAGGAAAGAGAGAGACACATAGATTGGTTGCCTTCTGGGGATCAAACCTGCATCCCAGGTACATGCCCTTGACTGGGAATTGAACCCATGATCATTCGGTGCATGGGCGACATCCCAACCACTGAGCAACACTGGCCAGGGCTCAAGTACCTTTTTAAAAATATATATTGTTATTGATTTCAGAGAGGAAGGGAGAGGAAGAGAGAGAAAATCAGTGAGGAGCGAGAATCAGGATTGGCTGCCTCCTGCATGCCCCCTACTGGACTTCGAGCCCACAACCCAGGCATGTGCCCTTGACTGAAATTGAACCCAGGACCCTTTAATCCAAAGGCTGAGCTGATGCTTTATTCACTGAGCCACACCAGCCAGGGCGCTCAAGTGCCTTTTTAAAAAAACATATATATTTTATTGATTTTTACAGAGAGGGAGGGAGAGGGATAGTTAGAAACATCGACGAGAGAGAAACATCGATCAGCTGCCTCCTGCACACCTCCTACTGGGGATGTGCCCGCAACCAAGGTGCATGCCCTTGACCGGAATCGAACCTGGGACCCTTGAGTCCGCAGGCTGACGCTCTATCCACTGAGCCAAACCAGCGAGGGTGCTCAAGTGCCCTTTTTAAGTTCATTGATCACTTGCATTTCAAATTCTGTTATGAACTAGATTTTTGCGTATTTGACGAGCGGGCACCTGGCTGAGCCCAACTGAGGGTCTGGGTGTGTTTCCAGGGCCCAGGCTCCAACGTCCCTGACGTGGGCACCCTGCCTGCCGTGGGCACCCTGCCTGCTGCGGCACCTGCTCCTGGAGCTCTTCCTCTTGAGTTCTCAACCCCACAGGACCCCTCATCCAGGGCTGGAGTCCGCCTTGCTTGGGGCCTCTCCCAGGATGGCCTGGGCCTGGTGGGAGGTTCCCACGGGCCTATGCTAACCTTGTCTAGCATGCTCTGGAACATGTTTGAGTGTCTCCAAGCCATTCCAGGCAAGGACAGACCAGACTTCCACAGATTTCTGAGTTAGTGTTGCCGACTTCTCTTAGAAACACAAGTCGTTTCAGTTGCAGCATTTCTAGAAAATGTTTATTAATTGGTAACATGCACTTCAGAGTGGCAAGTGCAGATCCTGAGAGGAGGAGGGTGGCCGGTGGGGAGTGGTGCCCACACTGCCCCTGGTCAAGGGGGTTATGAGGCCTTGTGACGACCTGTGGACTTGGGGGTGTGGGAGCCCAGGGCGCAGGGAGAGGGACGCTGTCTTCATGGGCTGAGCTCCTGGCACCCGCAGAACGAGGTCAGAGGTCAGCAGCCCTGGGGCTCCCCCTGCCACCTCCGGGCACCTGGCCTCCTCCCCAGTCCAGGCTGGAATCTGCCGGAAGCCAGGTGGCCGTTCAGACTCCTTAAACCTCGGAGGTGGCTCTCCCTCTTCTCCAGGCGCAGTGGGTTCCTGATGGCCGGCCCTGTGACCGGGCTCATCCCTGCGCCCACAGGGCGTGTGGCCATTGGGCCTCCACCTGGACGAACAGACTTGAACACCCGACTGCGACGGAAAGGACGCTCCGAGCCCTGCTGCTCCTGGAACCCCGCGGTGCCTTTCCTGGGACTGGCTTCTCCCATAAACCTCCATCCCACCAGCCGTCTTCGCCAGTGACTTCATCCTTGGATTTCACGAGACAATGAGCAAAGACTACTCAGCGCCCGCATTTCGATCTCAGTGTCCCCCAAGTAGGATTCAGAGCTTCTCACCACAGGAGAGCAAAAGACCAGGAAAAAGACGCTGGGCCCCAGGAGTCAGACCCACAAGGACCCGAGACCGTCCTGAAGGCACCTATCGCACACCTGCCTCCACCCGCAGCCCGCCCAGCTCAGCCAGGCCGCTGAGGAGTGTCCCGACAGCCACCGCGTATGAGGGGACACTCCAGTCCCCTTGCTCGGTGCTGTGCGCCCTTCCCTTTGGATGTCCCATCCCCATCCTCTTTCCCTAAATAAATGCAATTTCTCTTTATCCACCAAAAAACAAAACAAAAAACCACATCGGAGATAGAAGCTGGCGGCTCAGACCCCGTATGCCAGCCTGGCCAGGCCCAGCTCCCACAGCACTGACAGACGCCTGGGCCTCCCAACACTACCACCCACTCAAGCCTCTAAAAGGGTTAACATTCAGAATGCAAGGGACTCCCAGGTTTCAGCTGGTCTGGCCACGCGGGCAGCTTGCCCCGGAGATGGTGCTGCCCTGTGGCCTCCATCAGAGCCGCCTCCTTGCCCAGCTGCCGGCTGTGGGCTCCTGGGGGCTGTGAAACAGGGCGGGTGTCGGGGGGAACCTCCCAGGCTCTCTGCAGGGTGTGACTTTAGCCGGGACACACAGCTATAAACCCTGACCCAGCCCGTGAGCTCAGGCTGATCTTATTGGAGAGGGAACACTTCCCTCTGCCCTCTTGGGTTCAGTCCCCGACCCACAAGTTGGCCCGAGGACAGACAGATCCCCGGGGCGAGTTGCTGAGGTGATGGCTGTGTGGGGTGACTTGGTGATGGTAACTCAAAGGGCCGGGCAGGATGGGGGCTTACTCCATGGTCACAGCTGAGGGGGGAACACTTGACTTTCTGGAAAGATAATGGTTTTCAGGAGAATGAGCAGGAGAGAGTTTGGGAAGTTAGTCTACACAGGTTTGAGTGGTCTTCGTCTCCTTCAAGTCCATAAAACTCCCTTGGAGAGAGAGTTTCTGGTCTCATTTCCCGTCTGGTCTTATTTTGCGTCTTTTTAAAAATATATATATTTTTATTGATTTCAGAGAGGAAGGGAGAGAGAGATAGAGACATCAATGATGAGAGAGAATCATGGATCGGCTGCCTCCTGCACACCCCACACTGGGGATCAAGCCCACAACCTGGGCCTTTGCACCGACCAGGAATAAAACCATGATCTCTTGGTTCGTGGGCCGACACTCAACCCCTGAGCCACACTGGCTGGGCTTCTTATGTCTTCTGAATCTCAAATGTCTCCAGCTTAAACTGATCTTTTCCCCAAAGTGTCCTGTTTTGTTGGGTGTATTCTGATCCCTCAATCTCCATCTGGGTCCTGAAGAAACCCTGGGCCTGACCAGCCCGCTGACACACATCCCGAGGGGCTATCAGGTTAGTCATGCGCCCCCAGCAGGAAGAAGCCAGACATGCACATTCCCAGGCCACCCTGCACCTGCTCAATCAGGCCTGCGGCCACAACCTTCCAGGTGATTCCCGCCAACCCCAGTAGAGAGTCTGGGGGGGCCCTGGCCGGTGGGCTCAGTGGTTAGATAGTCGGCCTGAGCACCAAGGGCCTTGGGTTCCATTCCCAGGGAAGGGCACACACCTGGGTGGCAGGCTCAATCCCCAGGCCCTGTGAGGCTTGTGTAGAAGGCAACCAATAGATGTGCCTCTCTTACATCAATGTTTCTCTCTCTCTCTCTGGCTCTTCTCTCTCCCCTTCCCTCACTCTCTTCCACTCTCTAAAAATCAATGGGAAAAATATCCTCAGGCAAGGATTTGTTTAAAAAGTAAAATAATTGTTTCACCACCAATAGTAATAAAAATAATGTTTGCGCCCTAACTGGTTTAGCTCAGTGGATGGAGTGTCAGCCTGCAGACTCAAGGGTCCCAGGTTCGATTCTGGTCAAGGGCATGTGCCTTGGTTGTAGGCACATCCCCAGTCGGGGGTGTGCAGGAGGCAGCTGATTGATGTTTCTCTCTCATCGATGTTTCTAGCTCTCTCTCCCTCTCCCTTCCTCTCTGTAAAAAATCAATAAAAAACATATTTAAAAAAATAATAATTTTTGCCAAGTGATATAACCAAGTGGTACTTTTCACCTATCAGCTTGCTAGAGATTGAAGATAAACAGTTGGGTCTTTTTATTAAATACTTGAGGCCCAGTGCATGAAATTTGTGCACGGGGTGTGGGGGTATGTGTGTCCCTCTGCCCAGCCAGCACCGTCTCCAATCTGGGACCCCTTGAGGGATGTCTGACTGCCCGTTTAGGCCCAATCCCGGTAGGGATCGGGCAGTCAGACATTCCTCTCACAATCCAGGACTGCTGGCTCCCAACTGCTCGCCTGCCTGCCTTCCTGATTGCCCCTAATTGCTTCTACCTGCCAGCCTGATCACCCCCTGTCCACTCCCCTGCCAGCCTGATCCATGCCTAACTGCTCCCCTCCCAGCCTGATCACCCCCAACTGCCCTCCCTTGCAGGCCTGGTCCCTCCCAGCTGCCCTCCCCTGCTGGCCTGATCACCCACAACTGCCCTCCCTTGCAGGCTTGGTCCCTCCCAACTGCCCTCCCCTGCTGGCCATCTTGTGGTGGCCATCTTGTGTCCACATGGGGGCAGCCATCTTCGACCACATGGGGGAAGCCATCTTGTGTGTTGGAGTGATGGTCAATCTGCATATTACTCTTTTATTAGATAGGATAGAGGCCTGGTGCACAGGTGGGGGCCAGCTGGTTTGCCCTGAAGGGTGTCCTGGATCAGGGTGGGGGTTCCCTTGGTGCGTAAGGCGGCCTGGGCGAGGGGCCTGTGGTGGTTTGCGGGCTGGCCACGCCCCCTGGCGACCCAAGTGGAGGCCCTGGTATCTGGGATTTATTTATCTTCTACAATTGAAACTTTGTAGCCTTGAGTGTAGGCCTGGGCCGGCCAGGGTGTGCAGGAAGCTTGGCTTCCTCCATTGCTGAGGAAACCCAAGCCTCCTGCTCGCTCCGTGGCTGCAGCCATCTTGGTTGGGTTAATTTGCATACTCGCTCCTGATTGGCTGGTAGGCGTGGCTTGTGGGTGTAGCAGAGGTATGGTCAATCTTTTATTAGATAGGATACTTTCAGTTATTTCAGAGAGGAAGGGAGAGGGGGGAGAGAGACTTCAGTGATGAGAGAGAACCATGGATCGGCTGCCTCCTACATGTCCCTACCATCTTTCCAAACGGAGACCTGACCAGGAAGCACTCACTCTGCCCTTCCAGCCCTGCCCCCGCCAGCCTCCATCCCATCTCTGGGTCTGACTCTGGGTCCTCACTCCTGAGCGGACCCACGGCAAGCATCTGCCCTGTGACTGGCTGAGCTCCTGCAGTGCTGTCCTCGGTTCACCCACATCAGGGCAGGCCCCCAGAGCTGGGCCCCCCGCCTCCCTCCCAGACTCGGCCGAAAGCAGCCATGAAACAAGTCACCAGGGTCGACTCCTCGGCTGCTCCGCAGGCTCAGCAGTTACCGCCCTGCTCCTCACAGCACCCTCAATGAGAGGCGAGGAGACTGAGGTCCCAGGGTCATGGCCTTGGTTCAACAGGTGCATTGGGAGCCCTCCCCCAGGGAGCTGAGACCGTGCAGGCCCCAGCCTGCCACCTGCCCCTGCCCCTCACCCTCAGGACTCTGGACTCCACTCCTGCAGGTGCTGCGCGTGGTCCAGATGAACTTGCCTGGTTGGCTGGCTCCTGGAGCCTCTGAACCCTTAGTCCATATGACTGATGTGGGGTTTCAGCACTAGGCCCGCAACGGGCTACAGGTAGGGACCCAGGCTCCTCAGGGGAGCCATCTGCAGGGCCGGCACACCTGCGCGCTGTCCTGTCCTGACTCACAGCCACTGCCAGGTTCCACCCTCCTTTCCTGCCAGTCCCGCAGCAAACCAGAACTGCTGGGTCCTGCGTGACTCACCTGAGCCTTCGGTCCCTTCTGGCCGGCTGAGGGCAGCCACCAGCAATACCAGCTCATGAGAATGTCTCCCATGCGCCCTAGAGCAGCAGGGGCCACTGGTGGTCCGTGAGGTCCAAAAGGTCAGCGACCACTGACCTAGAGGAACGACCCCCGCCCCCCTACAAGGCCAACAGGCTGGAGGAGGCTGCCAGTCGTTCACACAGCAGTGAGAACAAGCCGGCTTTGCCATTCAGCCTGTCCTTTGAGCAGAGCGGGAGGAGTGCAGGATGGAGCTCCCTGCTTTCCTAGAGGTGGGCCTGGGCACAAGGGGCCCGGCTGTTCTTGGGAAATGTGTGTGCTGTCCGAACCCCGAGGAGAGCCCCGCTGAGACATGTAAACAGGGAGAAGGACTAAGCTCTCCTGCACGTGTCAGAACCTCAGCATGGATCTAGACACCCCGGCTGGGGATACCCCGTGCCCAGAGAAGCTGGAGAAGACACAGCGGGGGGGGGGGGGGCGAGGTCTGGGGCACTGGGGCAGTGAGAGGCCCCTGGGCCCGGCTCCCCGCGGGGGACTGGGAGTGGGTGACGGACTGTCTGCCAGGGCCGGTGAGTCACCCTGCACAGTACACCGGCAGGTCCCCACCCTCACACTGGCAGGTCCGGACGGGCATGCCGCAATGACAACGGCCGTCAGCGGGTCTGTGCTGGGTGCTGACTGGCTGGCGGATGGAGTGTCGCCATGTGAATGGCACCCAGTGAGGTTCAGGTGTCGGGCCCAGGCTAAGGATCCTCATAAACACTACGAAACCCAATTTTCCTTATGAAACAACACTGTATTTTCTAAAAAAATATTTTTATTGATTTCAGAGAGGAAGGGGGAGAGGGAGGAAGAGAAAATAGAAACATCAATGATGAGAGAGAACCATTGATTGGCTGCCTCCTGCACACCCCACACTGGGGATCGAGCCTGCAACCCAGGCATGTGCCTTGACTGGGAATTGAACCACAACCTTCTGGTTCATAGGTTGACGCTCAACCCCTGAGCCACGCTGGCCGAGCATGAAACATTTTCGATATACACAGAGATGAATGCAGATGCTGAGAGATGTTGGGAGTATTTCAAGAAAGATAAAATCTACCGACATGTGGCCAGAGTGCCCCACCCCCAGCCATAACAGGCCCCTTGTTCATTCAACAAATTTTTCTTGAGCTTCGACAATGTCTGGGGCTGGGTGGGGCCCTGGGATGAGTGCCGGCAGCCCCGCCCTCCAGGAGGACATGCAGGTGGCGTGGCAGAGACTAGGTGGTTAGAACAGGACGTGCGCTGAAGCCAAGTGTCTCTAGGGCGAGGCGGGTCAGAAAGCTGTGGGAAAGAAGCCCTGAGGACACCGGCCTGGGAGGGTGTCCCAGGCACGGGGTGGGTGTCCGGGGTATGGGGAGGGTGTCCCGGGTATGGGGAGGGTGTCCGGGGTATGGGGATGGTGTCCCCGGGTATGGGGAGGGTGTCCCCGGGTATGGGGAGGGTGTCCCCGGGTATGGGGATGGTGTCCCCGGGTATGGGGAGGGTGTCCGGGGTATGGGGATGGTGTCCCAGGGTATGGGGAGGGTGTCCCAGGGTATGGGGAGGGTGTCCGGGGTATGGGGATGGTGTCCCAGGGTATGGGGAGGGTGTCCCAGGGTATGGGGAGGGTGTCCCCGGGTATGGGGATGGTGTCCCAGGGTATGGGGAGGGTGTCCCCGGGTATGGGGAGGGTGTCCCCGGGTATGGGGATGGTGTCCCAGGGTATGGGGATGGTGTCCCAGGGTATGGGGAGGGTGTCCCCGGGTATGGGGAGGGTGTCCCAGGGTATGGAGATGGTGTCCCAGGGCATGGGGAGGGTGTCCCGGGGTATGGGGACGGTATCCCGGGCACGGGTGGGTAGGAAGAAGGGACAGAGGCCAGGTAGGGCAGAGAACCTCCTGCCCAGAGAGCCCCCTCATGTCAGCAGCAGCTTCCCAGAGGTCCGCCTGGTCTGGACGCCCACCTCCTGCAGGCCCTCCCCTACCCCCCCACCCCCTGGGCCCGGTCTGCGTGGCAGAGGGACTGAAGCCAACGCCGTGAGGTCATGGAGTCCGTGCCCCGCCCAGGTCAGCCTTGGCCCTGACTCAGTGGGGTGTGCCGCCCGCTCTGCCTGCAGGGTTCCTGCCTGGCCCGAGAGACTGCGGGCCCTTCGGATACGGCACGGCCACTGTGTGCAGGCGGTCAGAGTGGTGGGGTGAATGGCCCAGGCTCAGAGCTGGCAAGTGTGTGGACCCCAATCCTGTGGGGAGTGTGGCCTTCAATGCAGCCCCCCTTGCCCCTCTCGCCCCCCCACTGCCCTTCCCCAGCCCCCACTGCCCCTCCCCGGCCCCCCACTGCCCCTCCTGTTCTCCCACTGCCCCTCCCCGGCCCCCCACTGCCCCTCCTGTTCCCCCACTGCCCCTCCCCGGCCCCCCACTGCCCCTCCTGTTCCCCCACTGTCCCTCCCAGTCTCCCACTGCCCCTCCTGTTCCCCCACTGTCCCTCCCAGCACCCCACTGCCCCTCCTGGCCCCAGGGCCCCTGAGGGCACTGCCAGGAGCCATCCGGGACCCTGGCATCTGCTCCCACAGGACTCTGGCCTCGCCCTCTGAGCAGCTCTGTGAGGCCTCTGTACCAGGCATGGTGCTCAGCACACAGGCAGGACACAGTGCAGCCCACGCCACGTGTGCAGGGACCGCAGGGACGGCTGGCCATCTGCTGCCCCCGTGCTGGCCCTGGACTGGCCTCGGCTGCAGGCGGGACTCTGGGTGTCCTTGCTGTGCCCCTGCTTTGGCCTCCAGGTCAAATACAGGACATAGTGAGGTGGGAATTCCAGGTGAATGCACCTGGGCTAACGAGTGTTTGCCTGGAATCTCCATCTCACTGGCTCAGGTTCCTTGGGCCTGGGTGGCCCTGACTGACCACTGTGCCCCGTCCTGGTCCACTGGCTGTTGGCACAGACAGCAGAGTCCTCATATGGCCCACGGCTTTGTGAGGGAGGAAGATAACTGAAGCCACGTCTTAAATTACGGAAGGATTAGATGCGTTTTCTTCTCCCACACTGTCTGGCCTTGTGGGCTGTTCATGAGACTGGATGCTTCTGCATCCGAGAGGGAACCTCCGGACCCGATGGGGTGTAGGGGGTGCCGTGGGGGGCACTGAGGAACGGGATCCAGGGGCGTGTGTGTGTGGGGATGCAGCGGGGGCCGCTGAGGCCTGGGATGCAGAGGCGTGGTGGTGGGGCAGGGGCGCTGAGGCCCAGGATCAAGCGTCTCCAGGAGGCAGTCACCCAAGTTCATGCCTTGGGAACTGTGGGAACTGAGTGCAGCCCAGGGCAGCTCCGAGGTGAGCGCTCTGCCCTGTAGGAGATGCATAGCACCCCTGGCTTCCACCTATGTGCCAGGAGCTATGCCCCTCCCCCGTGTGACATCCAAAAGTGTCTCCTGATGTCCCCGGGGCCACGCCCATCATAGCCTCTGTCTTGAGGGAGAGCCTGGCCAGTGGGCAGTGGACTGTGGCATCGCAGACTCTGCCTGAGACAGTGGAGATGCCTGGCAGCTAGGCTGGAGGGAGCGCCAGATAGATGCCTCAGAATCAGACTGAGGGACACCATCCCTGACAGGCCAGCCCTTGCTGGCCTGGGAGGCCGCCTCCAGCCTCACCAGGAGTAGCCGAGGTACCTGGTTCCCAAGTCCCTAAAGCACTGGAGGCGGCCAGCCGGATGCCCGCCTGGCAGGCCCCCCGAGTGGTCCGGGCAGCCATGCCCATGTTGCTGGCTCCATTGAGTGCGCACTACAGAGCCCCTGTTCCCGGGCTCACAGGGCACTCGGCTCTCTGTGCCTCGGTTTGCTCAGCAGTCAGCACTGAGCAGTGAGCACTGAGCAGTGAGCAATCAGCACTGAGCAGTGAGCAGTGAGCACTGAGCAGTGAGCAGTGAGCACTGAGCAGTGAGCACTGAGTGGTGAGCAGTGAGCAGTCAGCACTGAGCGGTGAACAGTGAGCACTGAGCAGTGAGCAGTCAGCACTGAGTGGTGAACAGTGAGCACTGAGCAGTGAGCAGTGAGCACTGAGCAGTGAGCACTGAGCAGTGAGTAGTGAGCAGCGCCTGCACGCGCCCCTCAGGCTGGGCACTGTGGGGTCTTCGCCTCCTGACTGGTTCCTCTGCCTGTCCCTGTCTCTCCCCACCTGCTGCCCCACCGCTGGAGCCAGCACACTCTTAGAGACGCGAATCTCATGCTGGGAACCCTCCCAGGCCCTCAGCCACCTGTGCCACCACCATGTCCTGCCTCAGGACTGGGTTCCCTGCCCTGCACAGCTCTGCCTGGTGTCCCATCCTGTTCTGGGCAGAGCTGGTCTCAGGTTTCAGCTCCACCCTCCCTGGAAGCTTCAGGACCCTGCAGAGGAGACCAGGCTGCTCCCCGGCTCCCTCCATGGGCGGGAATCCTCTTGGTGGAAGCTCAGCACCTGGAGGGCCCACAGCATGTGCTCGGGAACCATGAACTGGATGCACACAGTTGAGGTCGGCCTCCGCGTGGTCAGGTGCACGCACACCTGCACAGGGCCTGCTGCGGGTGGGGCCTGGAAGGATCCCAGAGCCTGTTCCACAGGTCCCAGCGGCATCCACGGTTCTAGACCGGGCCCTGATTTTATGTCGGGCAGTAGGTTGTTCCCCTTTTGGGGGACTCGTCTGCAGAAGCAGCGGCTGGAAGGCTGGTGTCCCTGTCCCACAGGGAGGCCTGGGCAAGTGAGAATCCCAGACCAGCAACAGGCCACCTGCCGTGAAAGCATTTCCCAGGCATCGCAAGCGAAAGGCTCCCTAAGAGGTGACTGGCGCTCACCTGAAGTCCAGGTCCCCTGGAGCCCTGCCTCTCCCCAGCCGGCGTGGGCCCTGCCCTACCTGAGCGCCTGCCCCTCCAAGTGTGTTAGTTTGGGAAGCATCTTTGACCTCCATGTTGGTGTGGATTCATTTTATAACCGGGGAAAAGGAGTCCCACAAGGCGTGAGGTGCTGGAAAATGATTTAAAAATTAAAACCACCGAGTGTCGTGACACCAAAACAATGTAATGGGTGTGGGGACCTGCTGTGGACAGCAGGTGCCAGTCACGTCTTCTCCTTCCCACAGTGGCTCTCATGCAAGCAATGCCGCCTGCAGCCCTGGAGCCCAAGGATGTCCCCCCGCCCCCCCCCCACCCCGTATGTGAAGGCTCCCCACACGGTGGGGCTGAGGGCATTGAGATAAGATGATCACGGGGCCCTAGAGAGAAAGCAGAGGGAGACAGGACAGACAGGAGCAGAGGGTGGGTGCGGCCACAAGAGCAGACCCAGGGCCGGAGGAACCAGAGGACTGGCTTCCCCAGCCCCGGATCTGGCCTGTGGGCCCGTTGAGGGGAAACACTTGGTGTCTTTGGCTCTGAGTCCGTGGTTCGAGCTACAGCGCCATGGAGACAGGCAGGCTCAGGGAAGACAGCGCAGCCACAGGACGGGGCAGCCCTGAGCTGGACTGGCGTGCCTCCCCCACCCGCCTTGGGCTCCACACACACAGGATGGGGTTCTGCTCCATCCCAGCATCCCAGCAGACTCAGCGCCTGTGGCGGGGCCCGAGCATGAAGCTGGGGGAGGGCTGGTGACCCTGCAGGTGACCTCGCGTGTAAAGGTCGGGCGGCACTTCGCATGTCTCGGTGAAGCGACACTGGCCCTGTGTCCTGGGTCCCCATCCGTTTCTCTCCTCCTGGGTCCCAGGAATGAGCCTCCCCTGCAGCCTGTCCACAGTCACCCCCTCCCCCAGGCTCCACCTGCACCTGCCACCTGTCTGGGTCTGCAGGTCTGGGTCCCTGTGCTCACCGCCACCCCATCCGCACATCTGACATGGCCGCCCTGCAAGTCCGTCTGACACTCTGGTCAGTGCAGGCCCCACAGAGGGCTCCATCCACCTTGTCAATGCACAGGGGAGCAGATGTGTGTACACTTGCTGGCGTGCATTTGAGGCATGTGTATGTGATGGTGTGTATAAGAATGTATATGTTCATTTGGGGGGCACATGTGTATGCGTGTGCATTTTGGGGGGGTGTATGTGTGTGTATGTGTGTGTTGGGGGCATGTGGCCTGTGTGCAGCCCCAGCGCTCTCTATGCTGGCCACACCAGGGTCTGCGGTGTGTGTGTGGCAGCTCCGCTGGGGCGGGGGTGGGGCGGGGGTGGCAGGGACAGGTAGGCTGGGTCTCTGGTGCAGACGGCTCGGGAGTCCCTGTCACGGCTCTTCCTGATCACGGTGGTTCTCACGTGAACAGTGCTGCCTGCACGCTCCAGGGCAGCCCTGCCGCATCCCTGCAGGCACCTGCCTCTGGGAGCGCCTGGGATGAAAGCTGTCTGGGGCACCCCAGGCCCTCCAAGCAGCTTCTCTCATCTGCAGACTCCCGGACACCCTCGCCACCCTCCCATCCTGTCCTGTGCTGGTGGCTGGGTCCAATCACCTGGCCTGTGGGCCTGACCTAGGGGTGGATTCCCAGTGTTTTGTGGAATGTGACCCAACCCCATGGCCCCAGGGACACACCCTTCTGCCAGGCTCTGGTTCCTGTTCGTTTCCCTCAGCCCACGACCGAGCTCCCAGCACCCAGTCGTCAGGGCAGCTCGCCCGGCCACCAGTCAGGGCTCTCAGGCCTCCCTGGCTGGGCTCAAGGCCTGTAGTGAACAGGCCATGGGCTGTGACCAGAGGCAACCCCACAGGAGGCGTCTGTAGGTGGTCGTTCTCCTAAACCTGAGACATTCACTGAGCACCGTGGGTGCTGGTCCCCCACTCCTGCGGGGCCCACGACTGGCCCTCAGGGTAAGGAGGACATTTCTCCCCATCTCCCCGTGCGTCCCCAGTCCTGCCAGCCACCTCCTTGACCTCTGCGCCTCCTGTGGGGGCTTTGTTTCCTGGAGGCCCGACTGCTGAACCCACACACCTGCGAGGCCCTCCAGGTGCGCCCTCCTCAGGAACCTGGCTGGTCTCCCGGCCTCAAAGGCCATGGCCCTGGGACACCTGGCAGCTCCGAACCTCCGCTGAGGCCTCTGCGTCCGAGGCAGGGCCACCGCACAGCCGCTGCCCAGGGCTGTGTCTGGCAGGGCAGCCAGGGGCACCGTGCACAAGGTGACCAACCCAGCAAAGCACCAGACGTAAGGGTCCCCTCTGCTGATCTAACAGCATCTTCCACTGTCCCCACAGCAGCCGAGTCCTGGGGAGTCACTGAGTAGAGGGTGGTCCCCGGCAATGGGGATGGGGAGGGAGTCCTGAGTGTGGCCGCGACGTCAGGGGAGGCAGGGGAAGGAGCCCAAGAGCGTGGTGGAGTCTGAGATGAGCACATGGGTGCACGCGGTCCACCTGGTCTATGAAATACAGAATCCCCGACCCAGACGGCCAGCAGCCCTCGTGTGACCCTTCAGGAAAAACACAATACCGTCATTTGCTTGATTCACACAAACGTAAAATAAACGTTTCTCGTTTTTACTCTGTGAGGGTTTTCTCACCCCACTCGCCCTCCACCTGTCCTCTCCTGGGAGTGTCTGTGCAGGCCAGTGCTCAGCGCCGGGACAGCTGAGCACCCAGCTGCCCCGACCTGCAGCCTTTCTGTACCTGCCGTCGCCTGCCCGTCTTCGTGGAAAAGCGTCTGTGGAGGCCCTGTCCATTTGTTCGCTGCTGAGTCCCTGTGCAGACTGGGTCTACCTGGCGGGACAGGCGGGCAGTGTTCTCGTGTGTGCAGAAGGCATCGGACCCAGGCCTGATGACGTGACACGGAATCTGGGAGCATGAGTTGCTCAGGTGCACGATGCCCAGTCAGGGAACCTTCCTCCGTGGAGCAGACCCCGTGGCCAGGAGCCACGGAGCCTCTTGAGCACTGGTGGGAGGCCTGGTGCTTGGTGACAGCGGCTGCTGAAGAAACGCCTGCCTGAGTGACACTTTGGTTCTAGTGCAGATGGGAGGACTCTGTGTGAAACACATAAACTAGACAGATGGTGCCCCAGATGATATGGGCAAGGAAGGGCGGGGTGCTGGGATAGGGGCGCAAGGAGAGGCGACCCCGAACAGGAAGGGCCTGGGACAGCCTGGGCCCCTGGAGACCAGGAAGCAGAGGGCCTGTCAGCAAGGAGAGGTCGGGTTGGGTTCCTGCTCTGTGAGGCGCAAGTTCTGCCCACAGGACGGGGGACTGAGGACACTCGCTCTGCCCAGGGAGGCCGGGCTGGGTGCAGATCCGGTGGGTGGGTGGGTGTGTCAAGCAGCCACTTGGTGGGTTACACACGATGCACAGGCCACCGACGCAGATCGATCCCCCAGGAACAGCAGCCCCCGTGCACTGCGAATCCCCCTCTGAAACATTGGGGTGCAGAGAGGGCGCCGGTCCCTCCCGGCTCTGTGAGGGAAGGATGCTGGGCACCCGGGGGCATGGGTGGGATTTCAGAGCTGCAGTGACTCAAACCATACGGTAAGGACATCCTGTGAAGACCGAGTATCTAGTGGCCCCACTTCACAGACGTGTAAGCAGAGGCACAACGTGCGTGGGCTTCTCACTCACCCCCAGAATCTTCTGGAAGCAGAGATGCACGGAGCCTCGCCTGCAGCCAGCCCAGTCCCCTCCTCCGTCTCCAGACAGATCACCACACATGGGTCACCAAGCTGTTGTAACGCTCTCTGACCCGGCGGATGAGTTTTATATTTGTTTTTGGGGGGTCTGGCTGTAGGAAATCAGCCATGAGCTGTGGTTAGCTTATTTGAGGCTCTTACCTAGGCCCCGAGTTCCTATTTTATTTACATTCCTATGTGCTGTTAGCTGTTTGTCTTTCTTTAGTCTTAGCAGCTTACATGCTATTGTACCCGCCCTCATCCCCTCAGGAGCCGCCCACACAGTTACCCCAGCGCCCTCCTCGGTTGGGTGGCCCGTGGTCCAGGCTGTGGCTGCCAGGCCCGTAGCAGGTCATGGGCAGCGCTTGGGGAGAGAATGCCGAGCACCCCGGACACCCAAGAAACACCCATGTAAGACCACAGTGTGTAAGACACCGGGATAGCCTCCCTTCACTTGGCCCCAGGCCTTGAGCACAGCACCACCAGCAGTGAGAGTGGAATTGCACAGAGAAGGCCACCCTCCGTGAGAGCGGCGACCCCTTCAGACTCACTCTCCTCAGCACCATGGTGCTGCCCGATGAGAGGAGCCGGGGGAGGGACAGGAGGGGTGTGTGCTGCCCGACTAGGGGAGCCGGGGGGCGGGGGAGGGGTGCTGCCCAATGAGAGCAGGGGGTGGGGGGTCGGAGGGTAGTTGCTGCTGGATGAGGGAGTGCTGCCAGTCCTGGCCCAGCCCCCTCAGTGCACCCACAGATAACAGAAGCTGTGGTATTACTAGGGCAGATAGAACCAACTACAACTATTTGGGGTATGACTCCAACACAACCTTGGGAAAAAACATTTAATGCAAATATTTAGCCACTGGAACATACAGATAAATAAATAAGCTCAGAATCACTGAGGAAAAATAAAAAAATCAAATAAGTATAACTGCCCATTTCATTTTAGTCCCAGGTATTTTCAAAATACTGAAAATAAAATGTACAAATTAACTGGTAAGCCAAGAGGAAACAGAACATTCGACATAAAACAGCCTGAAATAAAAATAAAATCAACAAGGACAAACCCTAATTATTTTATTTCTGTGTGTATCAAGACTACAAATAGCATTTAACACTTAATTTATTATTCCAATTAAGAAATTACATGTTTTGATAATGGTCATTGTCTTAAAAGTCAGTCCCGCACGTGAAAGGATATTGCTAATCGAGTCAGATCAGAGGGACAGCCCGGAGCCCGGGGTGGTGCCGCGTGGAGAGAAGCCTGGTGCCCGAGTCCAGGCCGCCATCAGCGAGGAGGCCCTGCTCTCACAGCCGCCGCGCCGTTCAGCAACCATGGGGTCCTGATAAAGTGCCGATTGCGCGGAAATCGCCCACACTCCTCCCTAGACGCGCATGTGGGGATTGTCCCGCCTTCAAAGCAGCACCATTGAGGAAGCGGAGGGTGCAGAAGCATGGCGGGTTACCCCAACATCCAGGGTGACGCCAGCTGCCCCCTGATCAGGCGTTGGTTCAAGTGACTGGATCGAGCTCAGTGTCTGCTCCCACGTCGTCACTTACTGTGGGTCACAGACCCCTCTCTCCAAAGCTCTCCAGACAGAGTGGAGACACATGGGAAAGAACGGAGCGCCCTCCCCCCACCCCACAGTAACAGCCAGACCACCGTGAGGAGGTCCACAATGCGCCCTAAGCAGGCATGCTCGTCCCTGCGGGAGCAATGGCTTAGCAAGCGCAGGACACCACCACCACCCATCTCTTCCCCAACCTCGCCCTCAGGGAAAAGGCAGCAGGAAAGACGCCTTGAGTGTGAACAATCAGGCTTGTAAACAGCTCAGCCCATGAGAAGCAGTGCCCCTGAGTCAGTACCCAACCCACAGTCAATGTGAACAACAGCAGCAGTGCCCGGAGCCTGCCCAGGGCCCCTCAGCCCAGGGGCGCCCAATCCAAGGGCACACACAGCCCAGGGGCGCCCAGCCGAGGAAGGTCTGGAACCCATCAGCAACGCCAAAGCTGCATCTTTGGTTAATTTCACTGAGTTGCCACTTGTCTTAAAACTGTGTTCTTGGCAAAATTACTGAATGAGCCGCATGGCACATGACATGTTATTTTAAATTTAAGTTACTTGAAAAGCAATGCCCATCTGAGTAAGTGACAGTGACTGAAATCATGTAAAAAATGAAGGGGCAGGAGAGCGGTGGGAGCCCAGCCTGAGTGTCCTCGTGGGCCTGGGAGGGGCTACTTACGAGGCAGCGGCACAGCTTCTCTGCAGAGGTCGCCGGCCGGAGCTCAGCTCAGCTCAGCTCGAAGCCCGCGGCGCACTCTATGGCGTAGAGCAGCTTGCTGCGCAGCAGCGCCTCGTCCTGGAACTCGGGCAGCTTCAGCAGGTTCATGCAGGTGCTGGCTGTGGGCAGCCGCTCCAGGTCGGAGCCGCCGTTGTGAATGCAGAAGGCGGGGTACAGCTCCTGAAAGACGTCAGCCAGCATGGCCTTCAACCAATTTTAAAATGCTGAACACGACACAGCTCCCACGGCGCTGTAGTGACGTTATCTGCATCAACACACACCCATCCGGACAGACGATGCCCCGCTGACCAGCGTGGTGAGACCAGAGAACACACCAGGAGCTGGGCCCCACTTTGACAGGAACACCAGGGTGAGGCCCTGCCACGGCCTGAGCAGGACAGGCCCTGGCTGACACTGCATGTCAGCCATGCTGCTCTGTGTGTGTGTGAATTCAGCACACGTTCTGTGATGGGCAGGACAGGCAAGAGCACAGCCCACAAACACGATTCTGACCTCTGACCTCTTTGCGTTCACCACAGTTACATTAAGCTCCACTTAAACAACACATGTGGCATGTGAAATGGGCTAAAAAAGGTCTTTTTTTCTAATTATAGTTTGAACACGACTTTCAGTGTCTCTTAAACAGGTCAGAACAGGAACGTGAGAGAAGCGGAAAGACCATGACCGTTGCCACCCGCCCTGAGCCCTCTAAGTGCGCTGAGGCAATGCTCTCAAGTGCCCCCAGGGGAACCAGGCATCTGCTGAGAAAGGACTGCGCAGGCGGGCAGTGAGCGCTGGGTAAACACGTGGTCATGTGACTGGGTGAAGGCAAGCGTGGATTTATTTTGCAGCTAAATGCCATGTCTTAGCGTTTCTCTCCTAATGCTCATCGAATTTCCTACTCCGAGTCTTAAAAGTACGAAAAATGAAGTTCCTCACTGAAACTGGAGTCAAGGGCAGCACCTCATGCATAAGCAGTGCTGCGGGCTCAGCATTAATTCAGAGTGAGGAGAGCTCCTATTGATTATGTGGCCTGATGGCAACGTAACAGTTTTCTACAGCACTTTAATGATTTTTTTGTCCGTAACAATCACAGTCATTGAACATATTAAACTTTAATTAGCTGTAGCTGATGTTTCGCTCTCCCACAACCTGGCTCTAGGGTGTCAGGGCACAAACTGCGTGTACGCGTCTTCCTGCCAGAGCCTCACTGCAGGCAGGCCTCCCCGCCTCCTCCAATCTGGCCTGCCGCCCCGGAACCCACTCACAGGAAAGCATAGAAATAAACAGGAAGGTGATTTTCCCAACGTGAAGTCTAACTTATGTTGAAAACTCTTAAACTCCACATGTAATATATTTTAGTTCATTGAAAAGATCTAGAACAGGAAGCCTATCTCATGCTTCCCAAAAAGCATTTTTCAGAATCCAGTGTACTCAATTATGGCTGCACAGGGATCAACATGGAAAGGCCGGGAAGGCTGGTCCCCACGGCTGGACCCAGAGGCCACGACCACCAACACTGGTTCTCAGGAGCTGCACCCTGCCCTCCGCTTATTGGCAACACTGTTGGCTTCGACAGACCAGGCACTGGCAGAAATCTCTGGGCCTGAATTTTGCTTAATTTTCTTATTTGTAGGTTAGGTGTTGTTTAGAAATCAGAAGATACTGGAAGCCTGGTCTGTCATAATAAACTTTACTGGGAAGAACCAAGATGGTGGCACAGGTAAACACTAGTACTTCTGCCTCCCACAACCACATCAAAATTACGACTAAAATACATAACAACTATCATCCAGAACCGCGGGAACACTGGCTGAGTGGAAGTACTATAACTAGCGAGGTAAAGAAGAAAGCGCATGAGACTGGTAGGAGGTGTGAAGGCATGGAACGGGCTGGCACACCGGTGCACCGCTTTTTTAATCGGGAGAGAGATACAAGCTCCTGCTTGCTCTGAGCTCCAGTGCTGGGTGAGACTCTGGGGGACCCAGACACATACGGGGAGAAACTGGACTGTCTGGCATTGGGGCAGGAATGCAGGGGCAGCTTTCTTCCAGACGGGGTTCCTGCTCTGGGACCTCCCCGGTGCAGGGCTGACTGGCAGCCATTGCTGTTTGCTCTGCTCTGGAGATTCCCTGAGACCCTGCCCTACCCAATTTACAACACCACCCAAACTTTGCGCAGCAGCTTTTGCATATGAATGGCCTGTCCTTTCTCAGCCTAAAACCTGTCAAACAAGCTACAGCTGGGTCAGGGAGACCCAAAGCTATCCAAAGAAGGCCCCCAAGGCAGGCACCAGCAGCAGCCTGCCTTGCTTCACAGCTGGGCCTTGTCTGGGCACTTCCAAACCCGATACAAAGAAGAGGAATCTGCAGATCTCTCTGTAGCTCCTGCTGGGTAGCTCCTGCTCGGTGGCCCCAGGCAGTGGCTGACTCTGCACCTCCTTGGAGATCCAAGAGCCAGTGTACCCAGTGGTCAGTGTGAGACTATCCAGATTACAACTCTTCAGATCTGTAAGAGACACTCAAGGGGCAGACTCAGGGAGCACCAAAGCCCCACTGAAACAAGTCTTGCCCCATAAGGGTGTCTCCTGCACGGCAGCTCTTCAATTGTAGACATAGCTGGTCCTCACAGCCAATTGGCCTGGAGGTCAATTCCTCCCAGTGATACCAACAGCAATCAGGGCTCAACTACAACAAGACTGTGCACACAGCCCACAAAGGGGTGCACCAAGAAAGGCCACCTCAGGTGATTGGGGAGGCTGAGCTACTGGGCCCTATAGGACACCTACTACACAAGGCCACTCTATCAACTCAAGGAGACTTAGCAGCTACCCAATACATAGAAACAAACACAGGGAAGCAGCCAAAATGCAGAGACAAAGAAACATGTCACAAATGAAAGAAATGAAAGAAAGCAAACTACTGGATATAGAGTTCAAAACCACAGTTATAAGGTTACTCAAGAATCTTCTAGAAACCTCCGAGGAACTTAGTGAGACCTTCAAGGTTCTTAGTGAGAATGCCAAAAAAACTGGAAAAGGACCAGTCAGAAATTAAGCATACACTGACTGAAATAAAGAATAATATACAGAGATCCAACAGCAGACTAAAGGATCCCAAGTCCAAAGATTTGAAATATGAGGAAGCATAAAACACCCAATCAGAAGAGCAAAAAGAAAAAAGAATCCAAAAATATGAAGATAGTGTTAAGGAGCCTCTGGGACAACTTCAAACGTACCAACATCCGAATTATGGGGATGTCAGAAGAAGAGAGAGAGCAAGATATTGAAAACCTATCTGAAAAAATAAGGACAGAAAATTTTCCCTAACTGGTGAAGGAACAGACTTACAAGTCCAGGAAGCGCAGAGGACCCCAAACAAGAGGAATCCAAAGAGGACCATACCAAGACACATCGTAATTAAAATGCCAAGGGCAAAAGACAAAGAGAGAATATTAAAAGCAGCAAGAGAAAAACAGTTAGTTACCTACTAGGGAGCACCCATACACGACTGTCAGCTCATTTCTCAACAGAAACTTTTCAGGCCAGAAGGGAGTGGCAAGAAATAGTCAAAGTGATGAATAACAAGAACCTACAATCAAGATTACTCTACCCAGCAAAGCTATCATTTAGAATTAAAGGTCAGATAAAGAGCTTCACAGACAAGAAAAAGCTAAAGGAGTTCATCACTGCCAAACCAGTATTATATGAAATGCTGAAGGGTATTCTTTAAGAAGAAGAAGAAGAAAAAGATAAAGATAAAAAAGTATGTTCAACAAAGTGACAACAAATACATATCAACAAGTGAATAAAAAAATCTGACGAACAGAATAAACTAGTGAATGTAATAGAATCAGGGGCATGAAAATGGAGCGGCAGACAATTCTTGGGGGGAAGGGAGTGTGGGGGTGTGCGGGAAGAGATTGGACAAAGATCTTATATGCATGTATATGCAGTACCTATGGATGTGGACAGTGGGGTGGCGAGGGCCTGGGGTGGGGTGGGAACTGGGTAAAGGGGAGCTATGGGGGGAAAAAAGAGGGACATCTGTAATAATCTTAACTATAAAAATTAAAAAGAAAAAAAAAACAACAAAAAACTTTACTGACAGCCCTAACCAGTTTGGCTCAGTGGATAGAGCGTCGGCCTGTGGACTGAAAGGTCCCAGGTTCGATTCCGGTCAAGGGCATGTACCTTGATTGTGGGCACATCCCCAATAGGGGGTATGCAGGAGGCAGCTGATTGATGTTTCTCTCTCATTGATGTTTCTAATTCTCTATCCCTCTCCCTTCCTCTCTGTAAAAAAATCAATAAAACATATTTAAAAAAATAACCACACAAAAACAACTTTACTGACAAAATTACTGGATGGCAGCCCAGCTGGTGTGGCTCAGTGGTTGAGTGTTGACCTATGAACCAGGAGGTCACAGTTTGATTTCCAGTCAGGGCACATGCCTGGGTTGCGGGGCTCAGTCCCCAGTGAGGTGCGTGCAGGAGGCAGCCCATCAATGATTCTCTCTCCTCATTGATGTCTGTCTGTCTCTCTCTCTCTCTCTCTCTCTCTCCACCTTCCTCTCTGAAATCAATAAAAATATTTTTAAAAACATTACCAACGGCATGGAAACCTTCGTGCATAAGAATTTAATTGTCATCGCCATTTGTGTCACTGGATGGTAAATGGTTCCACTGAAACCCTTTCATCAGCCCCTTATCTGCTCGTGCACATTTCACTTGGTCTGTCCTGCACTCCAGGTCCCAACATAGCACCACCTCCAAATCCCCCTCCCCCGAGTGCCCACGGCGTCAGACCCATCAGTGAGGGGGCTCATGCTCCCGGCCTGGGTGTTGCTGGCACAGTGGATCCCGAGGCCTGTTCTTTGAACAGACGAGATCTTCTGTGGCTGTCACCGTGGTGACCCACAGGTGTCTGTCCTGTGGCTGACTGTGAACCCGTTTCTGGGTCGTGTGTCTCGTGCTGCATGCCTCCCCTCCCTACCCCCTCGCAGAGTCTGACTCCTCACAGCCCTCAGGAGGCCGAGGCTGCAACAGGAGCGCAGGGGAGGGCCGCCCCGCCCCTCTTCCTCTGACAATTCAGCTGCGGTTACGGAAGGGGCTTGTGTTTTCGGGAACGAGCAGGAAAGACACTTCCTCTACTTACCCTCAGACAGTTCAGGACAGAAACATACAGAGATGCTAGAACAAGGGTGGCCAACGTTAACTGGTAACTGTGGTTCCGGTGTCCTCTGCCCAATTCTTACAAATACTCTATAGATGTGAAGTGTGCAATAAGGCTAGGTAACAAAATCAGTCACAGTGGGCACCTGGGAACAATGTGCTTCTGCTCGCACACCTTCTCCCCAGAGCCTCCACTTTCACCCTGCCTCCCTCAGCTGGGCTGCAAATAGCCCAGGACGCACAACAGACCTAGAGGCAGTAGCTGTGACAGTCAGTGCAGTGGACGAGATGTGCCCGCAGGCTCACATCCACTGCACTCACCGGACTACCCGCAGGCACTGTGGGACACAGGGGGACATGGAGTAGATGCACCAGGAGACAGAGACCCAGTGGACGTGGCTGAAACACCGAGTGGACAGTGCTCCTGACGCAGCACAAGGTAATGCGCCGGGTGCCACAAATCACTGCACATCAACACCACTTCCCTGGACTCCAAGTGTCCCGCCGCCAGAGCCCCACGTGGTATCCCACTGCTTTTCTCAGTTATAAGGGGTTTTAAAGCAAATGCACAAAGCAGTACCTTAAACCCCAAGAGAGGGGGCCGGGAGCAGCTGGTGACGAACTTGAGCAGTTTGCGCTTCTCCTCGTCTGTGAAGCCCTCCACGACGCGCCAGAAGGCTCGGATCACAGGGTGGTCGGCAGAATAGCCCCCTAACAAAGTGACACGTTGTATGAAAAAGCAGCGGTGCGCAGTGGGGTCCCCAGGGCCCTACCACAGGGCGCTACAACGTCACCACATGGTGGTGGCAGCTCCTGGCGGACGGCCACCTCTACCATCACCTCTTAGGCCAGCCCGGGGTGACGGCAAGTTCAGAGGGACAGAGCCTTTGGAAGGACTCCTGCGTCACAGGATGACTGCCGGGGTCTGAGCTCGGGAGCTCCGCTAGGAGTGCCCTTGGACCTGGAGGAGCAGCCCTAAGGGACAGGAGCTGCAGGAAGGTGGCCCGCTGCAGGGCAGGCCTGGGGGTTTTTCTCTGTGACAGGGCGAGCTGTTCGCCCGCCTGATCTCAGTGTCCACTCGCTTTATCACCTGTGGCCGACAATCAGACCACTATTCTAAAGTGTAACATCTGCTACTTACAGCTCTTAATCTGCTTAAGTGCCTCCTAAAACTGAAATAATTGCCTTATATTGTTCCCTCATTGTTAATATACTACAGAAATAACATCAATAAAATACCTTAAGTGCATTAATTGGCACTGACATGAATAGGATGCTATTTTAACCCTATTCACCAGCACAGCCACCATCGGCGAAGGTGTGAGCTGGGTAGACGGGGCTGTGCAAACCCCAAGACACATCCTGGTGGGGGAGAGGCTGACCTGGCTCCTCTAGACTCAGGATCCAAGTGGGGACAATGCGCCCTCCGATTATTTCCTTTACACACACAGCAGAGTTCAAGTTCAGAGCAGTGGGAATTCATTACAAAGGGGAGACACATGCACACATTTACATGTACACGAATAGACACACATGTGTATCTATTTATATAAATAAATGATTTTAGCAAATTTACAGAGTTTGCAGCCATCTACACAGCCCAGTTTTAGGACATTTCCAGGAACCCCACGCGTGCCCTCAGGGATACTTCACACGGAATTCCTCCCACAGACGAGAACCTTCCGCACTCAAAGGTTCACTCTCAAAACCTTTCAAGTGACCCTGGAGGAAGGCCCAAGCAGCACTCAGCAGAACAGAAACAGCAGTGACGAGGCTGGTTTCACTTTAAAAGCTGTGGTAAAATAACATAAAACTCACCACTGAGGCCCTCCTATGTGCACAGTTCAGTGGCGTTCATACAGCTGGTGTTGGGCACTGTCGCTGCTATTTCTAGCCAACCCTGCCCAGCCCTGGACCCTCCCACCCATTCTCAAGGTCTCGCAATGTGCCGATCCTAGGCATTGTGCCCTTTGGTGCATGTGGCTTATTTCACTTGGCATAATGTTTCCAAGGTTCGTCATGTTAGAACACGTATTTGAACTTCATTTCCTTTTAAGACAGGCCTCTCCCACTGTATGCACAGACCATGCTTGTCTGTCCATGAGGGGACGTCGGGGCTGCTTCCACCTTGGCCTATTGGGAACAGTGCACACACCTGTCTGGGTTCCTGCGCCGACCGCCCGGGGAGCACGCTAGGAGTGAGTGTGGGCTCACACGGCAGTTCTGTGGCTAGATTCTGGGACCCACTAACCACCTGCATGGCGGCCATTTCCTGCAAGTGTATATTTAGAACGCGTTCTCGCAGTCCTGCCTGCCTTTCCATTTCTGAGAGGCAGCTTTTAAGCACAAAGGCATTAGTGTTGAGAAACTCTAATCCCACCAGCATTTTTCTGGACTGCGCTTTGGTGCACATCTCTGCCTAATCCGAAAGTCAGGGAGACCTATTTTAGAGGCTTTCCCTGGAGGTCTGCGATCCAGTTGTGTCTCTACATATGGTGTGAGGAGAGGTCTACGTTCACACTTTTCTACGTGATATTGTCCCTGCATCATTAAACAGGCAAAACTCAAACGAGCGTATCAGGAAGATCTGCTCTGAGCTCCGGGTCGGTCCTGCTGACGGTCAGCACCTGTCCTTGGCCAGTGCTGCCATGGGGGCTCTGAACCAGAGTCTATGCTTCAACTCTGCAGGACACAACTGTTTAGGCTGCTTCAGGCCCTTTACATTTCCACATACAATAGGTGAGTTGCTGAGATTTGATAGGGATTGCATTAATTTGTAATTAATTTGCAAGAATTGCATCTCGACAACTCTGAGTCTTCCAATCCCTGAGAACGGACTGTCCCCCATTCATTTAAGTCTCCTATAAACCATGTATAAGTCTGCATTTACTCTGCTAACTTGTATTTTATTCTCTTTTGATGACCCTTTGAATACATTGTTTTATAATTCCATTCAATTGTATATCAGAATAGAATTGCTTCCTGCACATGGATCTACGCTGCAACCTGCTGACCTTGCGCTTCAGCTCCCACGGCCTTTCTCTGGTCATGTCTTCTGTGTACGTTTACTCCTTTCACTTTTCTTTTCCAAGCTGGATGTTTCTCCCCTCCCTCCTCAATCCTCCCACCTCCCTCCCACCCGCCCACCTGCCTTCCTGCCTACCTAGATCACCCACTGTACTAGCCAGAACCTCCAGCACAATGCTGAGTGAAAATAACAAAAGCAAGTATCTTTGCCTCGGGCGGAGCATTCGGCTCCCACCACACTGCTGCAGGATGGTAGTGGTGAATTTTTCACAATGTCCTGTATCCGGTTTAGGAAGATCCCTTCTAGTCTTTGTTTCCTGAGAATTTTTTTCCTGGGAGGAGAGGCTAAGATGCTCAAAAGCTGCAACTACTTTTTTCTTTTTCTTTGCAGCCATTGCGATGATGATATGGGTTTTGTCCGTTATATTACCAATATAGCAATACATTTTCAGATGCTAAATTAACCTGATACCCATGGGATAAATACTCCTTGATTTAATCATTTTTATGTGCTGCTGGATTCAGTTTGCTAATATTTTGAGGATTTTTGCATCTATGTTCATGAGGGACATTAATCTATAATTTCCTTTTTTTTAAAAAAAAAAGTTTTTATTTATCAAAATTGATTGGGGTAACATTGGTCAACATGAACATAGAGGTTTCAGGTATGGGTTTCTATATTACAAGATATGTATATTTACTCTGCCTTTGATATCACACTAATAGTGATCTTTGTGGAGAAAAAATCCTCCTCACTCCACCATACCTCTCAGGACCACACAGGATGCTTCTATGGCTTAAATATTATTCTTTTTTTTAAAAAATGTTTTTCTTTATTTCAGAGAGAGGGAGAGATAGAAATATCAATGATGAGAGAGAATCACTGATCGGCTGCCTCCTATATGCACCCAGTAGGGGGCGGAGCCCGCAATCCAGGCATGTGCCCTGACTGGGAATCGAACTATGACCTCCTGGTTCTTGGGTCAACACTCAACCACTGAGCCATACCAGCCAGGCATGCTTAAAAAAAGCCCTGGCTGGGTAGCTCAGTTGGTTAAAGCATCATACCCATACACCAAGGTTGTCAGTTCAATCCCCGGTCAGGGCACATATAAGAATCAATCAATAAATGCATAAATAAGTGGAAAAACAAATCAATGTCTCTCCCTTTTTCTCTAAAATCAAGCAATCAATACAATTAAATAAATAAAATAGAAAAAAAAGTACAATGAAGAAAAATCACCTGTAATTTTATTACTTATAAATGACCACTACCATTTCATAAAACTGAAATGGATTAAAAGTTTTCTTGGTTTTAAAAAGTAAATTATGCCCTAACCAGTTTGGCTCAGTGGATAGAGCGTTGGCCTGCGGACTGAAAGATCCCAGGTTCGATTCCAGTCGGGGGGTGTGTGCCTTGGTTGCGGGCACATCACCAGTAGGAGGTGTGCAGGAGGCAGCTGATGTTTCTCTCTCATCAATGTTTCTGACTCTCTACCCTTCTCCCTTCCTCTCTATCAAAAATCAATAAAATATATTAAAAAAATAAAAATAAAAAGTAAATTATGCACAGTGTATAATCAGAGAATAGAGAAAGGGAAACAAAATTTTAAAGAAGCAAAAATGACTTAAAATCTCAGGACCACTTATTATATTTACTCTTATCTTATTCAACTTTATTAAGTTGAATATAAGTGGGCATATGACATGTATTTTCTGATATATGAAATACTTTAAGTGTTCATGCACATGATAAAGGCAGTCCCAGTGTCTCACAACTGCAATCATTAAAAAAAATTTTTAAATTGATTTCAGAGAGGAAGGGAGAGGGAGAGGGAGAGATAGAAACATCTACATGAGAGACACATTGATTGGTTGTTTCCCACATGCAGCTATACAAGGGCTGGGACACCTGCAACCGAGGTAAGTGCCCTTGACACAGAATCGAACTCATGACCCTATGGTCCTTGGGCCAATGCTCTAACCCAGCCTTGGGCAAACTACGGCCCGCGGGCCGGATCCGGCTGTTCTATCCGGTTCTCTTGCTCTCCCCTTCGCTCCTTTACTTTGAATTTATATTAGTTCACACAAACACTCCATCCATGCTTTTGTTCCGGCCCTCTGGTCCAGTTTAAGAATCCATTGTGGCCCTCGAGTCAAAAAGTTTGCCCACCCCTGCTCTAACCACTGAGTGAAAACTGGCCAGGTCCATGAGGTTAAATTTTTGTTATTGTTAATCTTCACCCAAGGATATTTTTTCCGTTGCTTTTTTAGAGACAGTGGAAGCGAAAGGAAGAGACACACTGATAAAAACATTGATGTGAGAGAGACACATCGATTGGTTGTCTCCATCACTGCCTCCTTCACTCCAACTGCGGACGAGGATTGAGCCTGCAACTGAGGAAGGTGCCCTTGCCTGGAATGGAACCGCAACCCTTCAGTCCGTGAGCCAAACCAGCTAGGACCATGGAGTTAATTAAAAAAAAACAAAACACACACATGTTTTTATTGACTTCAGAGAGAGGAAGGGAGAGGGAAAGAGAAATAGAAACACCACGGAGAGAGAAACATCAATCAGTTGCCTCCTGCACACTCCTTACTGGAGATGAAGCCTGCAACCCAGGCATGTGACCCAGCCAGGAATCAAACTGGAGAGCTCTTGGTGCATGGAATGATGCTCAATCGAGCCACACTGGCTGGGCATGACGAGGTTAATTTTTAAAAAATTTACAAATGCCCGAAGGCCACCAACTTCCACTCTGAACAACCTCCTCTGGTTTTAGTTTGATGACTAAGGTTGTTGAGCATCTTTCAATGTGCTTATTGGCCATTTGTGTATCTTCTTTTTGGTTTTTCATTTTCTTGAAAAGCAGTAACATTTCAGTTTAATTTAATAAAAATAAAGATTCCAACAAGGCCCAATTTTTAGTTTTTCTTTTCTTGCTGGTGGGTTTTGGGCTAGCACTGCTCTTAAAAGGAAAAGATTAGAAGTGCCCAATACCCGTGAGTAGAGACTTAAGAAGACAGGTGGTGAGGAGGAAAACCCCACACGATGCAGAACAGTGCGTAAGGACAAGGGAAATGGAATGGAATTTGCATGTAAACACATAAAGGTACCAAGAAGAGTCATAACTCATGGTGGGAGGGGAATGGGCAGAAGGGTCAAGAACAGGAGAAATGTCTTGTGTATAGCGGGCCCCGCTTTACACTCTGGGTTTTAAACCCACATTGTTAAAAATGTGTTAGCTATAAAAAATGTACACTGAAAACCACTGTGGGAACATGGTCATCGGGGACATTTCCAGGAATAAACAGCGCATGGTGGTAACATACCTGAGTAGTTGGTAAAGGACTTCAGGTCCTCTAGACTTATGGGAACTTGTGCACCAGAAATCAGTACCTGAAACAAAAAAGTAATTCATAAACCAGGAGGCCGGTGTGCGGAAAGCCATGTTACGCCAGGCCCAATGCCCAGGTGCCAGTGGGCACGGACCTGAATCTCCTGCTGGTCGAACATGCGCAGCCACTCCAAGTTGACCACGTTGGCCAGGCCCTGCCGGAAGGCCAGGCAGTGCTGGCGGATCTGCCTATTCAGCCTGTAGTCGGCCACCAGGTGGATGTACGCGATCCGGTTTGCGCTGGTGACAGGGATATCCTTCCCGCCGAATTTTAGTTCTACTACCTGTGAACATTAAAGCAAGGGCTCAAAATTCACACACAAGAGCCAGAGAGAACAGTTTCATGGAAACGGGCTGGTGCTGCCAGTAAGCGGGTCTAAACAGCAGGCATGCACCTGGAACCCCCGCACGTGACTGCGGGCCCAGGCTCAGCGTCTTAGCCCGGTATCAAGGTCACTGACCACCCTGCTATCTCCACAGCACTGAGGACTGAGGCGACAGCAACATGGCCCTTTCATTTAGAAATTAGAAGTCACACAGAGCCAGGACACTGTAACTCTCAGGCTAAACAACTAAGTAGGTTTAACATCGTCACACTTGTCCCGAGATGTCCGTGTTGTGGGGCATGTCGCCTGAATGTGCGGCCAGCCCAGCTCCACAGACACCGCATTTCGCAGCGGCTCAGAGGCTGGGTTCTCTCTGGGCTCAGCCATCCCCAGAGTAGCTCCGCCCCCTGAGCTTGAGGACGGCCTCTGACTGGCCCAAGGTCACTACCACCAAGGACTCCTGACTCAAGCCAATGTTTTTCTACACAACATGGGCCCATTGTAAAGCCTGAGCACTTCCTCAGGGAGGTGTGTGTAAATAAGTCTGAAATTCCACGCTTTTTAGGCAGACCAACAAACAGCCACACTGACTACACGGAAGGAAACATGTGAGAGCAGAACCACTATCCTAAAGGGAAGACAGACTAGCAGAGCCTCAAGGTGAGGAAGTGTTTGCACATCGCGGGCCTTGAAGTCAGGACAGCCCACAGCTGAGCCTGCCACGGCTCCGGGTTCTCCCCCAGGCAGGGGCTTTACGAGTGACTTCCTTAAACTTCCCAGTTAGATGCGTCAGTGTAATTATTCTTGTGCACTATCATCTATAATCTCTTTACTTTGGGGAATTTCCATGAGTAACTGGAATATCTTACCCCGACCTTGGCTGTGAACACACCCAACTCCCAGCGCTTTAATGGAACGCCCCCACCACCACCTACTTCAGAAGGAGAAGTGGGAGCTGCTCCCATTAGCAGGCCTCCCACTGCCCTGAGGCTTCGGTGCCCTGTTGAGTCACCCCCAGGGGGAGCAGCAGCCCTGTGTCCAAATGTCCTTAGGACTTCACAAATCTCACCTTTAAAAAACACCTGGATGCCGCATTGTTGGAAATGCAGCTCTATGGTACGGAAGAAAATGAAACAAAAGCAACCAAGATGCAACCAAATAAAAAACGGCTGTCTTCCTCACCCTTACTGTATCTTACAGTGCTGGGGGGTCTGTTCCCCAAACTGCTGTGAGATGAGCAACCGTGTGGTGGGAAGGGGAGGCCGTGGCAGCACTATTTCCGTTATTCCTACTTGAGATTTAATCCATACCCACTTCTGCAATACCAGTAGGCTAAGAGACAGACTGAAAATTCAGGTACCACAAAGACGATCCTTTATAACCCCCCCGGAAGTTTAGACACTGGGATGTGTAAATTTCCATGTGTGTCTTTTAGTTCAGCGTTGAAGGCATCATTCTGGCGCGCACAAACCCGCGTAGCGTTCTGAGCCAAGGGAGGAAGCCAATGCAAAGACGGGAGTCGATCATTTCCCCCGAGGGAGCGAGAGGCTCCACCCCTCAGCACGGCTGTCATTTGAGAGAGAGAAGAAACAAGGTGCTGACCAGGATGTGGCAAGCATAGGGCCCTTGAGCATTGCCACCTGCCCAACAGTTCCCCATGCAGGCGGCTACCCAGGACCTGGGAAGTATTCACGCAGCCATGTTCCCGGTGGCACAGCCCTGACTCCTGAGACAGCTGATTCCCATCGGAAGCTGAGTCAGTCTGGCACACGCATGCACGAAGTGCCGCTCAGCCTCAGAGAGGAATACGTTCTGGCACCTTCTGCTTCCTGGCGAACCTAGAGGACATGTGCTCAGTGAGAACCTGTCACAAAAGGACAAATGCTGTGTGATTCCAGCTGGGCGAGGGGCTCCAAGAGTCAGGTTCAGAGACAGGCCGTGGGTGGCAGGGCCAGGGACTGTGCAGTTAGTTACCAGGTCCTGCCTGCCCACCCTCTGACACTTAGTTCAAGACCCTGACCTACAGAACGTAACGTCAAATAAAGATTGCAGTGGAAGTCACAGCCTCTGACTTGGGGACCACTGGACCCAGAGGACAGCCAGGCTGCTTCCAGACCACGCCCTGACCTCTGCCGGAGCTGTGTCCCTGTGTTCACTGCCTGCCAGGCCTGAAATGCGTCTGGGGCTGCCACATACCCAGCCTGACCCCCAGCAGCTAGAGAAGGGACACTGGCTGCTCTTTTTTTTGTTGTTAATCCTCACCTGAGAATTTTTCCATCGATTTTCAGACAGAGTAGGAGGGAGGAGGGGCGGGAAAAGGGAAAGAGGTGGATTTAAGTGAGAGAGAGAGAGACATGTGGATTGGTTGCCTCTCACAGACTCTGACTGGGGCCAGGGATCAAAACTGCAACTGAGGTGCATGCCCTCGACTGGGAATCGAACCCATGACCCTTCGGTCTGCAGGCCACGCTGACCTGAGTCTCACGCAGGCCCAGGCACACCGCAGCAGCTGTGGACGGGACACTGGCGTTTTAAGCCCATGGCCTACAGTGCTTCTCCATGGACCACAGGCTGAAGCTTAGATGCTACTTGGCACCCACCTACCCACCTGCTGCACACCCTCTAGCTCTGCTCACCCACCGGGGCGCCTCATGCGGAGTGTGCTCCCAGCCTCCGCGGGGCTCCCCTGAACGCTGTCTCACCCCAGACACCTGCCCATGCTGGTGCCGGCGCTCCCACAGGCCCACCTCCTGCAGCACAGTGGCCGGTACACAGAGAGCCGTACATGTCCCACAAGGGAATGAGGACACAAAGCCGAGCCCAGTGCATGGAGGTAACAGGACACGAAAAGAACGGAAACGGCACTGACCCCAACGTGTACGAGGTATGTCCAGCACAGTGCGACGCGTATGTCTGGCCAGGAGTGGGGGTGAAGGAGGACCTGTGCGGGCGATGCCTTTGCAACGTTGAGTCCACCCAACACCAAGCCTATTTACCACACAGCTGCGTTCACACTGGCAAAGCTGCTGACCTCTGAAGCCTGGATTGGAAGCCAAGTCACAACGAAGATTCAGAGAAAAACGTTGCAAGACAACCATATTTTTGTTGTTAAAACACAACTGCTGGATTCAGAAGACTGTGGATCGACATAAGAATAGCCAAAATGCCTCTTCCCTGGAGACACATTTGTCTGAACACCAAACGAAAGTTAGAGAAGCCGAGGTGACCTGAAATCTAACTAACAGAATGAGGGACAGTAACGCATGTGACTTGGGAAGTCCTCCGGCCACTGGACCTGCCTGCATGTGAACCCTGGGCATGCTGGCACGTGCCCCGACAGCGCAGAAGCATCCGGCCCAGCCTGCCGTACCTGGGCCTCCCCGAGGTCGTTGTTCACTACGGTGAAGTTCAGCCCCAGCTCCTCCACGTCGCCCCCATAGCTCTTGAGGAACAGCAGGTTCCGGTAAACCTCCGGGTCCAGGGAGGCCAGGTGGTGGATGTCCACGTCGGCGCTGGTGCCCAGCAGCTTGGACAGGAAGAAGCCCGCAAAGGGCAGCTCCACCAGCATGTTTTCGTAGAGAGCCTGCAACGGGACAAGGGACAGAGGTCAGCCTCACGGGTTCTTTCACGCGCCCTAAAAACAAACACGCACGTCCAAACTGCTATGTGACAGGCTCCTAAGACACGCTACTTGGTGAGCGGTTAATTTACCAGGGGCCAGCCCACAGTCCAAGCATTCAATGCCTGCATTCAGTACGTCAAAAATTCTAGAACAGACCACCAAAGAATTTTATTTATTTTTTTTAATATATTTTATTGATTTTTTTACAGAGAGGAAGGGAGAGGGATAGAGAGTCAGAAACATCAATGAGAGAAACATCGATCGGCTGCCTCCTGCACACCCCTCAATGGGGATGTGCCCACAACCAAGGTACATGCCCTTGACCGGAATCGAACCCGGGACCCTTCAGTCCACAGGCCGACGCTCTATCCACTGAGCCAAACCGGTCAGGGCCAAAGAATTTTAAGGCTGAAATCATAGAATGTTAATACCAATGGGGAGTTTTAAATTTTTAATTCTCACCCAAGGATATGTTTATTGATTTTAGAGAGGAAGGGAGAGGGAGCGCGAAACATCCATCTGTTGCCTCCCGTGTGTTCCATGATGGGATGGAACCTGAAACCTAGGTATGCGTCCTGACGGGGAATGGAACCTGCACCTGTTTTAGTGTATGGGACACTGCTCCAACCGAGCCACCAGCGGGGCACCAGTGGGGATGTTTAAGAGCCAAACCTGCCCTGGCTGGTGTGGCTCAGTTGGTTGGGTATCATCCCTGCCCCAAAGGGTCATAGCGGGTATGTGCAGCAGGCAGCCCATTGGTGCTTTGCTCTTGCATAATGTTCCTCTCTCTCGCTAAAAAAAAAGAAAAGAAGAGCCAAACCCTCCTGCCGCCAGAGGCTGGCAAGCATTTCCGGAAAAGGCTCTGCAGGTGTATTGCTCTCCTAATGTTGCCATAACAAAGCACCACAAACAACAGAATTGGCCTGTCCACAGTTCTGGAGGCCAGAAGCCCAAAGCCAAGGGTCTCAGGGCCATGCCGGGCCCTGAAGGCTCAGGGCAAGGACCTCTCCTGCCTCTTCCAGCTTCTGGGGTTGCTGGCGTTCTCAGCGAAGCTGGGCTAGTAGCTGCCCCTCCATCCCCACCTCTCCCCAGGTCTGTGTTTGGACCCCCCTACCCAGCCCTCTTGTAAAGGCGCCAGGCATCTCATCTGAGCTTGACTACACAGTGAGGTCACCTTCACAGGTACAGGGTGGTAAGGCTTGAGCTTATCTTTCGGGGGAGAGGGGGCACAATTCAACCGTCTCGGCCCTGCCTCACCCCTTCTCCCCCCCCCCCCCCCCCCCGCCGCGCCTTTGGACCACAGAGAGGCACAGTGTGAGAATGAGGGAGGGCACCTGGGCACCGAGGTTGGAGTCATGTAACTTCCCACTGACTACTATTCTTCGTGAGATTTGTTTCTCAGCCACTGAATGGAGAAGCACTCTCAGCACACCGACCACACGAGCAGGTGGCAGGTTGAGTGGCACAGGCTGTCCTTGCCCGCCCTGTCTCAGTTGAAGGAGAGCTGGGCCCTAGGACCCGGGGACTGTCCAGATAGATTGAGTTAGTAGGTGGCAAAACTGGTACCAAAACTCACCTCCCCTGATGCCAGACCTATGAGGTTTTCACTCTTAAGTTACTGTCCACCTTTACGTCTAAGGATTGCAGGCGAAATTGTTTTTGCATCTATTTATAGTCAAGTATATTACATATAGTAAAAAGTACAACTGACGACAGCTGTGTAATGACCTCTCCAATCGAGATATAGAACATCCCCACACCTCCCACACACGAGCCCCTCACCCTCCAGGCAACACCCCCAGGTCCAGCCCATCCTGTCCTCGCCACAGGCGAGTTTTGCCGGTTGCAGAGCTTCATAAACGGGACTACCCAGCACTTGTTTTATGCCCATCTTCTCATGCACAGTCTTCACCTGGCCCGGCATGTGGCTGCTCTGCGGTGGCCGGGATGAACGCAACTCTGTGAGCAGCCAATGCGCCCTCCGTGGGCCTCTGCTCTCATGTCTCATTAGTTTGCACCTAAGAGAAGGTCTGTGGACGGGGAAGTACTGGGTCACAAGGCTGTTTTGGAAAATGCAAGGAATTTGTCCCCATGACGGCAACGTGGGAAGGCTGCACCTGGTCCCTCCTCCCAGTGGCCAGCACAGTGCTCGCTGGCTTTCGCCTGGCCTGGCGGCACAGGGGGTCTCACTGTGGCATGATTTGAGTCTCCCTGATGGCCTGTGGTTCTGGGTGACATTACCTGTGGTCCTCTAGCATAGCAGGTGGAAAGAGGGTTCTGCAAGTTCTCCTGCGCAGCGCCAGGTCCCCTGGCATGGTGACTGCTCCTGTGTCCACGGTTGCAGAGTGCGAGAAACCAGCAACATCACCATTTCCAGACTATTCTTATTATTTCCCTCGGACAGAGGACTGACTGGGGAGCCACAACAAATCTCTTGTCAAAAATGTGCTAACATAACAGCTTCTCCCGAGTGCTTGCAGGTGCCAGGCTGCCTCGCTGCCACTTGCTGACCCGCAGGCTCCCAGGTTCCTCCACAAAGGCCTTTATTTGGGGGGGGGGGGGAGGGAGAGACACGAATTTACCATGATCCTCTAATACCCCACCTGGCAGCTGAGAGGAGGTGCGGGGGTCCTACTCCACCTGGTCAACGGGGCTCTGTACTCAGGCAATCATGAACTCTGTCTGGGGGGCAGCTGTGACCCTTGCCTGAGACGGAGTGACCCCAGGACCGACAGAGGGGGTGAGGGGTGCCCGAGCCCCGCCTTAGAAAGGATGGCATGAGGTCTGCTGAGTGGGGTTGTGGCGATGTATGCACACTTCAGGCCGCTGCTTTAAGATCGATGCTACTGCACTGCACACAGAATCCAACATTAAAACCAGCACTTGTCCTGAGGTAACCCTTCGCCATGAAAACGTGACTAAGTCAGAAGTCACTCTTCCTTCCACACACACGAAAAGAAACATGAGCTCAGTGAATCAGACATGTATGAACTCACTAATGCAGCTGCAGCTCAGCTCCTCCAACCCCCAGCGTCAATCTGGGTCCGAGTGAGCCGTGTCCTCAGCCAGCTCCCACACAGGCACAGTAGGCAGCTGTCGATAAAGTTACCCACTTCCCCTGACCCTGGAGTTGCTCACATGCACCAGGACCTGCATGTCCGCCTCCCCACCAGCAGGACCAAAGAGCCGCATGTGGCTCGAGAGCCGCAGTTTGCCGACCATTGCCCTAGAGTAACACCGCTTCTGGTTCCAGACAGGCTGTGGCCAAGGAGCTCCGACGCACCTGTCAGTTCCGGTCTCCACACTATCCCCTCAGCTGAGACCTCAGGGAAACGCCAGTCCCGGCTTGTATTTCTGATCTTAAGACTAAGGATGGCCACCAAGGCTGCAGAGTGGTTCTCTGGGGGAAGCCCCGTCTGCTCAGGCACGTGGCTCAGACAAACCCGCAGCACTCCTAGGCCCCACATCCAGGCCACAGCTACCACTCTGCAGGGACGAGCTTGTCCCCGGGCTGAGGAAAGCCTCATATATACCTGGGACTGGAAGTAGCTGCAGGTGTAAATCATCAGACCGTCAATACACAAGGTCATTGTTTGCCATTTCTGCATTAGTAACAATATGTCAGTGAAATTCATTAAACACATTCGAGCTACCTGAATGTTAAACAGAATCCCACTGTGACTCATATAATGTAAATGCTTAGGTATAATTTTTTACAGAAGGCAGCTTTAAACCTTCAGAGCATTTAATATACAAGCACTAAAAACTATGATTGCATCAGCTAAATGGATTATAAATTAAATTTCCATAATGTATGCAACCAATACAAATGTAAGCATAAATCAAGGTATTTTCTAAACACAGGTTAATTATACAACTTCAAAAACTGTCTATTTTTTATGCAAAGAATCCACTTAGCATTTTTCATCTTGGCCTTCACGGCAGCCAGCTGACCACGCTGGCTCCCGCGGCCATCAATAACCACCTGTCACGGGAAGTAGCGGTAGGTACATGGAAAAAGCCTGGAAGGGATTTTTCAACTGTCTGTCTTTTATGAGTGTTTATAGCTAGAAATTGTGCCAAAATGATCTGAAATAAAAAGGATTAATTATCATAGAAGCCTTTTAATATAAGTGAGTGCAGTCGAGTACAATTAATGCAAACTGTGGCACCATCAGGAGAGCAGAAGCGAGCCTCACCATTGGCATTTCTGTTTGCTGCCAAACAACGCTGGTAATTTACTACATTAAGAATCAATAAAAAAATAATGCTTTTCAAATGCATCTTTATCAATTGTCAGGTGGTTCTAAAGTGAATATTTATAACTTAATCTAAAAACTATATCAGAGATGTCTTTTTTAAAGGCCCCCTCATTGAGCAAGAAGAAAACTATTTCAGACCATGCTGCCCTTCGAATGTGCAAGAGAAAGAAATGTAAAGTAAGGAGGCGTGGGGACAGGGTGCTTGCTAGAGCACCCGACCGGACCACAGCTCCTGGAGGCAGGAGCCGCCCACTCTAAGGATGAGTCTGCGGACAGCACCCGGCGCCCAACCATTTAACAAGCACTGACTAAGGCCACCCGGGACCACTTCACACCCTGGAAGGCTGCATCCATGAATTTGTTTGCAAAAGAACATGAATTCTCCTGGGGGACATTTCAGGTTATGAAAACTACCTCTGACTGGATTCACTGCAAATCTGTGGCCTCCAAAATCCAGCTCCAGAGACACCCCCAGGGTTCACCCTTTAACCCTGTCTGCACAGCCTGCGTTACGGTACTCTGTGTAAAGACCTGTATTATGGCAGCGTTGTTTCCACAGTCCATGTGTGCAAGCACCCAGGACCACGGGGGGATGGGGGGGAGGGGGGGGGAGGACCCCAGGCCACGCCCTCTGCCCTGACAAACAAGGCCCCACCACACTCAGGCACTCTAGTGTTTCTTTAAACATTGACAGAGTTTCCACTGGTCTGATGGGCAGGGTCCAGGGTCCTGGTGTTTACTTGTGGGACAGGCACCACTGGAGGCCCTGAGGCACCCGGGAAGCTGGCGCTGTCTCCCAGGAAGCTTTCTTCTCCCGAGAGGCACCGAGTGTACTCCTCTGCGACCAGGAGCACGGGTGGGCGGCGGGGCTGCATGGCACCGCCTGCTCCCCCTGCAGGGAGGCTCTAGGACAAGGGCTAGCCCTGGTTCACTGCAATGGACAACCCGAACCTTTGGTCTGACAGCGCTGTTTCTACAAACAGCTCTTTCACTTCAGAAAGCTCTGCGAGATGCTGGTGGGAGAGGACAGTTCACTTGTCAGAGCCCATTTTCCTGGTGGGACGTCCAGAACTCAACACACAGGATGGAAACACTGTCCACCAGCCAGAGCAGCCCCTCACAGAGGAGAACCTGGCCTCCTGCTCCGCCCACCTCCCACCAAATCTTTCTACAACGTCAAGACCCTCCATCTTCAGGACCACAGGGGTTGCCAGTGTGGCATGTCCACACGCGGGGACTGTGGGGATTTTAGAACAGCTGGTACGTCCCTGCTCTGGAAGGTGCTAGAGTCTAAACTCACGAGGTCCAGTTAGGTATCCCACAGCCAAGAACTACTTCAATAATTAAAAAGGAACACTTTTCAGGCCTGGCCGGTGTGGCTCAGTTGGTTGGATAATCATCTTGTGCACTGAAGGGTTGGTGAGGGCACATGCAAGAGCCAACTGATTGATGTTTTGCTCTCTCTCTCAAATCGATTAAAAAAACAAACAAACCAAAACATATTTTCAGGTGAGGATTATAAAAAAAAAAAAAAAAAGAAAACTATGCCCTTGATTGACAAGAAAAATAACCTCCAGATCTGCAATTGCTTGTTTTTAATGGGAAAGGACATAAATCATAATTATTAGGATGCTATAAACACAGGCACAATTCTCAGAAGGGGTAAGGTTCAAATAAAGTAATCATCCTATATAATAAAAGCCTAATATGTTAAGTGTCCAGTCGTCCAGTCAGCTGTTCAACCAACCAAAGCATAGTATGTTAATGATATGCTAAGGTCGCTCAACCACTCGCTATGACATGCACTGACCACCAGGGGGCAGTCGACTAGTCGACCAGCGCCATGACGTGCACTGACCACCAGGGGACAGACACTCTGATCCAGTGGTCAGCAAATTCATTAGTGAACAGAGCCAAATATCAACAGTACAACAATTGAAATTTCTTTTGAGAGCCAAATTTTTTCAACTTAAACTTCTTCTAATGCCACTTCTTCAAAATAGACTCGCCCAGGCTGTGGTATTTTGTGGAAGAGCCACACTCAAGGGGCCAAAGAGCTGCATGTGGCTCGCGAGCCGCAGTTTGCTGACCACGGCTCTGACCGGTACATTAGCTTGCTGCTGGGGTCCAGCAGATCGGGACTGAGCCAGATGGGCCAGACATGCCCTGGAGCCCTCCTGCGGTCCCTCCCCAGCTGGCCAACCTCCCGTGTCTCTCCCCAGCCCTGATTGTGCAACTGTGGGGTCCCTCGGTCTGGCCTGTGCCCTCTCACAATCCAGGACCCCTCAGGGGATGTTGGAGAGCTGGTTTCAGCCCAATCCTACAGGCCAGGCCGAGGGACCCCACCAGTGCATGAATTTGTGCACTGGGCCTCTGGTTTGTAAATACTAAATATTTTATTTTTCTGCTTCCAAACAAAGTTGAAGGTCAATAAGAACAACCTCCTAAGGGTTCACCCACAGCCAGAGGCACAGTGTGGGCGTGCTTGTGAAGTCTGTGAAATCTAAGTGAGACGTCTTAACGCTATTGGGAAGGCTCGTGCTAAGCACAGAGCCATCAGCTATTTGCAGGATGTCATGTTTAAAAACCCGGAGGGAAAAGATACGTTAACTTTAGAGATCCCAGCACTGCGTCTGATGACAATCATGTGAAGCAGCTCAACTTCAGAATGGAATGAGAAGCTTCGCTGCTTGAGGACCAAGGTACTTAAATTGCTAACACCCACCTCCATCCACGGCTCTAAAGCCTCAGCGAATTCAGTGAGCTTTTATAAAAGGATGCTAGTGATACTGAAGAATACATCTTCCCAACCCTCAAAACTCTCAGGATAAACTGCTTACTACTCTGTATGAAATATAAAGGCACACCGATTCTACTAACACACAAAATTATAAACTACACTGACGGTTCACAACCTGCTAATTAGAAATCTGAAATATATGACCAAGAGTTTATCAAAAAACCTGATTTATAGGCATGCTGTTCCAATTAAATCAATATTCTAAAGCAAGGAAAAAGAAAGCCATTTTCAAGTAGAATTCAAATATGATAAAAGATTTTCTTCAATAAATATTCTGAACTTAATTGGCTTAAATGGACCTAGGTGCTTCTGTCTGTAAAAAAAAGTTTGAGATGACATTACCACATCCTTGAGCTGTTTATTTATCCCCTGCTGGGGCTGATTTACGGGCGATGAATGCAGGCCGGACGCGCACCAGGCCCAGGAATCATCTGCTAATGGAACTCCTAATTGAGGAGTGACCGCGCCATGAAGCAACTCTTCCCGCGCAGGACTGCTCCTGAGGACCTCGCTGCACTCCATCACAGCAAACAATCACTAACATATGCATTAGGGAAATTTAAATACATTATGGCCCAATAAATACCGTAATCCATCAATACACAGTTTCTCCTCTTAGAGATTTAGAGATCAGGCATACCACTGTGAGTGCTAGCCATTCATTCGCTCAGGCCCAATAGTCTGACACGTGGGGACGTCTAACCATTTGTGACCAGGTCATCATCAGGGGCAGTTAGAAGCCAGCACTCCCTGAGGAGTACCCATGCAGAACAGTAGCCAGTTTCAAACATGTGGAACTGCCAAAAGTGAACCATCCTCCTCAAAGGACTCGTTTTGTTACTGGTTTTGTCTACACTTCATTCTTTTAAATAGCTTCACTGAGATAGAATTTACATAAACTTCACTGTCGGAAGGAAGGCTGAGACCCCAAATTCTCCTGCCTGGAATCTGGTTTAAAGGGAGACGTGAGAAGCATCCACCGTCCCCTGAGTCCAAGGCCCCTCAAGACGGCGCCTTCAGCCCACCGCAGGCTGAGCCACCAGCAGTCATCAGTGGGCGTCACTCCTCACCACAGCACAGAACGAGCAGCCACCTGAGGCTCCAGTGAGCAGGGCCATCTAGCCATCTTGTCTCTACAGTAATCAAGACCGGACAGCTGACACGTTAAGGAAGGAAGGTAATACATCATTTCCATCAGATGAATTCAGGCAAGTAAAATATCTACCTGCTGCCTGTTACTGCACTGTGTGAGAACCACCCCACTGGGGAGTGTTTCAGGAGAGTCTAGCAAAGTCAAAGCTCCCCTTACTTTAAATGTATTTTATTACTATTAACTTAGCAGGTTCTGGGGCTTGCCTTAACAGAAAGAACTATGGCACACGAAATTGCAGAGGTTCTCACACAATGTGTTATGAAGCGTGCGTCCTCGGAGATAAGGTGAGTTTGAGGGACTAGCAGGGAGCAACAATCTGTTGGGCACAGACCCCACAACCAGCACACGGCTCCAGGCGCGAGAGAAAGGAGCCTGCTGGGAATTCATGCTCAAAAATCCAACACCAGGCCGACGTCCAAAGTTCGCCATGGAAACCTAAGGTGGTAGAAAGGTGAGCCCGGAGGAAGACGCATGGCAGATCCAGGTCAGCCTGGAGCCCGTCACGGCGTCGAAGAACAATAAACCCAAGCTGAGCAGCAGCGTCTGGTATCTGAGCGGGTGCACAGGACCTGGGCCCATGACAATGCGTCTCACAGACACACGCATCCAGGGGCAGTGTTGGTGCCCAGGACGTACTGTTCCCCCCATCCCCCTCTGCTTTGGGAGGCTGGGCTTCAGGACCACCTGCCATTGACTATCTGTACCTAACACACTCCCAAGAGCGAGGATGGCAGAGAACTCTAAGCAATGTTGTAAGCATTTTAAAATTTTTGATACAATAGCCCAGTGGTTCTCAACCTTCCTAATGCCGCGACCCTTTAATACAGTTCCTCATGTTGTGGTGACCCCCAACCATAAAATTATTTTCGTTGCTACTTCATAACTGTAATTTTGCTACTGTTATGAATCGTAATGTAAATATCTGTGTTTTCCAATGGTCTTAGGCGACCCTGCTAGAGGTTCTCAACCTGTGGGTCCCAACCCACAGGTTGAGAACTGCTGCTATAGAGCCTAAGACCATAGCCTAAGCCTGTGGTCGGCAAACTGCGGCTCGCGAGCCACATGCGGCTCTTTCCACAAAATACCACAGCCTGGGCAAGTCTATTTTGAAGAAGTGGCGTTAGAAGAAGTTTAAAAAATTTGGCTCTCAAAAGAAATTTCAATCGTTGTACTGTTGATATTTGGCTCTGTTGACTAATGAGTTTGCCGACCACTGGCATAAGCAATGAAAGAACAAAAAAACCCAACCATCTACAGGAGAAATGCAGAGCTATGTGAAAAGTATAATCTATAGGAATATATAATCTATAGGAGTATAAAAGAATTTTTTTAAAAATATATTTTATTGATTTTTTTACAGAGAGGAAGGAAGAGGGATAGAGAGCTAGAAACATCAATGAGAGAGAAACATAGATCAGCTGCCTCCTGCACACCCCCCCACTGGGGATGTGCCCGCAACCAAGGTACATGCCCTTGACCGGAATCGAACCTGGGACCCTTGAGTCCGCAGGCCGACTCTCTATCCACTGAGCCAAATGGGTCAGGGCAAGAATATTTTTAATAAATAGCATAAAATACCCCCCCCCCCAACTAATTCCATTTACTTTTTTTTTTTTTTGGTTCATCCTCACCCGAGGATATTTTTCCATTGATTTTTAGGGAAAGCGGAAGAGAAAGGGGAAGACTGAGAGAAACATCGATGTGAGAGAAACACATTGATTGGTTGCCTCCTGTGTGAGCCTCTTGAGGAAGGTATGTGCCCTTGGCCAGAATTGAACCCAGGACCCTTTGGTCTGCAGGCCAACGCTCTAGCCACTGAGACAAACCAGATAGGGTGGAGCACACGTTTTTAATTCTCATGAATTCTATATTTTTTTATGTTGTTGCCCGTGCTTTTGGTGTCTTATCTAAGAAACCATTGCTTAATCCAAGGACACGAAGATTTGCACCGGTGGGAAGAAACCCTCCCCTGTATGATGAACTCATTCTCCGTGAGGGGCTAGGGCAGGCTTCGCAGTCAATGGTGCTGGGATGCGGGGCCCATGTAGGAGGAGCCTCCCACCATCCTGGGACTTGCTCTTTCTAGAGGTGCTGCTTCCCTTCACAGCATGCCTTCTCCCAGGTCCCTGCTCACAGGCCCCGACACTTTCCACTCTTACGCCTCCAGGCCTCTTCCTCCACCCACAGGCACGCATTTCGCGTTACTGTCCGGGTGCTGCGGTGATAGAAACTCCCCAAGGACAACCCCACGAGCCCGCCCGACAGGGAGCCTGGCCGTGAAAAGGGGTGAAGTGGTAACACCTTACAACGTGGAGGGCCCTTGGAAACAGGCGTGCTGAACAAGCCACCACCAGAGGCTGCAGTGCCTGACGCGGTTTATGGGAACTGTGCAGAGCGGGTGCTTCACGCAGATGGAAGGCAGGGAGCACTGTCAGTGTGGGGAGTCAGAGAATGCAGGTGGTGAACATGTTCCGTGGTGCATGTGGCTGGCTGTGAATGTGCTGAAACCACCTGGACCAGGTGAACTGCATGGTGGGTGAATCAGGTCTCAGTAAAGCTGCTGTAGCCCTCACGCGCCTTCACCACAACACTGCCGCAATCCAGCCGCCACCTGGTGGGACCAAGACTCCCTCTGCTCCCCTTGGGACACCGTCTTCTAAAAACATAGTAAGTCCATCAATGAAAATAAATGAGGCAGCCGTCTCTGAACTGGAGCTCGCGTATTAATCTGGCCCTGGGAAACTCAAATTGGTACCTGCTGGTGTGCTCTCCTAGCCCCACGGGCGAGGGTCTTGCCCAGGGCTTGCTCCTACAGGCGGTATAACTGGTAATATTGGTATTCTTCCTGACTTGCTTCTGTTGGGGCCTACTTGACACTTGTCTTAGCCTCCTTAGTGCATGCAAGACGGGCTGATGAGTGGCTCTGCGGCTCGGGTTGCAGACTGCTGGCTGTGTTCAGATGTCCCCTGCTACTGCTGGTCTCAGTTGGAAGACAAAGCCACTCACCCTGGCAGAATGGAGCCCCCTGCACCTGTGGAACGGCATGCCGCACCTCTGGGAAAACAGGACAGCTGCAGGGTGGGTGTGTTCCCTTCCCTCAGAGGAACCTCTGGGTCTGCAGGACCTGTGGTGGCCATCTCTCAACCATTAGGGTTGTGGGTCTCTTCCTCTTGCTATTACTCTGTGCTTCTAGCCAATACTGCATCCGGGGCTTGAATGTAATGTGCTAATGCCCTAACCACACAGGTCTGCTACTGGAAGACTGGCGCATAGACTGTGAGGTGGAATGGGTGATAGCGGGGTGGAGTGTAGGGTCAAGCGAGGATATGGCCCAATTCTCCCTCCTAGTCAGTGGAATGGTGTCCATCTGGCCAGCGGACACAAGGAGCAGAGCAGCTAAGACCCGAGCGTTTCCCACATTTTGACGACTAACAAGCCTCACCAGACTCCCTATTTGGTCTTGGTCTGCACACAGGCCTCCCTAGCATGGCTCCCTCCCTCTCCCCTCTGCTAGATAAGCCCCTAGCCCACCCTGGCCAAGTGTGGGAATCCCCCCTCCACCAACCGTCACTGGGGACCCCACTGTGTAAGTAATAAAGGCTATGACTCTTCCCTGTGGTCCCCAGAAGAACAGTGTGGCTTCCCTGGGTTGGAGATCCTACAGTACAACATCATGCTAGGATTAGCACTTACCAACACTAAATTTAGTTAGAGTGCAAAAAAGCAAACAAAATAACCTATAAATGTAACCTTGCATGTAACTGTTTCCCATTAGTAAAATGCCAGTAATCAATGAGAAAGAAAAAAACAAAACCAAAAACTGCCCGGCCAGCATGGCTCAGTGATTGAGCGTCAACATATGAACCAGGAGGTCAGGGTTTGATCCCCAGTCAGGGCACATGCCTGGGTTACGGGCTTGATGCCCAGTGAGGGGCGTGCAGGAGGCAGTCGCTCGGTAATTCTCTCTCATCATTTATGTTTCTATCTCTCTGTCCCTCTCTGAAATCAATAAAAAAAGTTAAAAAAAAAAGAGAAAGAAAAAAACCAAATTGCTTTTCCTGGCATGGACTTGACCTGGGGGAAGCAATGAGACACCCTCCTGCTCTCCATGTGGCACCCCACAGGCTGCGCTATGGTCTGAGTGACTGCCCCCCAAGTTCATACACTGAATCCTAACCCCCAGGGTGATGGTATTAGGAGGTGAGGCCTTTGGGAGGTGATGAGGTCACGAGGGTGGAGCCTAGGAACAGGGTCAGTGCCCTCCTGAGAGGCCCCCCTCCCCCCACTGCATGCGCACACAATGAGAGGGTAATGGTTATGAACCAGGAAGTGGGCCCCCAGCAGACGACACCACGTGGCACCCTCGTCCAGGCGTTCAGCCTCTGGAACTGCGAGAAGTGAATTTCGGTTGTTTCTAAGCCAGCCAGCCTGCAGCATTTTAATCCAGCAGCCTGGACCGGCCCACAGAGGTCAGTGAGAAGGAGGCTGGCATGGGGGAGGCCTCTATCTTGTTCTGACTGGAACAGGAGGGTGTGTTTTGAAAGCTGCACATTAAATAGGAAGTCTCCACTGGGCTATGTCATCTCTTCCTTCCCGTTACCATCAAGTTGCCTTTGTAGGATGGTTGGCAGGTGTAGCCCTCGGGCTCCCCGGGGCCAGTGTTCATAGACCTGCGCACAGCACATGCACACGCACCACACTGCACGACGGTCTCCCACCCCACACACTGTGAAATTATTAGAACCTGACAAGAATCATGTGCACACTATTACCAACCAGACCCCAGGAGGAGACGCCATGTGCAGCATGCCACTGCGGGTCTTCTAAAAATGCAATCATATGGCATGTTTCCCATGTTTTCAGCACTATCCCAATAATTCCCCTATAAGTAACTACTGTGTATGTCAAGTATAAAGATGAGCTTTAGTTATTAGTGGAAAGTGCTCTTCAGGGCTCATCAAATCACGTAAGAATTCTGAACGAAGGTCTCCACGGAAACTATCGGCCACCACGGGGACGCATAGAAGGTCACCCTCCTGGTTGGAGACCGTCCCCGCGAGCCGTGTTACCTTTCCAAGCATTCTGCCCAGGAAGTAGTAATGTCTGGCGAAGGAGTCCCCCACAAGCATTTGCGCAGCAGGGTTGGGGTACAGGAGGCCCTCATTCGTCGTCTTGAAGAAGCCCTGGTTAGGGTTGAAGCCCGACTTCAGCAGCTCGTTCAGAAACTCCCTGAAGATGCCGCCACCATCGATGCCGGCTTCGTCCAGGCCGTGCGCATTGAGCAGGTGGACGCGGATGCGCTTCTTCAGGTCAGGCTCTGGGGGGCGGGAGCAGGCAAGAACAGTAGAGGCACTTTAATGCAGGGTTCTACACACAGTGTCCCCAGAGCCCTCAACGGAGGAGGAAGTCCCTCTGCATCCACAGTAGAGCTGGGGCTGCAGATGGGGAAATGAGGAAACAGAGTCACCAGCTTATTCCCAGGGGCAATGCAAACAAAGATGCCCCGAGAGGAGGGAGGGGAATTAGGACACGAGGATAACATGGGAGCAGAGATTATTACCAAGAAGGCAAAAAAGTAAATGAATAAAGATATCCGTGAAATGAACGACCCTGTGACCGAGGCCAATGCCACAGGAGGGCAGAATCTACACCAGAATCTACACTACCATTTAAAACGGACACTTGGCTGAAAAGGAAGACATTTCTGGGATAGAATGAGAGGAATCCCCTCCGACACAGGTCTCCTAGGGACAGCACCACCTGGGGAGGACTAACGCGTCCCGACAGGCCGCCATGAGCACAGCAGGCTTCCATCTGGCGCCAGCATCCTGGCACCCACCACAAGCCCTTCCCTCCTCCCTCCTGTGTTCTCCAGGTGCTGTGCAGAGAGGTGGGAGTGCAACACATGAACGAGAGCTTCCAACCCCATGATACACAGGTGTCGGTACTTCTGAAGTCCAAGAACCTGGTGTGAAATGTTCCACAGTGTTTTGAACACAACTTCCAGTGTGGCCTACAGTCTGGGCTCTCACACACAGCAGTTCCCACTGTCTCACCGAACGGTCACCTAACCCACCAGCAGGGACCACAGCTGCACCAGGTGAGCCGGGCAAGCTCTTCCTTAAAGCCCACACGCCCTGAGGGAAGGCGAACGCAAACCACCCCCCTACGCTCGCAAAGGAGCCTGCGCTGAGCATCCACCCCGAGCTAGATTCCGTCACTTCAGCTCCTCTAACCACCTTCTGGGGTCAGAACCCCTATTCTGCAGTGAGACGACCATAGGCCGGCGGTCCACCTGGCACCGAGTGAGCACATGACCGAGCGAGCACACTGGTCGGGCCGTGCTGTACCTTGGAGATGCGGCTGCTCCCACAAGCAGAGGCTCTTCTCTACTCAAACACATTCTTTCAGTTTTAAAATTTCACTCCACTTACAGGAAGAACATGCTTTCCACTGACGATCAAGTTCCACAAATAGTTATCTGTTTCTAGTATTTTGATTGATATGATTATAAAATATGTCCAATCTCAAGTTCTAGTGAAATGCCAAAAGCAACCCAAGCAGATAACCATGGCTGCCGCACAAAGCTGCAGCTGGCCTTCTCGCCTTTACACGTCCTCATTAATACCCAGGCAAAGGGTGGGCTAGCCTGGCCGGCGTGCTCAGTGGTTGAGCGTCAACCAATGTTCCAGGAGGTCACAGTTCAATTTCTAGTCAGGGCATGTGCCAGGGTTGCAGGCTCAGTCCCCAAGAGGGGGCGTGCAGGAGGCAGCTGATTCTCTCTCTCTCTCTCTCTCTCTCTCTCTCTCTCTCTCTCTCTCTCTCTCTCTCTCTCTCTCTCTCCCTCCCTCCCTCCCTCCCTCCCTTCCTCTCTGAAGTCAATGTATATATATAAAAGCCTGAGTGACCACCAGTCGACTGAATGACGGTCGCTATGACATGCACTGACCACCGGGGGGCAGATGCTCAAAGCAGGAGCTGTTCCCTTGTGGTCAGTGCACTCCCACAGCCAACTTCCTGCAGCTGGCCAACCTCCCTGGTTCCTCCACAGGCCGGCCGAGAACCCCCCTACCCCCCTGATCAGCCCCAATCGAAGGCCAGGCCGAGGAACCCCACCCATGCACGAATTCGTGCACTGGGCCTCTAGTACAAATATATTTAAAAAATAAAAATACACTTTAAACAGGGATGAACTATTTCATCCTTTACCTGGGTATTATGAGGATGTGTCATAGATAATATTTCTCAAGATCATTATCATTGTCAGCAGTTAGCAGATTTTTTGGTAAAATTTCTAAGCGTAAAAATTTTGTAGGTGGGAAATGTTCAACCACTGTCTACCTTGTGGTGCGGGACTAAGAGTCATGCTACAGGACACTGTTCTAAGGAGGTCACTGTGTCTGAAACGCGGCGCCATCCACACATGTCGCCATCCTCACAGGGCTGAGTGGAGTCTACGGCTCCTGTCAGCCACCTCTGTGAACAGCAAGACCACAGCCCAGCATGTGCTCAGAAGGCAGTGCCTTCATGTGCCACTACGTGTTCCTAAGGACAGATTTGGAGTATCTACGCACACAGGAAGGTTTTAGTGAGGAAAGCCTCAGTGAGCGGTTACTTTGATTTTATCTTAGTATCCTTTCCTCTTCAGAAAAACAATGTAATAAATTGTGCCCAGTAAAAGAGGTAACACTGGAAAGCTGGGGTGAGCAAGGCTCTCGGGAAAAGAAACGGCACAGGTCAGCCTGCCCCAGCCACCATCACCATGACAATGAGGATGTCAGGAGCCACTGCGATGCCATCCCAACCCTCCGAACAGTCCCCATATTCTCCATGGACAAGGCCCAGCCCGCACTGTCACTGTGGGAAGTGCTGCAATGAGGTCCCCGTGCGAGAGCCTATGTCACTGCTCAGTGCCCAACTGTGGAGGGAAGCCACTCCACTTCTCCAAGCTCCCCCGGCCAACCTGCAGGTGATGGGGGCTGGGACCCACACTGCAGAAAACTGTCCTGAGATGGAATGAGAGGACTGCTATCCATAAAGGATGGATCTGCTTTAATGACTAGATGATATATAGGATAATCATATTAACTGATTATATGTAAATGATTAGTCAACAGAGCACTTCAAACTGATTCACTAAGTAAATTAAACATTCTAAGATAATATTTAATTTTACTAATTTGCCTAGTAAAATACTAAATAGTTTTAACACATGGTTTAAAATTTTGTACTAATAAGAATTAGAGAACATTTGTAAAGATTTAAAGCATTATAATGCATATTACACATATTATGAGAAGATTTTTCCCAATCCATTAAACTGAATGCAATTATCAGCCTGCACTTAGGAGGTGGAGTATCATCAACTTTGAATAATTTCTAAGTTTAAGGACACAGTAGGTAATTGGGGTTTGCTATAATTGGGCAATATTAATGTCTTAAAAAAATCACCTACAAGAAGTGGTTTTAAAGCTAAACTCGCGGTAAGTACACATACTGATTTAGGGTGAAGTGCTCACACAGGCTGTACCTGCAGGAAGCCCAAGTCTACCATGTGCAGACTCGGTGGCCTGGCTGTCTGAGCCTCGCTATACCTTCACCTGTAGACCTGTCTCCTGTCCCTGAGTCCTAGGTCAAGTGCCGCCTCTTCATAAAGCCCGCCACCATCCTCCACACTCAGCTCTGCTCTGCACTCTGGGACCATCTAGCTGACTTATCATTCCCTGTGTCTATGGTCTTCTCCCCAGGCTCAACCACAAATCCAACCACATCCACTGCCGCCAGCTGTGTGCTGAGCCAGGGTAGGGTTCCACCCCAGAACTCAGTGGCTTCGACTGGGAATATGATGCGACAACCACCATGACGGACTCACGACAGCCTGTGGGTCCCAAGAGGAGGAAGAACATTTCCCCCCAAAGTATGTGAGACGAGGAGTCAGAATACCTGAACCCCCTCATTCATACATAACATATTAAGAACATAATCGCCCAGGAAAGAGTGACCCATCTCAGCTCATGGCGTCCGGCCTGAGGTCTGCGGCGCAGACTAAGTGAGAAAGGGAATGAGACCCAGTGCCCCTGCACGCAGCGCCTGGGCCAGAGCTCAGGGCCTGCGATGTGACCCTCCTCACTGTTCCCACAGGACAACCCCAGCTTGCTCTTTACGGAAAAGCAAAACCCAAAAACAAGCGAACAGAAAACCACTCAGATGAGAGGTTTTGCTTTCCTGGCAGAGAATTAACTTGCTCCTCTTAAGAAAAGGTGCTGTCATTTCCCACCGGACCTGTGACTGGGTCCTACCAGCGTTCCTTTTCAATCGCCTGCACCGATTTAATATCGATCTAATGCAATATCATGGACTCCACATTCTGAAGCTAAAATGATTCATATATAAATTAATATCAAAAGTTTTAACCCTGGGTGTCAAACACTAAACCAAGACAAAATGTGTCACTGACCTCTACATGCTGCCCAAATCATTGGTACATGTAATCCCCTCTTATCAGACAGTACTGCCATCAAAGCACGCTACTTCTTTAGAAGTCTGGATTGCAATGGTTTTTATTCCTAGTGCATTTAATTTGTCTGACAATGGATAGCATTTACATAAACAGGTAATTGTATATGAAATGCAGACTGTAAATGGCTGCCCTCCCACTGCTGAAATTACAGGTTGTCAGCTCCGTTTTAGAGACAGACACTGGGGGGAGAGGGGAGCCAGGAGGCCTACTCAATATCTGAAAGGCTTGTGTAGCAATCATTATTTGTCAGTCCTAGCAATCTTATTTGATAATATGCACCTCCCAAATTTGAACCCCTACATTTCAGTTTTAAATAGTCATTGCAGGACAAGATGATGGACACTAGTTTTTAAATGATTATCTTTTTCTAAAATGATCCCCAGCCCCCTGCCACATGCATACATGACACAAAGAGAAGCATGCATACCATTTTCTGGGGAAAGTTTGTCATAAGCATCCTCATAAATATAATTCCTTCTTATTGTGACATTAATTCCATCCAGAAATGGGCCATCTCCTTGAACTTCTTGCTTGTCTGCATAAATCAACCTTTGAAAGATCTAACAGACAGGGAAAATTATAAGGTTATTTGATAAAACAGAATTTTTGTTATAAACATTAGCAAACAAAACTGCTAAATAAATCTTAACTTTTGTATTCCCATAAATCTAAAACCAATTTTAAAGGCCAAAGTAGCAAATATTGATTTTATGCCTTATCTACAAATGATAATATTGATGCATCTGTAACATTGCTCCTTTCCCCCATTTTACAACGAATTTTAAAAATCCAACCCTATAGTATATGTTCAGTATTTTCTTTTGTAAACCCTTCATAAAAACCCAGGTGGTGGAGGAAAGAAGGAAGAACAGCTTCGTACAGCTATATATGAACGTTAGTAAGATCTCCATAACGATAAAATGTAAGCAGTTCTTTTGGGCAGAGCTCCAGCAGAGGGAGCTCAGGAGCCATGCACTGGCGGCAGGCATGCAGGTCTCCCTGAGAAGCAGCAGGAGCTGCAGAAAGAGCACCTTCTGTTTACCTCCAAGAACCACCAGCAAAGCCTATGACAACAGGTCAGTGTGAACAAGTTCTGTGCATTAGCCAACAATCACCAGATATAAAGTGCACATCTCTATAACACCATGTACAGAAGCGTAGCTTTAAAAAAGTTGTTTTAAAAAATAATGCAACATTTACTAGACAAAGAGCATGGTACGGCTCCCTTTATAAGAAAACTAGTGGCCTGGTGCACAGATTCATGCCCTGGTGGGGTCCCTCAGCCTGGCCTGCAGGGATTGGGCCAAAACTGGCTCTCCAACATCCCCAGAGGGGTCTGGATTATGAGAGGGCGGTTCTCAGGTGATGCACCCAGAATCGGGCTCCCTCCTCTCTGGTTGCGTCACCTGAGAACCACAGCTTGGCAGCTCCTGCGTTGAGCGTCTGACCCCTGGCGGTCATTGCACATCATAGATACCGGTCAGATGGTTGCTTAGGCTTATATATATATATATATATATATATATATATATATATATATATATAGACTAGAGGCCTGATGCACGGAATTCGTGCACAGGAGGGGGGTCCCTCAGCCCAGTCTGCACCCTCTCCAACCCGGGACCCCTCGGGGGATGTCCAACTGCCTCTCACAATCTGGGACCGCTGGCTCCTAACCGCTTGCCTGCCTGCCAGCCTGATTGCCCCTAACTGCTCCCCTGCCTGCCTGATCGCCCCTAACTGCTCCCTTGCCGGCCTGATCGCCCCTAACTGCTCCCTTGCCAGCCTGATCGCCCCTAACCGCCTCTGCCTCGCCCCGCACCCAGGACCCAGGATTCCCTCCTCTGACTGGTCATAGGCACCTGGGACCCAGGCCAGCTTTGCCTAGGCCGGCTGCAGCTGCAGGAACCATAGGCGGATGGCTTAGCCCAGGCTGCAGCCACAGGCTCCTGGGACCGCAGGGCGGGTGGCTTGGCCCTCTCCTGGGCCGCAGCCCTAGCTGCTGACTGCGGGGACTATGGAGTGTGCAGATTGTCCCTCTCCCGGGCCACAGCCCCAGCCGCTGGTGCCTGGGACTGCAGGGCTTGTGGCTTGTCCCTCTCCTGGGCCGTAGCCCTAGCTGCTGGCACCCGGGACTGCGGAGACTGTGCAGATTGTCCCTCTCCTGGGCCACAGGCGCAGCCACTGGAACCCAGGACCATGGGGCGGGTGGCTTGTCCCTCTCCCGGGCCGCAGCCCCAGCTGCTGGAGCCTGGGACCGCGGGGCGTGCAGCTTGTCCCTCTCCTGGGCCGCAGCCTGGTTAGTCCTCATTCCTCTCTCGCGAGCTCATTTGTGCCTGGCTGGTCCTCATTCCTCTCTCCCCGGTATTGAGTGTCTGAGCTGTTACTGCGTGAGGGCGTGACAACCATTTGCATATTAGCTCTTTATTATATAGGATGATAGCCTAACAGGCCTTTTAAGTAGTTACAACTAAAGAAAAAATATTTCAAGTTTGTACAGACACATCTGGTTAGATTATACATTTATAAATTGCTGTTAACTATTACAATCTAATGCAAAAAATATAAATTATACTATCAGCTGGGCACTAGGCCACTTCAGAGACTCTTCAGTTGGTGTTCATTTTTCACACTGAAATGATATGAAATAGCACACACTTTCCTGGAGAAGTTGGCCTACCTTTACCCGCTCTTCAAATGGAACCACGAAGGGCAGCTCCGTCAGGATGGCAAGCTGTCTTTCCTCAGATACAGACAGTGGAGGCGACTCCAAACCCACTGCAACACAGTGCAAACCTGTGTTAGGCAGGCATACCCTCCTGTCCAGACCCCTAAGGATACACACTGAATGGCTCAACTTCCAGACATTCCAGAAAGGGCAGAACTATGGGACTACCAGGAACACGAGGCTGCTAGGGGAGGGGAGGGGCTGGGGCTGGGCTACGAAGGAGCTCGAGGTGGTTGGTGGTACATATTCAACAAAAATCACAGACCAGGACATGGAAAAGATGAGTGCCATGGTCTGTGAACGACTCCCCTCGGCCTGAGGTTAGAGGGCGCTCACCATCCAGGGTGGACTGCAGGGGGCCGATCCTCCCCATCCGCCGGAACCTCCACACGTGTCTGGCAGCTGGCACATACAGCTGGGTGACCTAGGGGATCAGCAACCCTGCTTTGTTCTGCCGTGAGCTGGTCCCCCCACCTGTCCCATATGAGCTGGTGGACGTTTATGTTTACTGGAGTTTGCTAGGTCCCTCTCTGACCTCATGTCCTTTTCAGACGACCTGTTCATGCCCTCGCACACTTACTGTGTGACTGTTTTCTCTAACACATCCCAGGGAGATCTCTGCTTGTTCCATTTGCTGATGTGTAACACTGGGACACACTAACCATCATCCATACGACTGCTCCTCCCTCCCTCCCCCTTTCTCTAAAAATCAATGAGAAAGATATCCTCTGATGAGGATTAGCAGTAACAACAAAAACAGTGGGGGTGGTCCTTCTCGTCTGCCAAACTGGCCAGTGCAGCTCTTTTCCTCTTAGGCTCAGGAGCTCGCAGGCTAAGCACACCTGCTATCTGGCCCACTGCACCTGTTCTGAGTGATGCTTGCTATTCCCCACCCTCCTACCCCCTGCCTGAGGGAGACCCTCAGCTGGCCCCTGGCTCTCCTACACCACCTTCTGCACTGCTCGACCCTCCAGCGACAACGCACCATCTTGTCTGGGGCTTCCCAGATCTAGGACCGACCGCCGGGCTGACAACTTTCTTTTCAGGGGGAGTTGCTGTTCAGAGGTCCCACCCTGGGCCCTGGCCGTGCTCAATGGCATAGGACCTGTCATGGTCTCGACCTGGCCAGTGGGGCAGAGCCAGAAGCCATGTGGGTAACTTAGTGAAGCAGGCAGAGGCATGCTTGTGAAATGTTCCAAACACCATTTTCTTCAGCGTTTCAGTGCCCCTGTATCTCCCGTGTCCTCCATCCCCAAGATTCTGAAATGAACCTAGTCATGCCTTTTTCTGACAAAAATGACATCTCATGTCCTTTGTTAATGTTACTTAATTTTTTAAACTATAGTATTGAATCTACTTTAGATCTAAATGTCACTAATATTCAAATTTGTCTGTTCCTTTAGAAAACCAAGGACGAGCTCCATTTCCTCTAAATCCTAAATCTATACCAATGACACCAGTTAAAAGCAAAATCTTCTTCCACCCCAACAGAGAATCACCAGGGTTCAATACAATTTGTGGTTAAAAGAGCAAATTAAAATTAATAAACTCAGAATGCATGTTTTAGTCAATGAAAATGCTCTGTATTCCATCAATGACCTAAGAGTTACAATGAGCACATTTACGGTTACTATTCAGTTACCTAATAATAAATTAAATGGTTATAAAGGACAAATGCTGAAAGGCCTCCAGTAACACCTTATCTGCTCTGATGTCTTCCTGCTCTGACAGCCAGTGGTTTGGGGGACAGAAGTTTCTCCTTGTGTCTCTGGACTTCAACATCTTCACCAGATTGGTGATGACCTGCAGAGGAAGAGAGGGCCACATCACACAAACAAGCCCGGCACGGCCACCGGTCAGAAGTCAAAGGGTTCCAAGAGCTTGTGGCTTGGCGATCATGACCTGGCCGAGGCCACCAGATCAGGTCACAGGAAGGTCTCATTCTGTGATCCCAAGAGTGAGCTTTAGGTACAAAGCAGTCAGTTATCTGCCAACACAGAGAGAGAAGTTAACATGGGTTTGCGCAAACGCTGGTTTTAAAGAAGGACGAGGAAGGCAGTAAGGAAGTGTTTCTCTGTCTCAGCTCTGGAGTTAGGTCTACTTCCCACAGCAGCTCCACATGTCTTAGGTCTTTCTTTTTTAAAATATTTTAAAATTTTTATTTATTTTATTGTTAATCCTCACCCAAGGGTATTTTTCCATTGATTTTTAGAGAGAGTGGAAGGGAAGCAGAGACAGAGAGAGAAACACTGTTATGAGAGAGAGCCATCAAGTGGTTGCCTCCCCCATGTGCCCCACCAGTGCTGGGGATTTAGCCTGCAACCGAGGGATGTGCCCTTGCCCGGAATCAAGCCCAGGACCCTTCAGTCAGAGGACTGGCGCTCAATCCACTGAAGCCAAACTGGCCAGGGCGAGTCGGCTAACTTTCTTCACAAAGCTTCTTCCCCGACTGCCCCGGCCCAGCCACCCCTCCCTCGTCACAGTGCCATCCTTTATCGCTGGGTCCCAATGAGCGCTGTCTGCGGTGCACTAGCTTCCTGTGCACAGAACCAATCAGCTACTGGAAACCTCTATGACTGACTTGGGATCAATAATAAATTGTAAGTTTTATAACATATAACTAATAAGATCTAATGCCACTGTTTATTTAAAAGACCTGAAGTTCTATATTAAGTAAAAATGTATTTTGTGATAAACAAAGATAAAGCAGCATAAAATTGTAAATCCAAATTTATAAACTTTTACCCCCAAGATTTGATCACACAACTATTCTGTAAAGTTAAGACTATAATGGTGTTTTCTGAAAAAGTCAGCCTGTCTTTTAAGTAAAAGGTAATTTGAATAAGGAATTAGGATAAAATATAATTTGGATAGAAATGGTAAATTAGGGTAATGTGGAAAGTTTCCAAATACATCCACCGGACAAGCAAGATCACATCATCTCAATAGTTGACAAGATGTCCCTTTAACACCCACTCGTCAGCACCTGCACACATGGGAGCACAGACACTTCTCTCACGATTTGCATCCCAGAAGCTCTGTCCCATGAAAGTGCTGAGAAAGGGTCCGTGGTTGGTACCTCTGGCCACTATAAGAGGGCCACCACCTGGATGACATGCCCACGAACAGAGAAAAAGCCATCCCTGACCTTTGGCCATGCAGACCCACGGCATCAGTAAAAGCCTCTCAGGGTCTAGAGCACAGCTTTTTAACTGGGCTGTGTCTTACCCACTTAGCGGTGACACCCTGGTGGCATTTTAAAGCCTCCCTTCATACCCTGGTAACCACCTTTCTGAACCAGCAGAAAGTAGCTGATTTCTTAACTTTTGCTGACTGTGCTGGGGGTGCTCATGGAGTATTGTCCCACAGAGCAGGGTTTGGGGACCACTGCCTTCAGGGATGGCTCAGAAGATGAAGACACCCTAGGTTGGGGTTCCACCTGGTTAACTGCTGGACAGAAGGAAATATGGTCATTGCCCACACACCTAATTCATGGAAACCTCTGCTCTGATCCCTTGATCTGGGGGCCCAGGTCAGGCCACAGGGAACCATGCCCTCCTGCGGTGCAGGCAAATACGGGCTTCCTGGATGAAGCACAGTGTCTTACCTTCCCATCTTCATAGCCAATTATATTGGTATTTTACAAATTCAAATTTAACAGACATTGTGCTGAAATTTACTCATAATACGCCACAACTATTAACATCTTAAAGACATGCTTTCTGAAAAACATTTCGGTGCATTTACTCCATTATTCCTTCTGGCTTCCACGTACCATCCCTGGAGTCTTGGCACCCTCATGAATTTATCGTCCCCACTGTACAGCGGAGGGTGCAGCACCACTGGGGATAGGGCCCTGCTCACTGGGGCAGGGCCAGGCCTCCTAACTCCAGGAAACAGTATCCCCCACCACCTCCTGGCATTTCTCTCCACCAAAACCATGTTTACGAGAACATTTATTGTATGCAGGTCACTAATATATTAAACTACCTGAGGGCAATTAATGCCCTGCTTTACATTCTTCTTTTACATTATTGTAAAATTACACACCACAAAGTTTCAATATAGGGTATTTATTCCCTTTCATATTTCACACTGTAAATGTGAAAAAAGAACTAATCACATATTACTTAAATATCCTAGATTATCTGTCCTCTTTCCAAAAAAAAAAAGGAAGGAGAGAGTAGGGAAGAAGAAAGAAGATACAAAAGTGATTTAGGCCCTAGACGGTTTGGCTCAGTGGATAGAACATCGGCCTGTGGAATGAAAGGTCCCAGGTTCGATTCCAGTCAAGGGCATGTACCTTGGTTGCGGGCACATCCCCAGTAGGAGGTGTGCAGGAGGCAGCTGATCGATGTTTCTCTCTCATCGATGTTTCTAACTCTCTATCCCTCTCCCTTCCTCTCTGTAAAAAATCAATAAAATATATATAAATAAAAAAAAGTGATTTAGGCCTAAGAGTGTATATCAAGGAAGGGATGCCAAGGTGGAAGTCACTGTGGAAAAGCATCTCAACAAATGGAAGGTGACAGGGAGCCCCGATGTGAGGAGGACCCTCCGCAGCCTGAGGGAGGCACTGCACACCTAGTAAGTCTGAATTTCAGACAGACACCAATTACGTTTTTAGTGTAAGTATGTCCCAAATATTGCTATATTCAGAGTATAAGGCTATCTAAAATACTGCACAGGACATGTCTATATTTAAAAGCGCATTTGTTATCTGAAGTCAAATTTAACTAGGTGAAACATATTTGTGTACTAAATCTGGCAATACTAGCTCTGGACCACCCAGTCCAAAATACTTTTGCAGAAATGTCAAAGCTCTTCTCTTAAGTGCAACAGGGAATACTAACTTCTTCATTAAAACTATGTTTCGTCTAAGTTTCACAAAAAAATACAAATTTTAAGAAACCATGAAAGTTAACGGGGTCTTTTTTATGATGTCAAAACACCTCTAAACACATTCCTTTTCTCTGCATTCATTTTCTTTAAAAAAAAAATACATTTTTTAATTGATTTCAGAGAGGAAGGGAAAGATAGAAATATCAATGATGAGAGAGAATCATTGATTGGCTGCCTCCTGCACGCCCCCAAATGGGGATCAAGCCCGCAACCCGGGCGTGTGCCCTTGACCGGAATCGAACCTGGGACCCTTCAGTCCACAGCCTGACACTCTATCCACTGAGCCAAACCAGCTAGGGCTCTGTATTCATTTTCACTATCATAAATATTTGATACTAAAAAAGCAAATTTATGGAGATAACCATGAAAAATTACTTAAATTGATTAAAGATAGTGAAAGGTAAGAAAAGCTGGAGTAACAATTTTAAACTGGATCAGAGAGTTCTCTGTAAGTAAAATCAAACACCTTAGGCAAGTCTTACAAAAATTTCAATACAAAGTAAAGGATACAGCACATAACTTGCAGGGACTAAGGTGGGCCAATTATGTAATATGGTAAAACATGTCAAGTAGGAAATTTGTAAGAAGTTGATTTCATAGAGAAGAACACCTAAAAATGAAATACGAGAACTGCCAGAAAAGCCCTGCTGGGTGAATAGGACCGGGGTGACCAGACACCGGTCTTCTTGGAATCGATTGAGCTGCAGGAAAGACCTGCATTGCCCCCACCTGTGAGCTCCAGGCACCGTTTCTGGGCTCTGTCCTGTCTCACTGCGGTTAGCTGGATGTCTGTCCTGTCTCACTGCGGTTAGCTGGATGTCTGTCTTGTCTTACTGCAGTTAGCTGGACATCTGTCCTGTCTCACTGCAGTTAGCTGGACATCTGTCCTGTCTCACTGCAATTAGTGGGACATCTGTCCTGTCTCACTGCGGTTAGCTGGATGTCTGTCCTGTCTCACTGCGGTTAGCTGGACATCTGTCCTGTCTCACTGCAGTTAGCTGGACGTCTGTCCTGTCTCACTGCGGTTAGCTGGATGTCTGTCCTGTCTCACTGCGGTTAGCTGGACGTCTGTCCTGTCTCACTGCAGTTAGCTGGATGTCTGTCCTGTCTCACTGCCGTTAGCTGGATGTCTGTCCTGTCTCACTGCGGTTAGCCGATGTCTGTCCTGTCTCACTGCGGTTAGCTGGATGTCTTATTCACTGTATAAAGAATGACACTGAAGGTCAGGGACTCAGTCTGGCCTCAGTTACGACCCCAGCACGGGCGCAGTCACCGTTCCTGGGGTATTTGGACCTTGACAGTCATGACACCCTCACCTGTAGTCTATAGAGCATCTGACGTGGACTGCTGCTGCCAGAGGCTCACAGAGCTTATCCCGCCCTCCGTCACTACTTGCTAAAATGGAGTGTTTATAAAGACAACAGTGTTCCCCAGCACATTTCCATTCTCCTTCCTAGTAAAAAACAAAGCAAACAGTCTCTTAAAAGATAGGAGGACGTGGCATAGCTCCACCAGGACACAGGCCACTGCTCTGCGCCCCTTGGTTAACACACAGCTGCCGGGGGCGTGTTAGGGTCACAGCTAGGGTCTATCTGCTGTTGTTTGGACTTAACTTTTAGAAGTCTTTTTGAAATGGAAAAAAACAAATCAACACCAGGACAGTGACAATCCCTTGTACTGTGCCCTCTCTGTCCAGCCAGGTGTGGCAGGCAGGGCACGAGTCCCTCCTGCCCCCATCTCCTCCTGTTGGGGAGCTGCACACATGCATGTTGCCCGGGAGTGCACATGGGCTAAAGCAATCAGAGCTATAGATGACACGCCAGCAGGGGTTTATGAACTTGATAAATGCATACACTGTTTTAGCAGTGTCAACGCAGGCCTTGGAGATTGACCCCAGTTCCCGTCGTGATGAAGAGAGATGACTCTCTCCACTTAAGCACTATTCTGTGACCAGCCAACAGCTTCTCCAGAAGCCAGCGCCAGAGACCTGCGTGGGCCTGAAAGGAGAACGGCTGGCGGTCGAGGGAGTCAGGTCTCATCACTGCAATTCTGTCCATCAACGAAAGGCAATACTGTTGCCTTCTTGGTTGATTCTACCTTGAATTCTTCAACTCAAATGTGGCGCTGCAATATGTAACAAAGGCCAACAGTTTATTCTGGTTCTCTCCACCCACTACTGTGCGACCTCACCTGCAACACAGAAAAACTACTGCGGTACCTTCCTCAGAGTCAGCCCGTTAAGTCCTTCATTACTTGCAAAGCTCTGAGAATACTGTCCAGAACACAGCAGCCAAGGGGGGGATTCTTGTTATTGCACCTTATAGAGCATCTTTTCTATCTTAATACCATGGTAGCATCCTTGAGGTAAAGAAAACCTAATAGCAGCTGAACCCTTTTCTACTTAAAGACTATACCTTGATTTTATTTTTAAGCCTTGGCTCAATTAACACCCCCCGCCCCCACGAAGAACAGAAATCATGTTTTAAAAAAAATGAAACTGCAAACAATTCTGTTCTAAACTCAGAAGGTCTTTGTAACAACTCAATTTCAAACCAAAAAATAATCCTTTACCCAAAAAAGTGAACTTTCACCCTAGTTCTCAAAAAACCTCCATCTCTAATAAAGTGGTAATAAGTCATTTTGAGGCATAAAAAAATTCACTATAAAATTTCTATTTAATGCTTAAACAAAATAAGGGCCAAGGGGGAAATACACAGTATTATTAAAGTCAGTGATTCCTAGGTTCAAAAGATAAGCCATTCAAATGAAAATTATTAAATTCTCAATAGATGCTATAAAATAATGAGATTATCTGATACTGTACACAATACCTTATAGCTACAAAATGGAAAGCTTTATTAACAGAGATTCCAGAGTTTAATTAAATACTTAAAGGAAAACACATATGCTACCATAATACTCATATCCACGAAATGTTTACATAAGAATTATGGGTTTTAAATGGGTACATAGCTTATTTTTAACTTAGAGAAGCTGCAAAATTGTCAATCTTTAAGAAAGGATATATTAAGGGCTCAACAGGTGACCTTCAAAGTTTACTTGGGAATATAGAAATAGATAATAAAATAAATTGTGCAAATATTTATTACATCAATCTGCACACATTATAAATTCAATGATGCATCAGGACTGTATTCAGTGCAATCGAAACATTATCAGTTCCTCTCTCTGCTCCTAATGCCCATGCTCATAAGGGAAATGTGTTGTAAAATCAGGCCCAGTAGGCTGGATAGAGACTGTCACGCACTCGTAGGATGAATAAGCAGTCCTTAATTAGCCCATCAGGTTAAGTGCAAGCATTAATGGGCCTTTCCTAAAGTCTAGCTTGACATCTTTCTCCAAACATGGCCAAGAAGAAAATTCCATTAGCAATATTAATACAAGCTTAGTTGATCATTTTCATTCAATTAACTTCTTTCAATTAAATAGATAGCTTGACAAAAGCAGTGATAAAAGACCTAAAGGGACAGCTGATGACTCGAATTGAGCATTAGTGCGCGAGAGGTCGCCAGTATTAAACGGACTGTAAATCTAACATTCAATTTGGAAAATGCATTTCTTCTGCTCCCACTCCTTTAATGAGCAATTTTAGCTGACTAGATTGTTTGCTGCAGAAATTTCATGAGAAGTCAAGCACCCTTTTGCTTTTCTTTTTTTCTACGCCAACAGTTACAGTCTCTCTCAGTGGTGGCAGTTTCCTGCCAACATTCCTGCCAGGGCATCTCCTAACTGCTCTTTCTGTGTGGTTATAGATAGAGATGGTTTAAAATAATTTATATTCAACTTCCATTAAATTGATGACCATATTCCACTAAGGTTATTTCTTAAAAGATTAAAAAAATAAAAATCTGTAAGAAATATTTTAGTGATAAATAAAAATATTACAAATTTTATTTGTATTTTACCTTGTCACCAAAAGTACTTAGTGCAATTTTTAACAGATGTATTTAACAATGTAAAAACGAGGTTTTAAAAGAAGGCAAATGTCAAGGGCAGGGGCAGAAAAGCGTAGAGAAAGCCAAATACATGCTGATGGAAGATGATCTGACTTTGGGTGGTGAGCACACAATGCAATATGCAGATCATGTATTACAGAAATGTACACTTGAGCCCTGCCTGGTGTTCTCAGTGGTTAGTGTTGGCCCATGCACTGAAGGGTTGAGGGTTCAATTCCCAGTCAAGGGCACATACCTGGATTGCAGGTTCAATCCCTGGCCCCAGTCAGGACACTTGCCGAGGCAACCAATCAATGTGTCTCTCTCACGTCAATATTTCTCTCTTCCTTTCTTCTTGTGCTAAAAGTCAATGGAGGAGTGACGTCACAGGAATGGCGCTGTGACAGCACACCTTGTCCTTTGCTCTTGAAATTTCATCAGCTTAACCAACTCTAATTCAACTAAGAAATCCCTGCTCAACACAGACGCACACCTGAGAGAGCTGTGCACTGAAACATCTTAAAGGTGGGCAACCAGGAATAAATGGGGAGATGAGAAGGGAGGAAATGCAGACAGCCTGCAGATGCAACCCTGCAGCCAGGAGCTCAAAGCTCGGCCAGGAGAGAGGAGAAAGCCTGTGGCAGCAGGCTTTGGCCAGGAGAAACAGAGAGTTTATCACCAGGAAACCTCCATTTCAGGAAATACTCAAGGGAGTTATTTTACCTGAAACAGAGAACATAAGGTCACAACACTATGAGTAAGATCACCAAAAAACTTACAGCATAAACAGGGATAATTTGTGACAACAAAAACATAAAAGGCAGCGGCGGGTGGGGGGGGGGGTGGGTAAAGGTCTGAACTGGCAAAGGAGGATAAAGACCAGATGCACTCAAAAGAAAACTATGGTATGTATGCAACTTTATTTTTCATAAACCTAATGATAACCACACATAAAAATCCCCAAACCAGGACATATAGGTTTAAAAAAAGGAGGAAAGAAATATGAAATACCACCAAACAAAAACAACAGACAGAAACAAAGGAAAAGAACCAATGGAGGCACAAAACTACCAAAAAACAAAAGATAAAATAGCTATAGGATATCCTCAAACATCAATTACCCTATATGTAAGTGGTCTGAATTCACCAATTAAGAGGCACAGAGGGAGTGCACTTCTCTTTCCATCAAAGACTGAAGACTGAGCGAAAACACCGAAGATGTCTCACTGGAGGGGAGCAGACTGGCACAGAATGGAGAGCAAAGCACAGTGATGCAGACCAGTGCAGTGCAAAGCAGACATTGAGGAGCAGAGCTGTCTACTGGGGAAGGGTCTGGCCCAGGGCTGCCTGACATAATCAATCCCAGTATCTTTCTAAATCTCTCTCTTCTCTTGGCTTCTATGCCCACTTCTCCCCAAACCACACTCCATGTTTTTCTTCTTACCTCCCTGGTAGCTCACACTCAGTCTTCTGTGAAAGGCTGCCTCCTCTTCGCCCCACCCCATTGGTAAATGTTGTCATGTCCTTGGCCTCCATCCTGGACTCTCCGTTTTTGCCATCTACACCCTCCCCCAAAGTGACGTCATCCCTTCCCATGGCTTTAAACATCACAACATGCTCAGGACTCCTAAATTCTTATCTCCAGCCCAGACCTCCCCCTCACCCCTGGACTTCCAGACACAGCCATCCAATGGTAAGCAGACTTCTCCAAGTGGGTGCATCATAGACATCTCAAGTTGGACACGTCCAAAAAAAGACCTTTTTTTTTTTTAAAAAAAAAAATATTTTATTGATTTTTTACAGAGAGGAAGGAAGAGGGATAGAGAGTTAGAAACATCGATGAGAGAGAAACATCGATCAGCTGCCTCGTGCACACCCCCTACTGGGGATGTGCCCGCAACCAAGTTACATGCCCTTGACCGGAATCGAACCTGGGACCCTTCAGTCCGCAGGCCGACGCTCCATCCACTGAGCCAAACCGGTTTTGGCCAAAAGAAGACCTTTTGTCTTTCCACACCAAACTTGTTCCCTCCGGTCTCCTCATCAGTATATGCTACCACTATGCCCCCAGTTGCTCAAGACCCAAATCTAAAGGTTATCTTAGATTCCCCCCTTTCTAGCACCTCTCCACTTCCAGCCTCTCAGCAAGTCTTCTTGGCCTTATCGTCTCAGTAGACTCTGTATCTGTCCACTTATCACCCCTTCACTGCCCCACCCTAGTCATTCTCTTCTTCTTCAGACTATGGGAAGAGCCTCCTAATTGGTATTTCTGTTTCTAGACTTGCCACCCCCACCTTTTTCTTGAGAATTCTTTTAAGGCCATAAATAGAGCATTCACTTCTCTGCTTAGAACCAAGAGTGGCAAAAAAAAAAAAAAAAAAAAAAAAAGAGGCACTGAATAGCAGAGTAGATAAAAAAACAAAACCCAACCATATGCTGCCTACAAGAGACACATCTAAGCTGCAAAAAAAAAGTAGATTCAAAGTAAAAGGGTGGAAAACGATTCTCCAAGCAAATAACATTCACAGAAAAGCACATGTAGCCACATTTATATCTGACAAAATGGATTTCAAGATAACAAAGATAAGAGACAAAGATGGATACTTTATCATGATAAAGGGAACTACATCAAGAAAACATAACACTTCTTAATATATATGCAGCCAACCAGGGAGCACCAACATATATAAAACAACTACTCACAGAGCTAAAGGGGGAAACAGATCAAAACACAATCATAGTTGGAGACCTTAATACTCCATTGACAGCTCTAGACAGATCAACCAAATAGAAATTCAATAAAGAAATATTGGCCTTAAATGAAACACTAGACCAAATGAACATAATGGCCATTTATAGAACCTTTCATTCCAGAACATCAGATTATACATCCTTCACCAGTGCACATGGAACATTCTTAAGGATAGACCCATGGTTGGCAAACTGCGGCTTGCAAGCCACATGCAGCTCTTTGGCCCCTTGAGTGTGGCTCTTCCACAAAATACCATAGCCTGGGCGAGTCTATTTTGAAGAAGTGGCATTAGAAGAAGTTTAAGTTTAAAAAATTTGGCTCTCAAAAGAAATTTCAATCATTGTACTGTTGATATTTGGCTCTGTTGACTAATGAGTTTGCCGACCACTGGGATAGACCATATGTTGGGTCACAAAACTAGCATGAACAAATTCAAGAAGACTGAAATTATACCAAGCATATCCTCTGACTACAATGCCTTGAAATTAGAAATCAACTGCCAAAAGGAAGTAAAAAAACGCACACATACGTGGAGATTAAGCAACATACTACTAAAAAATGACTGGGTTAAAGAATAAATAAAAGATGAGATCAAAAGATATATAAATGAGAATGACAATATGACATATCAGAACTTCTGGGATGCAGCAAAAGCAGTAATAAGAGGGTCATTACAGGCCTATGTCAAGAAACAAAAGAAATCCCAAGTAAATAACCTAAAATCACATCTTAAAGAACTAGAAAAAGGAGAATAAAAGCAACCCAAAGTCAGCAGAAGAAAGGAAATAATAAAAATTAGAGCAGAACTGAATGAAATAGAGAACAAAAAGACTACACAAAAATTGATAAAACAGCCCTAACTGGTTTGGCTCAGTGGATAGAACCATCTACTAGCAAAAAAAAAAAAAAAAAAAAAAAAAAAGGCAAGAGATCAATGATTCTCTCTCATCATTGATGTTTTTCTCTCTCTCTCCCCCTCTCCCTTCCTCTCTGAAATCAATAAAAATATATTTTAAAATAAAGAACCCCCACCAGAAACTTATGTTCATGTTGACCAATGTCAACCCAATAAATTTAATAAAAAATAAATAGATAAATTTTTAAAAATCAATGGAAAAATAGCCTCAGGTGAGGATGAACAAACAAACAAACAAAAAGAAATGTACACTTGAAACCTATATAATCCTATTAACCCATGTCACCCCAACAAATTTAACTTAAAAAAAAAAAAGAGCCCTGCCAGTTTTTCATGTCAGCCTCCAGACTGAAGAATTGCGGGTTCAATTCCAGTTAAGAGCACGCACTCAGCTGCAGGCGCAATCCTGGCCTGGGTCGAGATGAGTGCGGGAGGCAACCAATGAATGTGTTTCATATCAACGTTTCTCTCTCTGTCTCTCCCCTTCCCTTCCACTCTCTTTAAAAATCAATGGAAAAAATATCCTTGGGTGAGGATTAGCAAAAAATAAAAAATAAAATAAAGAACTAAATATACAACATCTAAAATAGCAAAACAAACAAACAACCCCCTCCCCCCCAAAAAAACAGGCAAACAAAATGACTCAATTTACAAGCTTGGGACTGCGAATCCCGCCTACTGATGTGCGGGAAGGAGAGCACACCTGTGCTGCCTCTGACCTTGAACAGCTGGATCCACCGCTTCTGCTCCGTCTGGATGCACTGCTGCATCTCGGCGCTCGTGGTCACCCCAATGCTCTGAAAGGCGATGATGTACTCTTCCCGGACCTCAGGCTTGGTCTCCGGGTAAGCTAGCTTGATGATCCCGAGGCAGGCATCGCGGAGGCAGCGGGACAGCACCACCAACTCTTCCAGAGTGAAAGGCATCAGGGATGATTGTCTCTGACCTGCGGCTGGAAAACACGCCAACTCCCATCACAATTTTAGAAAAGTTCTCCACACACCAACAGATTTAGAAGGATGAAGACTTCCCTGTCCTCCATGGGCATGGAGAGGAGAGGCCAGGGGGCCAGCAACAATTGGATTCCTCAAGTCTCACCTTCTATGGGGTCCCCGAAGAATTCATTATCATGTATGGAGATCAGAGAGTGACTAAACAAGGAGCTGAACAGGTAGAAGAGTGGGATGATGCGGCTGGAATCTTCAAAGGACATGGGAGAGCCCCTTGATATCACCTGAAGCAGTGGCACCATCGACCTGAGTGGGGAGGAGAGAAGACACGACACCAGACAAACACAATCAGGGAACTTCACATTCACGGGAGCAACGAATCTACCTCAAGGGAAGGTGAAGTCCTTCTAACAATGTAGGCTAATAAATAACAGACTAAAACCCAGGAACCAACCGGCTACTCTTTACTCATGGCCTGAGTCACTGAGAGTGAGCCAGGGGCCCAAGGACGACCCTCGGAGGAGAGAGGCATTACGCAAGGCCACTGTTACAGACGCACATTTACTGTTATGTTGAAATGCCCCTTTCCCCCTCTATTTAACACATTCAACAAAGCAGACCATGAAAAACTTATCCAGCTACTTGACATTCAGGAACATTCACAGAGGTGAATCCTGAACCCCGTCAGAAGCTGCAGGAAGGTCTCCCCTTCTCTACCCTGGGCCCTGTTTCTATTGTCCAAGTTCATCTCCCAGCTCTCTTACTGCTCCTGCTCTTATGAGCAGTCACTGACCACACAGAGCAGTCTAAGGTGAGGGGGTCCTGAGAGAGGTTTGGAGTCTCACCTGTTAAGGGCTGTAATGTATTACACATATTTCACTCCCTCCAATCTGTTCCCTTTCTCTCATGGTTGAATGAGGTCCCATGGTCCCCGACAGCATGTCCAATCAATCCTGGGGCAATCGAGGCTGTGGGCACCGTGAATATCTATTTCCACAAAGCCACACTAGATGAGACAGCTTTGTACAGATTGGACACGTGGCTCCTCTCACTCAGGGCTAACTTTCCCTGACACTAAGGCACTAAAACAGGACCCTCCTTTCTCTGCAAACCACACTGAAAAGCTTGAGGTCAGAACCCTCAACACGAGACGCCTAGCCCATCTAATACACTGCACCCAACCACACTGCAGATGACGACATGCTCAAATGCCGGACATTCCACCCTCACCCCCCAAACATTCCTTCTTTCAGCTTCTTCTCCCTCACCTCCAAAGAAGCCCAACAACAAAAGAAAACACAACTAAAGAAACACTCTTCTTTACAGACTTGCCTAAACCTGGGCCTTCCTCTCCTTCTTGTGGGCTGGCTCCCAGCTGGGCCCTAGACGAGGCTGTATCTCCAGTGCATGAGCCTCATGTGCAGGTGAATCCTGAGTTCTGTCCCCAGTAAACTGAGTCACACATGCTACCTTTCTGCATGACAGTGTGGAGGGGCCAACTCAGACCTCTGACAGAGGGGACATTCCTTATAGGAATAGCCTAAGGCAGTTTGCATAAACATTCAATTCTCTACCTGTTACTCACTCAGTTTCAATATGTAAAGATTCTTGCCTTCAAGTGACGTAATGATTCAGATAAGAAAAAATAAATTATTTCAACATAAAGTTTAAAAAAACAACCTCTATGATATTTGATATCTTTTAATATTTGTAATGGTACTAAATTTGCTTCAGCTCGGCCAGTGTAGCTCAGTGGTTAAGCATTGAACTATGAACCAGGAGGTCACAGTTCAATTCCCGGTCAGGGCACATGCCCAGGGTTGCACACTCAATCCCTAGTCGGGGGGCGGGCAGGAGGTAGCCAATCGATGGTTCTCTCTCATCATTGATGTTTCTATCTCTCTCTCCCTTTCCCTTCCTCTCTGAAATCAATAAAAATGTTTAAAAAATTTGCTTCAAATCTGTATTTTCAATCTCAAAAGCACAGGCAAGTCATATGGAACAAAGAAATGTCAAGTCTCTGATTTCCAAAAATAACTAAGATTTTTAAGAGAAATTTACCCTCAGATAAAGCCATACTTTTAATAATACAGATGAACAGCGTAAAATTGGCATTGGTTACTTCTTTTTGTGAAATTGAGACCATCTAGAAGTTATCTTCTAATATGAAATATGCTAGGTATAAGCAGTACTTAAAATACTATACAGTATTTATTATTTGCCACTTCCCACATCCTTAAGCTCAATTTCTAAGTCTGTGGGATACATACCCTGTGATCATTTGTGTTGTCATTGAGGATATGAGAACCCAAAGGTGCCTCAGAAACCTGGCATTAAAGGCTAAGCTGTAGAGAAGCCTAAAAAGGAATGGGGGAAATAAGAGTCAGTAAATACTTGCTCATAAAGCTGTGAGTAGCCGAAACCGGTTGGCTCAGTGGATAGAGCGTCGGCCTGTGGACTGAAAGGACCCGGGTTCGATTCCGGTCAAGGGCATGTACCTTGGTTGCGGGCACATCCTCAGTGGGAGGTGTGCAGGAGGCAGCTGATCGATGTTTCTCATCGATGTTTCTAGCTCTCTATCCCTCTCCCTTCCTCTCTGTGAAATATCAATAAAATATATTTAAAAAAAAAAAAAAAAAGCTGTGAGCTGAGGATACTGTACAATTTGGAATCTGTCTATATTAACCCCTCAAATGCATGCGCCCCACACCAGGCTGCAAGGCACCCTGCCCTCTGCTCCTAAGCGAAGACCCCGAGCTGTGTCCAGAGATCCCACCAGAAGACAGCTGAGTTTGCTTCCTCTGAGGAGATGTTGCAGGATGTTAATATACTAGAATAGTATGTGTTATATTAGAGGTCCGGTGCACGAATTCATGCACAGGTGGGGTCCCTCAGCCTGGCCTGAGATTGGGGCAATTGGGGCTGTCTCGCCCAGTCCTGATCAGGGCCAATTAGGGCCAGCTGGGGAGAGGGAACGCAGGAGGTTGGCCAGCTGGCCAGCGGGAGGGACCACAGGAGGTTGGCCGGTTGGGAGGAGGGACCACAGGAGGTTGGCCAGCTGCAGGAGATTGGCTGTGGGAGTGCATTGACCACCAGGTGGCAGTTCCTGCGTTGAGCGTCTGCCTCCTGGTGGTCAGTGCATGTCACAGCGACCGGTCGTTAACGGTTGCTTAGGCTTTTATATATACATAGACTAGAGGCCTGGTACACAAAATCAGTGCATGGGTAGGGTCCCTAGGCCTGCCCAGTGATCAGGGCTGATTGGAGTCTTCCAGCTACCGACTGGGGCCTCCCTTCCCCGGCTGCTGGCTGGGGCCTTCCTTCATTCCACGCCGACCCCTAAAGGTCAGCGCATGTCATAGTGAGCAATCAAACTCCCAGTTGAACTCCCAAGGGGACAATTTGCATATTAGGCTATTATATATATAGAAGATACAGATTATTACTACTAATATACATTTTAAAAACTTTAAATATTTAGTGACTAATTTTAAGTCACCATTTAAAAAATATATTTTTTTTATCAATTTCTGAGAGGAAGGGAAAGGGGGAGAAGAGATAGAAACATCAATGATGAGAGAGAATCATTGATCGGCAGTCTTCGGCATGCCCCCTAGTGGGGATCCAGCCGGCAACCCAGACATGTGCCCTGACCTGGAATCGAACCCTGACCTCCTGGTTCATAGTTCAACGCTCTACCACTGAGCCACACCAGACGGGCTAAGTCACCATTCTTGAAATAACACATAAGAATGTTGTTTACTGTTAACTAATCTCTAAACTATAACTTAAATCTAAAAATATATTTTAAAGGTAAGAAGCCCTCCTGTATAATATCAACTTCATTACAAACTAAAAACTCTGTGGCTCCTTTAAATGAGCTCTGTGTACACTGCATTTCTGTAAGAGGACACACTTTGGAATCACATGTTACAGCACAAACATCTAGGAGTGCAAGAGTCAGACATGAGACTGGGGCAGCAGAGAAGGTTAGGACAGGGTAGTGGGGAGTGTGGCCTGAGGAGTACAGCTCTTGCTTTAGAGCTACCCTAGAACAGTCAGGAAATCGTCAGGGCATTCAGTCCAACGCCACTGAGCAACGTTCTCATGAAAAAAGAAGGGGCCGAACCACTTCAGCGCTAAGGCCTTCCCAGCTCAAACATGTGGTGATTCTACATAGAGTGTTTGTCTCAAGTACACTCAGTGTCAAAGTGCTAACAATACTACACAACCCACAGCACGCCAACTGGGCGAGTCTCAAAATTTAAAAATCACTGGAATAATGAAAAAAGTATTACAGATAACACAGTAAGTCACAGGAGATCAGTAAAATAAACAATGTCACCAAGCATGCGAAAGCCCTGCCATGAATGTCCAGAAAAATCCCACCTAAATTCACCTCAGAAAGACCATCCCCGACCTCCATGACACCACAAACACCCACCACACACCAAGTACATAAAAAATGTGTGCTCAAATTTTAGTTTTCCTGACTTTATGGAGTTTTACATGCTAGAAGGAAACCAAACAATTACACAGAAAATAAGAAAAAATTGCACAAAAAATATGAACTTGCAACATAAGAGAATTTTACAAGGTAGGATTTCCTTGCCTTATTTCTCTTCAGTCAAGAAATTGAATTCTTGCCAAAACCGGTTGGCTCAGTGGATAGAGCATTGGCCTGCGGACTGGGAGGTCCCAGGTTCAGTTCCAGTCAGGGGCATGTGCCTTGGTTGTGGGCACATCCCCAGTGGGGGGTGTGCAGGAGGCAGCTGATCGATGTTTCTAACTCTCTATCCCTCTCCCTTCCCTCTGTAAAAAATCAATAAAATATAATAAAAAAATTGAATTCTTTTTAAAAAATGTATTATGTAGTATAATTTTATAGATATCAGGATTTCTTAAAATTATGGTAAATATAAATACTAAAATTTAGCACCTCAAAAATCTGAAAACTCACATATTTTGTTAAGTGTGTTGCCTTTGCTCTTTCTAACAATAATACAACAACAAGGAAAAAGAATATGAGCCATATTTCATTCCATCCTCTAAGAAAGAACCAAAATTAATACTTTGGTGTAAATCCTATATACAGATACTTTGTATACATGTGCGAACACAATGGGTTCCCTAACATATTCTCTTGTCACACTCCTCTCACAAAAATTACAATTAACATCTTTCCACATATATCTGAAAGACCATATTAATGGCTACACATTTCCAAAGTTATATTTCAAGTTAACTTTGAGACAATTACATTTCCTAAATTAATCACTCAATAGACAATAAAACAAATGTACTAAACAGGTCTATAAATTACTGAAGGTTCTTTACATACCCTGGGACATATTAAAAACTACCCACTAAGATCCCACTTCTGGGAATATATCCTAAGAAATCCAAAACACCAATCAGAAAGAATATATGCACCCCTATGTTCACAGCAGCGCAATTCACAATAGCTAATATCTGGAAAGAATTCAAGTACCCATCAGTAGATGAGTGGGTAAAAAAACCGTGGTATATTTACACCATGGAATACTATGCAGCAGTAAAAAAGAAGGATCTCTTACCCTTTGAGACAGCATGGACCTGGAGAGTATTATGCTAAGCAAAATTAGCAAGTCAGAGAAAGACAAGTATCACATGATCTCACTCATATGTGGAATCTATTTTACAAAATAAACTGATAAACAAAATAGATCCAGGGACACAGGGGCATGGAACAGACTGCCGAATCTCAGAGGGAAGGCAAGGGTGGGTGGGAAGAGATTAACCAATGAATTTATATGCAGAGAAAGGAAGATGGCAGCATAGGTAAACGTCTGTAATCGCTGCCTCCCACAACCACATCAAAATTACAACTAAAATACAGAACCACCACAATCCAGAACTATTGGAAAGCTGGCAGTATAGAAGTCCTACAACTAGACAAGTAAAGAATAAAGCACACTGAGACTGGTAGGTGGTACAGAGGTGTGGAATAGGCTGGTCCGGCACCCACGTGTGCCGCTTTTTTAATCGGGAGGTCGATCATCTCTGCAGAAGCCATTCGAAGGATCAAGGGGTCCCAGCCCCACACCAGACCTCCAGCCCAGGCTTCCAGAGCTGGGAAAAGAAGTCCCTACGGGCAGTAAGAACTACAGGTTGTAAAAACCAGTGCGGATTGGGGCTCAGTGCTGGAGACCCAGCTGCTCCTCTTAAAAGGCCGGCACCAGGAACTGAACTTACAAGGTCCTGCTTCCTCTGAGCTCCAGCACCAGAGCAAGGCTCTCTGGGGAACACAGACACATACAGGAAGAAACTGGATTGTCTGGCATCAGGGCAAGAACTTGGGGGCAGCTTTCTCCCAGACGAAGGTGCTCCCAGATGGAGGTGCTTGCAGGGATCATTGTTCCTATGCTGGGATCTCCCTGGTGGCAGGGCTGACTAGCAGCCATTTCTGTTTAATCTGCCCTGGTGATTCCCTAAGACAGGGGTCCTCAAACTTTTTAAACAGGAGGCCAGTTCACTGTCCCCCAGACCGTTGGAGGGCCGGAGTATAGTTTAAAAAAAAACAACTATGAATAAATTCCTATGCGCACTGTGGGCCTGGGACAAGTCAGCTGCTAAGCAGGACAGGCAGCGGCATCCAGTGGGCCAGATAAATGTCCTCGGCGGGCCGCATGTGGCCCGCGGGCCGTAGTTTGAGGACCCCTGCCCTAAGATCCCACCTCATCCAATTTCCAACCATAAACTGCCAGTTTGCCATCTGAATGTGACTTTAGACTTACTCAACTGTAACATCACTACGTGCAGATATTAAAAACTCATGAATTGTGCAGCTGCTTTTGCGTATGAATGGCCCGTCCTTGCTCAGGCTAAAATCTCTCAAACAAGCAGCAGTTGGGAGAGGGAGCCCCAAACCTATCAATAAAAGGTCCAAGACCTGGCACTAGAACCAACCTGCCTTGCTTCATAGCTGGGCCTCATCTGGGCACTTCCAAACCTGATACAAAGAGGAGGAATCTGCATATCTCTCTGTAGCTCCTGTTGGGTGGCACAGGCAGTGGCTGACTATGCACCTCCCTGGAGACCCAAGAGCCAGTGTACCCAGTGGTCAGTGTGAGACTATCCAGATTACAACTCTACACACCCAATTAGCGACACATTCAAGGGGCAGACTCAGTGAGCACCAAAGCCCCACTGAAGCAAGGCCTATTCCATAAGGGTGTCTCCTTCACAGCAGCTCTCCCACTGTAATCACAGCTGGACCTCACAGCCAATTGGTCTGGAGGTCAATTCCTCCCAGTGACACCAACAGCAATCAAGGCTCAACTACAACAAGACTGTGCTCATAGCCCACCAAGGGGTGCACCTAGAGTACCCCACTCAGGTGACTGGGGAGGCTGAGCCACTGGCCCTATAGAACACCTACTACACAAGACCACTCTACCAACTCAAGGAGACATACAGGTCTACCCAATACATAGAAACAAACACAGGGAAGCAGTCAAAATGCAAAGACAAAGAAACATGTCACAAATGAAAGAAATGGAAGAAAGCAAACTACTGGATATAGAGTTCAAAACCAGTTATAAGATTACTTAAGAATCTTTTTAGGAAACAGACATTGGAGTGGGGAGGGAGCCAAGAGCCAAGGAATGCAGCAACCTCAAGGAGCTGGAAGAGGCAAAGAACAATCTTCTCAGGATCCTCCAGAAGGTGCCAGCACTGCCATCCCTGGACTTTAAGTCCCAGAAGACTTATTTCCAACTTTTCACCTTCAGAGCTATTGCCTGAAGAAAAGCCAAAGAAATTGTCTTAGTTGCTCCTGAGGCCAATGATGGATAGAGGAAAGACAGACGGATAATTTCCATAGCTGCTCCAAGATGGATTTCATCGCCAAATGTTTAAAACACCATAAAGTAATGAAGAACCTATCTGTGACAACATAAATGAAACTGGGAAGATTAAAAATGGCGGCAGGGTAGGAGGATGGTGCATGGACATGCTCCCAGAAACAAGCTGGAATTACACCTGAAATACAGAAAGGCTTCCGGAATAATCAACAGAAAACTCACAGGAGAGAACCCTGATACCCAAGGACCAAAGTTAGAGACCGCATAGAGACTGGTAGGAGGGGCAGAGGCGCGAAAGGGCTGGCCGGGCCGGCATCCACAGATGGCAACTGAAGACCTGGAGAGATATCTAAGCTATGGGGGGTAGCCACTGAGAACTATGGGATCTGATCCCAAAGCTAGGCTCCCCAGCAGACAGCAAAAAACTGAGAAGGGTACCCACATAACATCTGGCTGTGAAAAGCAGTGGGGTCTCTGTCAGGGAGTGGCAGCTGAAAGTTTGGGCACCCTCTTAAAGAGCCAATGCACAAAAATTCCCTGTGAAGCCACCCACCATGTGCTCTGGTTGGGGGGGGGGGTCGTGAAGTGGACTGGAACTGTGCGAGCAGACTGGGGTTTTGGAGGATAGTGCTCAAAAGGCAGAAACCCCCAGTTTCCTGGGATGAGTCATTCCCAACACAGTGGAGGACATCTTTCCCACATCTGCCTTGCCTGAGGGGAAGACAGTTGACACATCCTATTGGAAAACACCCTGCCCTGAGGTCACTTAAGAGACTAAAAATAACAATTAGCCTCCAGGCAGAAGCAAGTGCCCCACCCTGTTAAAAAAAAACACTCTCACCACACCTGAGGACTATTGCCTGGAAGCAATTTCAAGTTGGAATCCTATCAGTCTGTGGACAGAGGTAGTCTCTAGAGGCTTTGAGTCTTTGCCTGATCTAATTAGCCAGGAGCAGCATTTGACACTGTACTGCAACTAGAGACTGAGAGGCGTAGAGGATCTACCTAACACATAGTCACAAACCTAACAAGCAGCCAAAATGAGTAAACAAAGAAACAACCCCCAAATGAAAGGACAAGAGCATTCTCCAGAAGAAGAGATAAATGAAGCAGAGATAAGTAATTTATCTGAAACAGAGTTCAGAGTAATGATGGTAAAGATGCTCAAAAGTATAAAAAAAGATATAGTAACCATGAAAAATGAGTAGTCTGAGATAAAGAATGACATAACACAAATAAAGAACATATTGGGAGGAATACACAACAGATTAGGGGAAGCTGAGGAATGAATCAGTGAATTAGAAGACAGAGTTGAAAATATCACTCAATTAGAGAACCAAAAAGATAAAACAATTAAACAACAGGAGGACAGCTTAAGGGAGCTGTGGGACAATGTGAAACATAACAATATTGGAATAGTAGGTGTGCCAGAAGAGGCAGAAAGGGAGAAAGGAATAGAGAAGGTGCTTGAAGAAATAATGGTAGAAAATTTCCCTAACCTGGTAAAGGAAAAAGTCACACAAGTTCGGGAGGCATATAGAACCCCAAACAAGAACCCAAACAGACCCACATCCAGACACATCATAATTAAAATGCCAAAATTTAAAGACAAATAGAGAATCTTAAAGACAGCAAGAGAAAACTGTTACCTACAAAGGAGTTCCCATAAGGCTGACACCTGATTTCTCATCAGAAAATCTACAGACCAGAAGGGAATGACATGAAGTACCCAAGGTAATGGAAAGCAAGGATCGAGACCAAGATTACTATATCCAGCAAGGCTATCATTCAAAATACATGGTCAAATAAAGAGCTTCCAAGACAAAAAAGGTTAAAGGAGTTCATCACCACCAAGCCAGCATGACAAGAAATGACAAAGGGGTTGTTGTAAGGGATTGCTGAGAAGAAGAAACAGAGAGAGAAACCTAGCCATACAGGATTAAAATGGCTATAAATAAGTGCCTCTCAATAATAACCCTAAATGTAAATGGATTAAATGCTCCAATCAAAAGGTGTAGGGTAGTTGAATGGATGCAAAAACATGACCCAACTATATGCTATCTACAAGAGACCCACCTCAAAACAAAAGACACACACAGGATGAAAGTGAAGGAATGGAAAACAATTTTTCCATTCAAATGGTAAAGAAAAAAAAGCTGAAGTAGCAATACTCATAGCTGACAATGTAGACTTTAAAAGTGAAATAAGCCACTGAAATAAGCCTGTCAGAGAAAGATAAATATCATATAATCTCACTCATTTGTGGAATATAATGAACAACATAAACTGATCAACAAAAATAGAGTCAGAGGGAAAAAATATTCTAGAATGTAATCCTGTTATTTTCATATTTTTAATATTTCCTACAACATTTGTGATATCATACTATGTTAGTATAGTTTTGGTAATATTACACTTAATATATTTTTATTCTTGAAATATTGTTTATTGCATATATTATTATATGTAAGATCATTTTTCTTGAATTGGTGTTTACTGCATGTAACATTATCATATTTAAGATCATTTTTCTTGAAATATTAAGGTTTACTGCATATAACAATAAAAAATAAAAAATAAATAAATAAGAACAAAACCAACAAAAAAAAAGCATCTTCTAAAAACCTCCAACAAAATGGAAAAGGACCAGTCAGAAATTAAGCATTCACTGACTGAAATAAAGAATAATATACAGGGATTCAACAGTCAAGTAGAGGATTCTGAGAATCAAATCAACGATTTGAAATATGAGGAAGCAAAAAGCACTCAATCAGAAGAACAAAAAGAAAAAAGAATCCAAATATATGAAGATAGTGTAAGGAGCCTCTGGGACAACTTCAAGCATACCAACATTCGTATTATGGGGGTGCCAGAAGGAGAAGAGAGAGAACAGGATATTGAAAACCTATTTGAAGAAACAATGACAGAAAACTCCCCCTACCTGTGGAAGAAATAGACTTCAAAGTCCAGGAAGCACAGAAAGTCCCAAACAAGAGGAACCCAAAGAGGTCCACACCAAGACACATCATAATTAAAATGCCAAGGATTAAAGACAAAGAGACTCTTTAAAGTAGTAAGAGAAACGCAGTTAGTTACCTACAAGGGAGCGCCCATACAACTGTCAGCTGAATCCTCAACAGAAATTTTGCAGGCCAGAAGGGAGTGGCAAGAAATATTCAAAGTGATGAATAGCTAGGACCTACAACCAAGATTATTCTACACCAGCAAATCTATCATTTAGAAATGTAAGTCAGATAAAGAGCTTCTCAGACAAGAAAAAGCTAAAGGAGTTTATTACCACCAAACTAGTATTATATGAAACTAGAAGCCCGGTGCATGACATTCATGCACTGAGGGGGGGTGGTCCCTCAGCCCGGCCTGTACCCTCTTGCAGTCCGGGACCCCTCTGGGGATGTCCGCCTGCCACAGAGGCAGGAGATGCTCCCGCCACCACCACTGCGCTCGCCAGCTGTGAGTCCAGCTTCTGGCTGAGCATTGCTCCCCCTGTGGGAGCGCACTGACCACCAGGGGGCAGCTCCTGCATTGAGCGTCTGCCCCCTGGTGGTCAGAGCATGTCATAGTGACTGATTGTTCTGCCGTTCAGTCAATTTGTATATTAGCCTTTTATTACATAGGCTGTTGAAGGGTATTCTTTAAGAAGGGGAAGAAGAAGAAAAGAAAAAGATAAAAAATATGAACAATAAAATGGCAACAAATACCTATCAACAACTGAATCAAAAATAAAAATAAATGAATAAGAAATCTAATGAACAGAATAAACTGATGAATAAAATAGAATCAGAAGATGGAAATAAAACAGACTGATGATTCTCAGAGGGTAGGGGTGAGAAGTTGAGGAAGAGATTAAATAAAGTTCTTATATGCATATATACATTACTTATGAACACATACTATAGGGTGGCGAAGGCCTGGGGCGGGGGCGGGAACCAGGTAGAGAGGGCAATGGGGGGAAAAAAGAGGGAAATCTGTAATAATCTCAACAATAAAGATTAAAAAAAAAAAAAAGAACCTGTATGCATATATGCATAACCCATGGACACAGACAATAGGATGGTGAAGGCCTGGGGCGGGGGTGGGGGGAGGTGGGCTAGAAGGAGGAAGACAAAGAAACATATGTAACACTTTCAACAATAAGGATTTAATTTTTTTTTAAGTAAAATAATGCAATAAAGACATCTGGTGGAACAAATGAACAACCGGTCGCTATGATGTGTGCTGACCACCAGGGTCACGCGCAGAACATGACAGGCGTCAGCAGCAGGTGGCAGAGTGCAGAATATGGCGAGCGTCGGCCGCGGTGGGATGGTGGAGCAAGTGAGCAGAGGCGCCAGACCAAGGCAGGTCACCAGTCGCTGTCTTTGGGGCAAGCCTCTGGTGGTTACTGAAAATTCTTAGCTCCCGCATGCCGTGGTCCTGCCCGGCGCTTGCACTGATCACTCAGCGCCATCAGTGGGTGCGAGCGGTGGCTGCCGGCCCTGATCGCCCCTTAGGGCTTACCCACCTCCCCCTGCTCCCGAGGGGCGATTGGGGCCATCAGTGGGTGCGAGCAGCGGTTGCCAGCCCCGATTGCCCCTGAGGGTTCTCCACCTCCCCCTGCTCCTGAGGGGTGATCGGGGCAGTAGCCACCGCTCGCACCTGCTGACAGCGCCGGCCCCGCTCGCACTCACTACTGGTGCCAGCCCCAATCTCTCTGCGCCATCAGCGGGTGTGAGCGGAGCACAGCACCGTCAGCACATGGGAGCAGCGATGGCGGGAGTGGGGCTGCCGGTAGACAGGGGACTGGGGGCCGTGGCAGGTGGGGCTGGGTGGGGGCTCGGAGGATGGGCTGAGACCCGCCCCTGTGCCTACACAGCCTTGTGGTCCACAATTCCTTTCAAGGTGCATGAATTCGTGCACTGAGCGCCTAATTAAAATATAATACTAACAAACAAACAACTACCCACTAGGTTTTGTTTGGCTGAGACAAGCCTGTGAGTAATCAGTACAGGGCAACACTGTGAGGACCGTGTCTAACTCAGGCCACTGTCTGCAGGGACTACTAAAGTTATTAAGAGACACGCAGAGGACAGCAGCTTGCACACAGGCAGGAAAGGTGGGGACAGCAAGGCATCCTGAGCTCCCTCCGTATGTAGGCTGTCACAGGTACAAGTAATGGGACAAGCCAGGCAGCCACAGGTGCAGTCCTGACCAGTGATCTCCTGCTACAGGTGTCCTTTGCTGGGAAAGCAACATTAAAATGCATTTCGCCTCTCACTAATGCAAGATTAAAAATAAATTCCAAGTTTCCTTAATGACAATAAATACTTCAAGACATATTTGTTACAGGCAATTTGCTAAAAACTTTTATTTCACAGACAAACTAGCAGCTAGACCAGAAGATAAGCTTTAGACACACAGCTGTGTTAATTGAGCATTCCAGTGCTAAATCCACACCAGTTTAAATATATAGCACCCATTTCCCTGACAACCGAGTGCCTTTCACTTTAAGATGAACAGGCAGACAAGAGCCGGTGTTCAGGCTGCAGGCTGAGCTAACGGGGAAGCAGCACTCACCATCCTGTTGCTTCCCTGAGATTCCCCCCTTACTTTGTCTTAACATGATTTTCAAATAAAATAGCCTTCGTTTAATAGTTTAAATAGCCTTCGTGTGGGCTTTCCCAAGGTTCACATGCATTTCCTATGAAACAATCATTCCCAATGTTTAGAAGTTCTGAGCAGCTGAAAACTCACTACAGACTATATGCTGAGTCGGCTTCCTAAGGAGATGCACGTCAGCAGCTACCACCAGTTTGCCATCTGAATGTGACTTCAGACTAGACTCAGCTGTAACATCACCACTGCAGAAACGTTAAAAACTCAGGAGTTGGCCCTTGTCGGTGTGGCTCAGAGGATAAAGCGTCAGCCTGCAGACCAAACAATCATGGGTCCAATTCTGGTCAAGGGCACATATCTTGGTTGCAGGGTCTTTCCTGGCCCAGGCCCTGGTCAGGGCACATGCAGGAGACAACCAATCGATGTGTTTCTCTCACATCGATGTTTCTCTCTGTCTTTCCCTCTCTCTTTCACTCTCCCTAAAAATCAGTGGAAAAATATCCTCAGGTGAGGATTAACAACATCAACAAAAAACCAAACCAAAACAAAAAATCCCCATGAATTCTATTTGACCTATCGATACAATGCAAAATTTAACATAAATCAAAAGCCGATTAAATCTGATTATACTGAGAATATCACTGATAATAAAAGAAAAAATAAAATCACAGGCAAAAAAGCAACTTTCTCTCTATAGGTACCGCTTCAGTATTTCTTCTAAAATACTATAAAAATGTGTTTACAGAAGCATAAACAGGAAACATAACTCTGTGTTTGCCTTCACTTAAGTAACCTGCATAATCATTCCATCCCCAATGACTGAAGCTATGGACCGACACCCCGAGAGCGCAGAGGCCGTTACCACGGTTTTTCCTGGCGCTGAGACAGCGGCGGAGTGGCGCGCATCTCCAGGACACACACTGTCTACATCGCAGTGACTGACGGCTCACAAGTAAGTTGGCTCATTCTATTCATTTTTGGTAGAAAAATGAAGCACATGTTGTAATAAAGTGATTTGTGATGCCTTAAGATGTGATGTATTTACAAGAAAACTATAGGCAAATTATATCAACTACTCTGATCCCTAAAACACTACCTTTAAAAGTCTAAGTTTTGACAATAGAAAAAAAGAGCCAACTCCCAAAGAACATGCCCATCTGCCCACCTTAAGTGTAAAGCTTAACTCCTTAAAATCTGCCCTCTAAAAGGGAGTCCCTACCATACAGTGAAAATTTCACTGGAACATGAGAGGAGAGATCTCAGTATATAAACTCAGGAAGGCTTCTGAAAGGCAGTGCCCTGAGCATAAATCTAGGCAACTCGGCCAAGAAAGGTGAGATGAGGAGAAGGAAGGTGCATCTTGGATAGAGACTAGTGTGGGAGCAAGGAGAGAGGCCGGAGCCAGCACCTGGGATCAGGAGAATGCAGTAAGGACGCATGGCCAAGGCAAAGCATTTTGTGGCTAGAAATGAAGTTAGAAAGTTCCCAAATGCCAGTCAGGAAGGCTCTCCACATGTCAGTCAGGCAAAACATGACACAGACAGTGCAGTAATCACGTGTCATGGTGCCTGAGCGAATGCCAAGAGTCGCTCAGGGAGGGTGCCTCAGCCTCAAGGCCAGGCCAGCACTCCAGCAGGATGTTCTGTAACGATGACAATGGCTAAGCCACCGCTGCACTGACTACTGGGCATGTGTGGAATATGGCGAGTGTGATCAAGGAACTGGGTTTGTGCTCCAATTTTAATTTAAGTGCAGTGGCCATGTCCCCAGGGGCTCCCAACCCCAGCATGACTCAGGCTGGGGAGAGACTGGTTAGTCCTGGCGTGTGCAGGGTCTGAGGACAAGCCCAAGTTGAGAGGAATCTCAGCCCAAGGGGGGTGGAAGCCACGTGTGAGAGTCACCCAGAGAAGGAAACACTGACACAGAGACAGAGAGGCCTGCGGAGGAGCTGCCAAGGGGTTGAGGAGAATGCATGAGAATGGGGTTTGTGGGGGTGACAGGTGCGAGGGGTCAGGAGAGGGCAGGAGGGCCAACGTCGTGGAGTGTGGGGACCATGGAGGAATGGCTGGGTGCTGGGACTGTTGGCAGCCTGTGGGGCATCTCCACAAGTGAGGTGTTCAGGTGAGAAAAGGAAGACAGAGCAGTGTGAACAGGGACAGAGACACAGTCTCCCTTTCCCCTTTCTGACCAGAAATCAGGCTATTGTCCCCAAGGTCTGGATCTCCCTTTCTTTTACTTAGACACATATCTTGGAAATTGTTCCATATATATATATATATAAAAACATATTTTTAAATTTCTTAATCCTAACCTGAGGATATTTTTTCCACTAATTATTAGAGCATGGAAGGGAGGGGGCGAGACACAGAGAGAGAAACTGATGTGAGAGAGACACATCGATTGGTTGCCTGCTGCATGTGCCCCGACCAGGGCCCAGGATTAAGCCTGCAACCGCGGTATGTGCCCTTCACTGGAATCGAACCTGAGACCTCTTAGTCCGAGAGCCAACACTCTAACCACTGGGTCAAATCAGCAAGGGCCACTGATTTTTTTTTTTTTTTTTTTTTACGAGAGAGTGGAAGGGAGGAGAGGCGAAGAGAGAGAGAGACATTGACGTGAAAGACTCATTGACTGGTTGCCTCCTGCACACACCCAACCAGGGCTGGGGCTTGAGCATATAACCCTTCAATGCACACTCCAACCACTGAGTGCACTGGCCTGGGCTGTTCCACATGTCTTCATACAGCCTGAGAGTACTCGAGAGAGTTATCAGCCTGGGAATCTACTAACCCTGCTTTAAACACTTTTTAAAAAAAATATTTTTATTGAGTTTTTAGAGAGGAAGGGAGAGGGATAGAGAGATAGAAACATCAATGATGAGAGAGAATCATTGATCGGCTGCCTCCTGCACACTCCACTGGGGATCAAGCCCACAACCCAGGCATGTGCCCTGACCGGGAATTGAACCAGTGACCTCCTGGTTCACAGGCTGATGCTCAACCACTGAGCCACGCTAGCCAGGCTAAACACCTTTTAAAAGAGTTGACCCTGGCCAGTGTGGCTCAGTTGGTTGGAGTGTCATCCCATACACTAAAAGGTCTCAGGTTCATTCCCGGTCAGGGCACATACCTAGGTTGTGGGTTCGGTCCCTGGGTTCATACAAGAAGCAACTGGTCGATGTTTCTCTCTCTCTCTCCCGCCCCCCTCTCTCTAAAATCAATAAACATATCCTCGGGTGAGGATTTTTAAAAAGTGTTGAAAGCAATTAAAATCTACAGCCATTATGGTAAGCCTATTTTGCTCTTTCACGAGCTATGAAAACCTTCTAAATACTTACAGCCTAATCTAGTTAGGCCAGTGGTCGGCAAACTGTGGCTCACGAGCCACATGCGACTCTTTGGCCCCTTGAGTGTGGCTCTTCCACAAAATACCACGTGCGGGCGCGCATGTACAGTGTGATTGAAACTTCGTGGCCCACGCCCAGAAGTCAGTTTTCGGCTCTCAAAAGAAATTTCAATCATTGTACTGTTGATATTTGGCTCTGTTGACTAATGAGTTTGCCGACCACTGAGTTAGGCCATCCATAGGTTCCCGGAGCAGTTTCTTGGAGGAAGCAGGTGCTATACTTGTAAACCAGGGCCACACATCAGCCCACTGGGAGGAGGCTCACTCTGGACTCAGAGCCAGTCATCCCTGCCCGCACCAGTGGACTTTGCGCTACAATAAAAGCAAGTGCCGCTCAGCGCCTGCCCTCAGATCTCACAGCCGGCTCTAACGCAATTAGCCTCGGAGCTAATCACCTAATCGTGGACCACAGCCTCCCTGGCGTCAGACTCCCTCTGCAGTAACAAACGCCAGCCAGCAAAGACAGCACCTAATTAGCGGGCCACATAAGTGTTTACATGGCAACTTCTGCAGCCGATGTCCCTGCACACACTCCACTCCAAAGACACTTTCGTCACCGCCGCAGCAGCTCTTCCCAAAGTGCAGGCGAGCACTTACAAAGGTGACATGCATCACCTGACCCCATCCCAGGACCCAGGGAGTTCAGTCCTCCAGCAGGGCACGTGGAGCCTGTCCCTCACTTCCTAGATCTGCACATATTTTTGCGCTGTATTCCATTAAATAATTTTCTGTTAAGCTCCTAAGAAACTGCTAAACTGTTCCTTAAAATAGAGCGGGGAAAATAGTTCAAGACTACTGTCACAGTTATCTTAGCACAAGTTAGCCACTTGAACTTGTATGTTTTGTTCCTCTCAAAAGTTGTATTTCAAAGTTTTGAAAACTAAAATCTCAGAGTAAACTGTCAAGTGCCAGAGTAAACTGATAAAAAGAGTAGATGAAAAAGCCGAAAAAGATGTCATATATTGTGCCTATAAGTGCAGGCAGGAGCCCAACTTTTAAAATGAGTGGCTATGCCCCACCAGTATTTTCAGACACTCCTCTGTTATGTATGGTAATGACAGTCTCCCGTTGCTCAGTGGTTGAGTGTCGTCCCATGCACCAAGAGGTCACTGGTTCTATTCCTAGTCAGGGCACATGCTTGGGTTGCGTGCTCTGTCCCCAGTAGAGCGTGTGTAGGAGGCAGCTAACTGAAGTGATGTCTCTCTCATAGATGTTTTTCTCTCCCTTCCCTTTCTCTCTCTCTAGAATCAATAAAAAAAAAATGATAAAAAACAACAACAACACAGCAACATATTAAAATGGGTGGCTAGGACCACACTTCCCTTTCATATGATAGAAAAATGACTGATTTCACCTGTTAACATATTCCAGGACATCTCAGAGCCTCACAGGACAAGAAAAGGACTCAAACAGCCCTAACTGGTTTAGAACTGGCTTTCATTTTCCACGCAGTGCTCGGACAGTAGAATGCCCTGGGCCACATTCTACAGGAAAACAGCAATGGATTGCCCGGCTAAGGCCGAGCAGAGACAGGATGGGACTGCAGAGCTCATCAGGGCCTGCACCAAGCGCACGTGCCTGACTCGGGGCACCATCATCCGCTGCTGCACCATGAGCGTGTGGCAGATGCAGGCCATCAGCGTGAAGGCCTCCTCGCTGGCCGAGTCCCTCCACACCAGGTTGAGCAGCATGTTGGTCTGCTGCTTCGTATCCAGTTTTTTCAGACACTCCTCTGTTATGTATGGTAATGACAGTCTCCCGTCCGCCTGAAACACACCCGGAAGTTACTCCACGTTAGTGATGCACCATGAGAACTCACCTCTATGTGACAGACACACAGGAAATAGCGCTTTCGTTCAAGTCAAAGTACAAGGCAGGCATTATCTAAAATTACCCAATCCAATGAACACACCAAGATCTCTGTTATGCATCCATTAAAGGAATCTGAACACCCATAGTCACATATGTATTAGGGACCAATTTAGACCAGCACAACAACAGCACAGGAACTGTGACTATCTACTTTTGCCTACTGATGTGACAGTATTTTCAGTATTACATTTAAAGAGAATTCGCTTGGCTGGTGTGGCGCAGTAGTTGAGCATCGACCTATGAACCAGGAGTTGTGGTTCAATTCCTGGTCAGGGCACATATCCAGATTTTGGGCTTGATCCCCAGTAAGGGGTGTGCAGAAGGCGTCCAATCGATTATTCTCTCTCATCATTGATGTTCCTATCTATCCCTTTCCCTTCCTCTTTCTGAAAATCAATTTTTAAAAAATTAGAAAAAGAATTCATTTCATGTTTAGATTGCATTGTACTAAGCACATATCTATGAAAATATATTGATAGAATTTCTATTTTAAATTATTTGAGAGATCAGCTTAAGCAAAACAGAATATTAAAGAACTTATTTAAAATAATGAAATAAAATTCATAAATCTATTCTTTTATATCTTGATTTCTCTAGAAGATCTGATTCACTGAATAAAACCTGAGCTAATGCTCTGCATAGTTACTGAATTGGGATATTAACCAAAGATGTACACATACTTCATATATATGTATATATATATAAACCTATATGAAAATAAGTGTATATGGGGTGACCCCAAAAATAGACACATATTTTAACAGCTGATAGCTCAATTGATGTTTCTTTATTTTCATATTTAACCCACTGGAATGAATAATTATTCAAACTGTACATACATTTTATGGGACACCCTGTATATATAAAAGATTAGGCATTGTTGACTGTACTGTTTGAAAGCTTGGATGGATATACTAGTAATTTATAATAACCTATCTAATAAAACACTATTTTAGAGATAAAAGTAATACATTCTACCTGACTCTTTCAGTAAGATGTACCTAACAAACATGCTAGAACAAGAGTGCTGTATCAGTGCTACTGCTCTGTGTGTGCATCCCTTTTTTTTTTTTTTAAATATATTTTATTGATATTTCACAGAGAGGAAGGGAGAGGGACAGAGAGCTAGAAACATCGATGAGAGAGAGACATCGATCCGCTGCCTCCTGCACACTTCCCACTGGGGATGTGCCTGCAACCAAGGTACATGCCCTTGACCGGAATCGAACCCGGGACCCTTCAGTCCGCAAGCCGACGCTCTATCCACTGAGCCAAACCGGTTTCGGCTGTGTGTGCATTCTTAAAGCACATTCCCACAGATGTGAGTCACACCGTACATTGCGCTTGTTGAGTGTCAGCCGTGTCAGCACGAGCTGCAAGCCTGCTGCTTTGTCTGTGCGCAGTGAGGAAGGGCTCCCCACCAACACGCTACAGCCTCTTCCTCTTCCTCACGGGGACACAAAGTAAATAAAATGATGAGAGTTTCATGGATTCTCCAGAAGGTCATTAAGTATTAAAAACTGTCTTCTAAAAACAAGTTTACCTGAAGCCATCTACAGGATCCCAATTCATTTGGACCACACCACAAAGTTCATTTTTGGGTGCAGAGTTTTGAGTCTGGACAGATGCCTCTCATACTGCGCCCTCCCCGGCGGGAAGCCCACGGTGACTGAGACGGTTCTCATCTATGCCCTGACCCACCCTCCCCGTACCCCTCCTGAGAATAGGCTTTGTACTAACCTAACAGAAAAGGATGTAAAGCCTACGAGAGCCATACCTCAAGCATTTCAAGTGTGTAATTAGGAGAAAAAGAGGTCGGTGGCAGACATATCATAGTAAGACACAAATTATGTGTATGTAATGCACAGCTTTTTATCCCTTGAAAATACACAGTAAACAGTGCTGGGTAAGAAATGGGAGATAAGTGTGACAATGAAGTTAAAGTTCATTTTATAGTAAATTATCACATTTATTATCTATAAAGTTGGCAGAAATGGCCAAGACATTCCTTGGTGTTCACCAGATAGGGATAATAAGAAACGTAACCTTTCCCCCCAGAGGGGCTGGGGGTTAGGGGACAGAGAGCGATGCTAACATCTGGGTTTCTTTCTGGAACGAGGAAATGTTCTAGAACTGGTCATGGTGACAGCTGCCCAGCACTGCTACTATACTGAAGGAAACATGCACATCCCTTCAAAGGGTAAATACTATGGGAAAGTGCATCTCAAAAAAACTGTTATTAAAAATTCATATAAAAACAGACGAGTGCCTGGCACACCCTCTCACTTGACCATTTTACCTCTGGCAATAACTAAACTCACATGCAGTCCAACCCTACTGGGCACAGACCCCGAGCACAGAGCCCTGCCCGCAATGAGGCCTGTTCGTGGACTTCTAACCCAGGACTGCCCCCTCTGGGAAAGGAGTGCGATGCCGTGGAGGGGAGGGACTCGACCTGGACAGTCTGAAGGCTTCACACACACGCCCTCAGGGATTACTTCTACTCTAAGAACAGATGGGTGAGTGAAAGACGACTTTACAGTCCGCAGCCCCGCAATGCTCACCGGCGTGCTCCTCCGCTGATCGCCCTCCGCACCCTCCTCTTCAGAGTCGCTGCCAGAGTCCTGGCAGCTGGCACTGGCAGGTGCGACAGGTAGCTGCGCAAGGAAGGCCTGCAGCACTCGCAGGTACCCCAGCAGGCCTTCCTCAGAGAGGGCCCCTTTGTGAGACAGTCAGGGAGAACAATGAATTAGAGCTGGTCCGAAACACACCAGGAAAGGTATCACCTTCTTACGCTCAGAGAGGCATGGCTAATCAGAACCTACTGAAATACTAACATCCATGTGCAGATATTGGTATTAAAATGTATTAGAGGAAGATGCTATAATCCAGAACATTAAAAGTTTAGCACATGGGGAGCTACCCCGCAAGCATATGCTTCCCCCATGTGACACCAACGATCCTGGTAACTCATGTGCCTTACAAGTGTGGAACCTGCTGTCAGGGCTGTGCCAGCACTTTCCCCGGGCACTGTCCAGGGCAGTCCTGGGCCCGTGCCTTGAGCCGCCCTCTCCTGGCCCACCCTCCAGTACTGCCCACACGAGCACACGGGTAAAACGGAGCTGAGCTTCATACCCAGGTAATTTTCACCGATGGTCAAGACAAAGTAGAAGAGCCAGGGTGCGTGCCCGTGGGCCCTGGCACCACCACTCTCCGCCGACAGCAGTGCATCCAGGAAGGGCTCGAAGGGGAAGGCGGCCTGGGTGTCTGCCAGCGCGGGAATGACGAAGTGAAAGACCTGGTCTGTGAAAGGGGCTGCCAAACACTCCTCCGTGAAGGCTGCGAACACTTGCTGCCTACAAAGGGAAAATGCGCGCTTTTTAATAAAATCGCAGCACACCGCTCATAAAATCCAGGGTTAAAACTAACCGAGGGTTAATGCCAAACCAGCCTGCTACATTCCTCAAAGCTAAGCATTCTAGGTCAACCGGACCACCTGGGGGACTCCATGCTGTTCAGGAAACGCTGTCACAACTTTGCATCTCTGGCAGCTTCCAGAAAGCGGGAACATAACCAGGTCTTCAGAATGGTCAATTCATATTAGGGTCCAGGCCAGACAGAAGCAGCACATTGTTCTTTCAACAGAGTCACATTAGTAATGTAAAAATCTGACCTTCAAGTCTGTTATTCAAGATAGCACCCTGTGTCAAAGTTACTGTTAGACACAGATCTTGTGAAATCGCAAAATAAAAACAATCCCGTTCTTACCTGGCGCCCTCTGGACAGGAGTTGTAAGTAAAGTGCAACGGTTTTAGGACATTCTCTAACAAAACTTTTGCTATAGGAACTCGAGATAAATCAGAATACTCAATACTTGATGGAAGCTTGCTGTTAATTAACAAATAGAGAGATCTATAATACCCTAAAAAAAAAAAGGAAAAACACATATTTAAAATGTGGTACCTATTCTTATATGAGGAAAATAACATGTCAGTTTTTAAATGTTTTTTATAAAACTCTTATTAGTCCAAATTTTAGTGAATTCTTCAACATTTGATTACGGAAAACTTTATAAACAAGTACATAAGTCCCTGAAAGGATATAAACTCCATGCGTTGTTGATAGTCCAGCATCAATGATGGTCAACCCTAGCCTAGGCCATCACCTAGCCTCCACCCATTAGAAGCAAATTCAAGACATGACCATGTCCATGTGCTGCCAAAGATGAGGACTTTATTTTTCTTAAAAATACCATGATCACAGCTAAAATAAATTAACAGGTATTCTTTAACATCACAAATATCTAGCCAATGTTCAAGACTCATGCTATAAATTTTATTTAACTAGTTTGCTTGAATCAGGATCCAAGTAAGGCCCATATACTGGGATTTAAAAAATTTGTCTCTTACACCTCCTCCAAGTAATTATTTTTGTGGTTTTTAAAAATATATAAATTTATTTTATTGTTGAGTCTTACAGATGTCCCACTTTCCCCCTTTACTCATCTTCTACCCCATCCCAGGCCTTCACCTGTCTATTGTCTGTGTCCATGGGCTATGACCAATTTGTACTTCTAAATCCCTTCACCTCCTTCACCCACCTCTCCAATCCTTCAATTTGGCAACTGTCAAAATGTTGACTGTTTCTATGAGTCTGTTTCTATTCTGCTTCTATATATATAATACAGATTCTTCTTTCTTCTCCTCCTTCTTCTTAAGAATGCCCTTCAACATTTCATGTAATATTGGTTTGGTGGTGATGACTCCTTTAGCTTTTTCTTTATCTGACCTTCAACTTTAAATGATAGCTTTGCTGGGTAAAGTAACCTTGGTTGTAAGTCCTTGCTTTTCATCACTTTGAATATTTCTTGCCACTCCCTTCTGGCCTGCAAAGTTTCTGTTGAGAAATCAGCCAATAGTCATATGGGTACTTCCTTGTAGATAACTAACTGCTTTTCTCTTGCTGCTTTAAAGATTCTCTCTTTGTCTTTAGCCCTTGGCATTTTATTTATTTTTAAAAAATATATATTTTGCTTTTTTTTCAGAGGGGAAGGGAGAGGGATAGAGAGTTAAAAACATCGATGAGAGAGAAACATCAGTTGCCTCCTGCACACCCCCTACTGAGGATATGCCCACAACCAAGGTACATGCCCTTGACTGGAATCAAACCTGGGACCCTTCAGTCTGCAGGCTGACACTCTATCCACTGAGCCAAACCGGTTATGGAAACCTTTGGCATTTTAATTATGATGTATCTTGGTGTGGGCCTCTTTGGGTTCATATTGTTTGGGACTCTGTGCTTCCTGGACTTGTATGGCACTTTCTTTCACCAGGTAAGGGAAGGTTTCTGTCATTATTTTTTCAAATAGGTTTTCAATATCTTGCACTCCCTCTTCTCTTTCAGGCACCCCCATGAGGCGCTTGAAGTTGTCCCAGAGGCTCCTTACACTATCTTCATATTTTTGGATTATTTTTTCTTTTTGCTGTTCTGATTAGGTCTTTTTTGCTTCCTTATATTCCAAATTCTTGATTTGATTCTTGAAGTCCTCTACTCTACTGTTAATTCCCTATAAATTATTCATTATTTCCGTTAGTATATCCTTCATTTCTGGCTGATATCATTTTTTATGATGTTGATGTTCTCACTAAGTCCCTTGAAACTCTCATTAAGATCCTTGAGCATCCTTATAACCATTGTTTTGAACTCTGTATCTGGTAGTTTTCTTGCTTCCATTTCATTTAGGTTTTTTTTGGATATTTCTCCTATTCTTTCATTTGTGACATGTTTCTTTTTGTCTCTGTATGTTGGCTGTCTCCCTCCGTTTGTTTCTATGTATTAAGAAGAGCTGCTATGTCTCCTGGACTTGGTAGAGTGGCCTTGTGTAGTAGGTGTCCTGTAGGGCCCAGTGGCTCAGTCCCCCAGTCACCAGAGATGGGAACTCTAGGCGCACCCTGTGAGCTGTGTGCACCGTCCTGTTATAGTTGAGCCTTGGGTGATGTTGGCCTCGAGAGGAATTGACCCCCAGGCCACTTTGTTGTAAGGAACAGCTGCAACTACAACATAAGAGCTGCTGTGCAAGAGACACCCCGATGGAGCAGGACTTGCTTCAGTGGGGCGCTGATGCTCACTGAGTCTGCCCTTGGAGTGTGTCACTTGTGGAGGTGGTAGGCTTGTAATCTGGTGTGGTTAAAGCTGTCCACTGGGTGCACTGACTCTCAGGCCTCCCAAGAGGTACAAAGTCAGCATCTGCCTGTGCTCTGCTCAGGGCCACCCAGCATGAGCTGCAAGGCAACTGCAGATGGCTGCTACTTGGAGATGCCCAGGAGAGACCAAGCTATGAACCAGGGCGGGCTGCCACTAGTGCCATGCCTAAAGCCTCTTATTGAGAGGTACAGGGCACGCTGAGGCCATCTCCTGCTAGTTTGAGAGGTTTTGGGAAAGTCCAAAGCATGAGGCAAGAGAGGCCAGGTGTATGGAAAAGCCACTGGAGCCTGGCCGGTGTAGTTCAGTGGTTATGTATTGACCCATGAACAAGAGGTCATTGGTTCGATTCCATCAGGGCACATGCCGGGGTTGTAGGCTAAATCCCCAGTAGGGGGCATGCAGCAGGCAGCCAATTAATGATGTTTCTCTCTCATCAATGTTTCTCTCTTATTAATATTTCCCTCCCTCCCTCCCTCCCCCCTTCCTTCCCTCCCTCCCTCCCCCCTTCCTCTCTGGAAAAAAAAAGTGTTTCTATCTTTCTATCCCTCTCCCTTCCTCTCTAATATTAAAAAAAAAAGAAAGAAAGAAAAGCCACTGGAATTTGGATGAGCCTACAAGTAGTGGGGGTGGGGTGGGGTTTCAGAGAATCACCAGAGCAGGGTGAACAGTGTGGGCCAGGTTGATGGAGGTTCAGAGATGGTGCCTGCCTCTCTGCACTGTGGCAGGGAGAGATCAGCAAAGGAACACTGGCCTCTGCCAGCACTTCTGTCTGGGAGAAAGCTGCCCCTCCAGCTCTTGCCCTGATGCCAGACAAGTTAGTTCCTCCCCGAAAGTACCAGGTTCCTTTCACACTGCTGCCCCAGCGCTGGAGCTCAGAGGGAATGAGACTGAATAAGTCCATGCATGGGCTCTTTAAGAGGAACTGCCGGGAATCCCGCAGACCTCTTCTCCCCGCAACAAACACTGTCACTCAGCCACAATCCCAGCTGGCTTTTACAGCCACAAGTGCTAGGGACTTCTCTTCCCAATACTGGAACCATAGCCTGGTGTGGGGCTGGGACCCCTCGGTCCTCAGGGAAACCTCCACAGCCAAGATATTCCTCCACATGTGGGAGCAGCTGGTTCCACCAACCCACGTGTCTCCACCATTCCTACCATCTTGATGTGCTTCTTTAATTCCCTAGTTGTAGGACTTCTGTTCAGCTAGATTTCAGGTGGTTCTGAATGACGGTTGTTCTGTATTTTATTTGTAATTTTGATATGGTTATGGGAGGCGGTGAGTCCCACGTTTACCTATGCCACCATCTTGACTGGAACCTCTCGGTTTTGTTTTGAAATATCTTGCTGACTCACGGACTTAAACATACTGATGTATTTTGACCCACTGCATTGTCATCCTAATAATCAGACGGTCCTCTCTCTGGCCAATACTCAGGCTGCCCTCTCTTTGGCGAATGGAGTGGACTTTGGGGGGCTCCTGGGACCGAGGTCCCACTTTTTCATCTACTCAATGAGATCTGGAATCAGCCTTTTTTTTTCTTTTCTTTTTTTTATTAAGGTATTATATGTGTACATGTCTTACCATTGCCCCCCCCCCACCCCACTCCCAAACATGCCCTCACCCCCCAATGTTTTACATCCGTTGGTTATTCTTACATGCATGCATGTAAGTCCTTCGGTTGCTCTCTTATTTCTCCCACCTCTCCCTAACCTTCCCGCTGTAATTTCACAGTCTGTTTGATGCTTTACTGCCTCTGTATCTATCTTTTTGTCATCAGTTTATAATGTTTTTTATTATCCCCAAATGAGTGAGATCATGTGGTATTTTTCTTTCATTGACTGGCTTATTTCACTTAGCATAATGTTCACCAATTCCATCCAGGTAGCTACAAATGGTAGTAATTCCTTCTTTTTTATGGCAGCGTAGTATTCCATTGTGTAGATGTCCCATAGTTTTCTGATCCAGTCATCTGCTGACAGGCACCTAGGCTGTTTCCAAATCTTAGCTATTGTAAATTGTGCTGCTATGAACATAGGAGTGCATATATCCTTTCTGATCGGTGTTTCTAGTTTCTTAGGATATATTCCTAGGAGTGGGATTACTGGGTCAAATGGGAGTTCCATTTTCAGCTTTTTGAGGAAACTCCATACTGTTCTCCACAGTGGCTGCACCAGTCTGCATTCCCACCAGCAGTGCATGAGGGTTCCTTTTTTGCCGCATCCTCGCCAACACTTGTCGTTTGTTGATTTGTTGATGATAGCCATTCTGACAGGTGTGAGATGGTATCGCATTGTCGTTTTGATTTGCATCTCTCGGATAATTAGTGACTTTGAGCATGTTTTCATGTGTCTCTTGGCCTTCCTTCTGTCTTCTTTCGAAAAGATTCTATTTAGGTCCTTTGCCCATTTTTTTATTGGATCATTTATCTTCCTTTTATTAAGTTGTAAAAGCTGCCTGTAGATGATGGAGATTAAACCTTTATCAGTAATAACATTTGCAAATACGTTCTCCCATACAGTAGGATTTCTTGTTGTTTTGTTGATGGTCTCTTTTGCTGTGCAAAAGCTTTTTATTTTGATGTAGTCCCATTTGTTTATTTTCTCTTTGGCTTCCATTGCCCTAGGGGCAGTATCAGTGAAGAAGTTCTTTCGGCATATGTCTGAGATTTTGATGTTTATGGATTCCTCTAGTATTTTTATGGTTTCCCGTCTTATGTTTAAGTCCTGTATCCATTTTGAGTTTATTTTTGTGTATGGTGTAAGTTGGTGATCTAGTTTCATTTTTTTGCATGTATCTGTCCAATTTTCCCAACACCATTTATTGAAGAGACTGTCTTGACTCCATTGTATGTTCATGCCTCCTTTGTCAAATATTAATTGCGCATATTGGTTTGGGTTGATATCTGGATTCTCTTTTCTATTCCATTGGTCTATGTGTCTGTTCTTGTGCCAGGACCAGGCTGTTTTGAGAACAGTGGCTTTGTAATACAGCTTGAAATCTGGTATTGAGATCCCTCCTACTTTATTCTTCTTTCTCAGGATTGCTGAGGCTATTCGGGGTCTTCTTTTAGTCCAGATGAAATTTTGGAGAGTTCTTTCTAGGTCTGTGAAATATGCCGCTGGTATTTTAATGGGGAGTGCATTGAATCTATAGATTGCTTTGGGTAGTATAGACATTTTAATGATGTTGATTCTACCAATCCATGAACATGGTATGTTCTTCCATCTGTTTACGTCTTCCTCTATCTCTTTTTTCAGTGTCCTGTAGTTTTCCGCGTATAGGTCTTTTACCTCCTTGGTTAAGTTTATTCCTAGGTATCTTAATTTTTTTGGTGCGATGGTAAATTGGATTGCTTTTTTAGTCTCTCTTTCTGTAAGTTCACTATTGATGTATAGAAATGCCATAGATTTCTTGGCGTTAATTTTGTATCCTGCTACATTGCCGAATTCATTTATTAAGTCTGTTAGTTTTTTGATGGAGTCTTTTGGGTTTTTTAAGTACAATATCATGTCATCTGCAAATAAGGACAGCTTTACTTCTTCTTTTCCAATTTGGATGCCTTTTATTTCTTCTTCTTGTCTAATTGCAATGGCTAATACTTCCAGTACTATGTCGAACAGGAGTGGTGAGAGAGGGCATCCCTGTCTTGTTCCTGTTCTTAGGGGAAATGGTTTTAGTTTTTGCCCACTGAGTATGATGTTAGCTGTGGGTTTATCATATATAGCTTTTATTATGTTGAGGTATGATCCTTCTATTCCCACCTTGTTGAGAGTTTTTATCAAGAAAGGGTGTTGGATTTGGTCAAATGCTTTTTCTACATCAATTGATATGACTATGTGATTTTTATCTCTCAATTTGTTTATGTGATGTATCACGTTAATTGATTTGCAAATATTGTACCATCCTTGCATTCCTGGGATAAATCCTACTTGGTCATGGTGTATGATTTTTCTGATGTACTGCTGGATCCGATTTGCTAGAATTTTGTTGAGGATTTTGGCATCTACATTCATGAGGGATATTGGCCTGTAATTCTCCTTCATTGTGTTGTCTTTATCTGGTTTTGGTATTAGGGTGATGCTGGCTTCATAGAAGGAACTTGGAAGTGTTCCTTCCTCTTGAAATTTTTGGAATAGTCTGAGGAGGATAGGTTTTAGTTCTTCCTTGAATGTTTGGTAAAACTCTCCTGTGAAGCCGTCTGGCCCCGGGCTTTTGTTTGCCGGAAGCTTTTTGATGACTGCTTCAATTTTTCCATAGTTACTGGCATATTGAGCTGTTTAGATTCTTCCTGGTTGAGTTCTGGAAGGTAATATTTTTCTAGGAATATGTCCATTTCCTCCAGGTTGTCCAGTTTGTTGGAATAGAGTTGTTCGTAGTATTTTTTTAACAATCCTTTGTATTTCAGTGGGATCTGTTGTTATTTCACCTCTTTCATTTCTGATTTTCTTTATTTGGGTCCTCTCTCTTTGCTTCTTGGTGAGCCTGGCTAGAGGTTCATCAATCTTGTTTATCCTTTCAAAGAACCAGCTCTTGGTTTTGTTGATCTTCTGTATTGTTTCTTTGGTCTCTATGTCATTTATCTCCACTCTGATCTTCATTATTTCCTTCCTTCTGCTTACACTGGGCTTTTCTTGGTGCTCTTTTTCTAACTCTTTGAGTTGTAGGTTAGGTAATTTATTACCATTGTTTCTTGTTTTTTTGCAGTATGCTTGTAGAGCTATGAACTTCCCTCTCAAGTCTGCTTTCGCTGTGTCCCATAGATTTGGACTGTTGTGTTTTCATTGTCATTTGGCCATGATGTTTTTTATTTCTTCCTTGATCTCTCTGGTAACCCAGTCATTGTTTAATAGCATGCTGTTTAGTCTCCATGTGTTTGATTTCTTTGGATTGTTTTTATTGTAGTTCATTTCCAGTTTGATACCACTGTGATCTGAGAAGATGCTCAATATGATTTTTATCTTCTTGAATTTGAAGAGACTTTGCCTGTGTCCCAACATATGGTCTATCTTTGAATATGGCCCATGTGCACTTGAGAAGAATGTATATTCTGTGGCTTTGGGGTGAAATGTTCTGAAGATGTCAATTAATTCCATCTGGTCTAGTGAGTCATTTAGGATTGATGTTTCTTTGCTGATTTTTTGTTTAGAGGATTTGTCCAATGGTGATAGTGGGGTATTAAAGTCTCCTACTATGATTGTATTGCTGTCAATCTCTCCCTTGATATCCTCCAGGAGATTTTTTATGTATTTGGGTGCTCCTGTATTGGGTGCATATATGTTTACCAGAGTTATTTCTTCTTGTTGGATTGCTCCCTTTAGTATTATGAAGTGGCCTTCCTTACCTCTTGTTATGTCCTTCACTTTGAGAACTAATTTGTCAGTTATAAGTATTGCTACCCCAGCTTTTTTTTCGTTTCCATTCGCCTGGAAAACCTTTTTCCATCCCTTCAACCTCAGTCTGTGTGCGTCTTTTTTTCTGAGGTGGGTTTCTTGTAGACAGCAAATATATGGGTCTTGTTTTCTTATCCAATCCGTTACCCTATGTCTTTTGATTGGGGCATTTAATCCATTTACATTTAAAGTTATTATTGATAGGTACTTATTTGTCGCCATTTTTATTCTTTACCCATGTTCCTTCTTCGCTTCCTATTTCTTCTTTTTTTTTTTTTTTACAGCAGACCCTTTGGCATTTCTTGCATTGCTGGTTTGGTGGTAATAAATTCCCTTAGTCCTTTTTTGTCTGTGAAGCTCCTGATTTCACCTTCAGTTTTGATTGATAGCCTTGCTGGGTACAGTATTCTTGGATTCAGACCCTTCCTTTGCATGACTTTGTATATTTCATTCCATTCCCTTCTGGCCTGATGAGTTTCTGTTGAGAAATCAGTTGCTAGTCTGATGGGGGTTCCTTTGTATGTAACTTTCTGTCTCTCTCTTGCTGCTTTTAAGATTCTTACTTTGTTGTTGGTGTTTGCCAATTTAATTATGATGTGCCTTGGCGTCGGTCTTTTGGGGTTCATTTTGCTTGGGACTCTGTGAGCTTCTTGGATTTGTATGGGTTTTGTCTTCCCTATATCAGGGAAGTTTTCTGTCATTATTTCTTCAAACAGGTTTTCTATTCCTTGCTCAGTTTCCTTCCCTTCTGGGACCCTTATTATGCGGATGTTGTTTTGTTTTGTGTTGTCCCAAAGTTCTCTTAGGCTTTCCTCCTGCTTTTTAATTTTTTTTTCTAGAAGCTGCTCTACTTGGGTATTTTTTCCCATCTTGTCTTCTAGCTCACTGATGCAGTGCTCTGCTTCTTCTAGTCTACTCTTGATGTTTTCTATTGAGTTCTTTAAGGCAGCGATGTCATTTTTCATTTCTTCTTTCATTTCCTCTTGGTTCTTGCTCATATTGTCGAATTTGTCTTCCATTCTTTTCAGCCACCTTATGACCATTTCTCTGAATTCTTTCTCTGGAAGGTTGTTTGCCTCCATTTCGTTTACTTCCTTTTCTGGTGATGCCTGCTTTTCTTTCATATGCGGGCTGTTTCTTTGTCTCCCCATGGTCTCTCTTCTCCAGGTGTCTGGTTATGTAGTTCTCTCTCTCCTTATCCCAGGTGAAACCTGACCTTTCTGTGGTGGAGTGTAGAGCTCCTCTGAATCCGCGTGTTTGTGCCAATTGGGGACCAGTGTTCTAGGGCTCGCACCTGTTCGGTGGGTGCCGCAGCTGTGGATTTTCAGGCTTCCAATAAGCTCCACTTTCCCTTTCAAGATGGCGCAGTTTCCGCATCTGAGCCCGTAGCTCTGGGAGGGGACCCAGCCGCAGTGGGGGCTGCCCGGTCAGGGGAACCCCGTCTATCAGTCCCCCACCTTCTCTTGGAGTTTAGCTGTCCCTTAACTTGCCAACAAACACTCCTCATGCGACCCTCAGCTCTTCTTTCTTTCTGCTCCGGGACAAGGCTCGGAACACGTCTGTCTATTCCGCCGCCATTTTTCCGCC